>NW_028318158.1:4121250-4455000 GCF_062004578.1 Staurois parvus
TTTTTTTTATGTTTTACATTGCATATTTGTGTCAAAGGTGTATAAGACTCACTTTGTCGGACTTACGAATGAATCCGATTTACGAATGTTCTCCCGGAACATTAACAGTAACTTGGGACTTACTGTATAGCCTAAATAATTGCACCAATCAGATGAAAAATATTAAGTTATTCAGCAGTTGCTGAAAAACTAGATGGCAGCTGAGATTCTTCTATCTACACTGCTTAGTGTGGAAGGCGGAATCAATAGATTCTTTTAATTCAACCAGAAGAAGAATTTGAATTATGTACTGTGTGGCTAGCTTACCTTTACCATATCCAGCACAGCATTTACTTAACACATGTTCATTCAAACTAGATTGTATTTTTGCTTTTTTTCCAGGTAATTCTTTCCTATAAAAATATCAGTGATAAAATATAATTATTCTAGATTAAAAACTGTCAGATAGATCAAACAAATGGCAGCTTTCATATTTCTCATATCAGTTCCCCTTTAAATATTCTAACAGCCATAAAAAGAAAACTTGATGTGTAAAAAGGAAAGCATAACAGCCATCGAAGGTCCAGACGATACATAATAATTATAAAACAGACCAGACAAAATGATTCCCTTTTCATAACGCCCACTTACTTTTCACAAGCCAAAACCTCTTGAAGAAATTAGGCAACACAGCAGTGAATGCTTTCAAATTACCAGAAATAATTATCTCCTCTCCATGACGATGGAGCCACATAAAAGTCTCCCTGCCCAACATCTTATTTTAACTTGTTTTAAAGTGTGGGAAAGTATAATATTTATAGGGTCCTGCGTGGATTCTGTATCGCCCACATAACAGCGTCACCCTGTATGGTGCAGAAGCCAGCAGGCCAGATAGTCTCATGAATTTATTTCAGAGTTCTGCTGCATTTTTTATGTGTTAGGCTTCAGATAATCATCTCGAGTGACTTTTATATATGCCTGTTTCTGTTTGACGTTTTTGGAATAAAACAGTACAGAGATAACATGAAATGTTGCTGCCTAGCAGTAATATATAAGACAGTTGTGATTTATGGGTGTATACATTTGTCTGTGAGACTGACTGTAAATTTACATTTTGGAAGTTACTGTTGTGAGATACTATGCAAAACCATTGACCCTTTGGGTTTGGCTTAATAGAAGAGTAGAGAATGTTCATTTAAAGTGCATCTAAACGTAAAGGCTTGATTTACTAAAACTGGAAAGTGCAAAATCTGGTGCAGCTGTGCACGGTAGCCTATCAGCTTCTAACTTCAGCTTGTCCAAATAAGCTTTGACAAAAAAAAAGCTGGAAGCTGATTGGTTTCTATGCAGAGTTGCACCAGGATTTTGTACTCTCCAGTTTTAGTAAAAATTTCCCTATAGACTTAAACATGTTGCTGGCGTGTTCCTGTGGTATCAAAAGATTAAAGTGGTTCTATGCATGAAGGTAAAAAAACCTTCTGTGTGCAGCTCCCCCCTCAGCCCCCCACCATTATACTCACCTGAGCCCAATCCAGCGATGTGCACAAGAGCAGAAGCTCCCCAGAGTCTCTGCCTCATCATTGGCTGAGACACAGCAGCGAGAGCCATCACAGCCAGTGAGGAGGGAGTGGGGATGGGGCTGAGCCACACTCTGTGTATCTCATAGACACACAGAGGCAGCTCAAGAGCAAGCATGCACAAGTGCCCCCAGAGCATGCAGCTAGCTCTGGAGGCTCTCAGCAGGGGGGAGGGGCCTGGAGGACCAGCAGGGGACCCAAGAAGAGGAGAATCAGGGCTGCTCTGTGCAAAGCCATTGCACAGAGCAGGTAAGTATAACGTTTTGTATTTAAAAAAAAAAAACCTGAACTTTTACAACCACAGGTGGCCACACTACAAAAACAAACTTTTATTAATTAAAAAAACCACAAAAACAGCACAAAAGGCACAGTAAGGGGGATAGAGGCTGGCTAACATTAGCAAGCAGGACCGGGATCTATTTTTTTGAAGCTGCAAGTCCAACCTGAAGCAGTGTTTATTTTTTATAGAACTACAAGCAGCCATGTGAAAGCACAGTGCAGTATTACATTGTACCATAGTCACTGTAGTAAATGATAATGTTCAGCTGCTGTTGGAGAATGCAGAATTCCACACAGAGTTTAATAGAAAGAGTCTACATGATGTGCACAGGGCAAAGAGCAAAAACATGTGCAAAGTGAGGGGAAAGCTGTAATTATGTGTAGCTACCCTGCCCTAAGCAGGAGTGACTCCTACAAGTCAGTGTTGTTTGGCTGTATTTAGCCTAAGCTGAGACTAATAGTTCTGTATTCACTTGATCTTTCCTAAGTCCAGAGTTATTGTTTGCTTTGGCTTGCCGCTGGTGTGTGTCCCTGGCATTTGAGCAAGAGGATCCAATAGTGCTGGATCATGAATAATTATGTCTCTCTGGCCAACCACTAGAAAGTTTGTTGCCAGTGGTGCAGGCTGGGAGAGGATAGAAAAATGTTGGTGTGACCTGCTAAAGCTTGGGTGGAGGGTGTATTCTGGATGCCTTGTCCTCCTAGGCCTGCTTCCTAGGGAGCCCATAAACTTGTGAGACCAATTTGGGGCCTAGGCTCACACCACCCTGCTAGAGGTAGCATTTCCTAGCAGGAGTGAGCCAAACCTGGGAATAAGTACCAAGTAGGAACTTCAACTGGAGGTACTTGAAAAGCTGGAGTTTGGCTTGGACCTTAAAGGGAGTCTGGTGGCTCCCCCAGGGAGCTTGGCTCATAGAAGGCCAGCCTAGCTTATAGGTTATTTTCCTGTGAAGACTGTCAGTATGATGTTTTTTGGGCTCTGCCCTGTCCTTTGGTTGTCCTGTGCCCTAACCCTCTCTCCCATGCGTTTACAGTGGTTAATAAACTGTTATGAATCTTGAAGTGATTGGTGCCCATCTGTGCACAACCCCACTTGTCCCACATGTGACACCACCTTGATGTGAAATGTCAGACTACCCAGGGACTGGGGGGGGTCCCTATCTGCTCAAAGGGGGTGGGGGTACTACATCTGTAACAATACGAATCATACAGTCATGTTTTGCTTACAGTACTCCAAAAATGTAGGTATTCAGATGGTCAAACTACAAGAAGAGAAGAAAAAAGTTATCACATATATAATATGAGCTGCCTATACCAATAGGACACAGCTTTCTGTTTTACTAAGTGCCCCCTGGAACATTTTTTAAATACCTGTTGATCATACCAGAGAGAAAGATTTCTCATCATGTGACTTTTCTGCCTTTTTGAAATTCATGTCTGAAGAGGATTTGGTAATGCTGTGGGTTTTTTTTTTTTTTTGTAAAATGTCATCTTGGAGGGCTTTTGTGTAAAGCGCACATATACCTGGAAACACAGAGATCAGCAGAGGTCACATATGAAGATGTTTTTGGACCAATGCATGCTACACTATATAATCCACATATTTTTGGTGGTACCAGTCTTACCAACAGAAACTAAGCTTTGCTCCAACCATACAAAGAATACAGTATATAATGTTTTCAGAGGCTGCGCCATACGTAAACTCATATATGTAAATGCTTTCTTTAAAGTGAACCACTTCTTTGCCTATATAGGGCAAACTAATAGATCTACTGCTTGGCATTTAATCACCTTCACTTCCCTCCCTTACTGGTCAGAGCCAGATTATCCACAAGGCAACCTTGGCAATAGTCTTGGGCTTGGTGAATGTGTTGGGAACTCAGCTACAACCTTCATGTTCCTGCAGTAATCCAGGGAGATCATGCTATTGGCCAAAGCTGTCACTTCACAAGGTAGGATGTACAACTTGTAGGAAGTGAGTATCTAAAGGTGCCATGCCAGTACAGACAATGTACATAGGGCAGCTCCTCTGTGGCTGTTGCAATGCTTATGAATGTACAACGGTTGGACAAAATTATGGAAACACCATGTAAAAGATCCAAATCATTACCTACAGTAATGTGTTGTTGGACCACCTTTGGCATCCAAGACAGCCTGGATTCTCCTGGGAATTGACAAATATAAGTCTTGGATGGTGGATAATGGAATCTGATACCACTCTTCATGCAAAAATCATTCCAGTTCTTGAATAGATACTGGAATTCCCAACCACTGGACATAAACATGTCCGGTGGTTGGGAACAGTAGTGTCTGGTGGTTGGGCATAGTGTGAAGCACAATTAATATAGGACCATATTACAGTCTCACATTCATCGATAGTCCATGATTTATTGCACCACTCTCTCCTCTTCTGAGCATTAAAATTGGTCACCAGTGGTTTGGCAATTGCAGCTCACCCGTGAATGTTTTGCTTATGTAGTTCCCTCATCCCAGTTTTTGTGAGCACAGGCTTAGGAAGACTGAGATTAAGCTCTGCAGTAATTTTTGCAGTAGTTGTTTTCTTATTCTGGGTCACAATTCTGCGCAATGTCATTTTGTCTTTTTTGGACAACTGACCATGTTGACCGCGCTTATGCTTATCAGACGACGTTTTCCTGGAAACTGTATATGCTGTCATAACTTTTGATAATGTACCTCACGACACGGCAAATAAATTGGCAACTTCAGTCGCAGAGGCACCAGCTATGCTGGCACCAACAATTTGCCCTCTTTGAAGCCCATTAAGCTCTGACATGACTCTGTATTACTAGCAGAGCACACAGTGAATGACAAAAGTGAGTCTTCCCACCTGTTAGCTAGGTATCTCATCACACAGCGGAAGCAAAAGAATGTTACATCACTTTTTTGTCCTGCCCCTGTAAGTTGCAGGGCTAGGTTGGGGGGTTGTGGACTGCAACCTTTACTAGGGTCCTATTCTGCCCTTATTTATCTCTACTGCTGATCTGTTTACAATGACAAATACCTGCAGTAATATTGGATCGTATGACTTCTACATGACAGCTAGAGATGAGCGAAGTATTCAAAAATTCGATTCGACTGATTCGGCGAATTCGTAGAAAAATTTCGATTCGAGTCGAATATATTCGCTGTGAATTTAACTTAAAAAAGGGTGTTTCTAGGCTTCAGAGAGACTTAATATTAGTGCTGAACACTGTACCTTTAATTTAAATGCCCTTGGAGTCTGCTGGGGAAGAGAAATAATACTGTCAGGCAGTATGACATGCAGATGAGTGCCGTCGATCTTAGAATCACCGCACACTTCACTCATTTGGCCAGTCACGGGGCCAAAACCAGAGTGTGGAGCCACAGTGTGGCGGTGGAGGCAGCAGCAATGGGAGGCCATACAGCACCCTATGACAAAAATGGAAACCACCAGCAGTGTGAGGAGACCTGAAAGTGGCACATGGCAGAGTGTGGCGATAGAGACAGCAGCAATGGGAGGCCGTACAGGGACCCATGACACACTCTGGACCTGGCAGCAGCATGAGGAGGCGGTACAGGGGCCCATGGCAGATTACGGGCCTGGCAGCAGCATGAGGAGTCGGTACGGGGGCCCATGGCAGATTACAGGCCTGGCAGCAGCAATGGGAGGCCGTACAGGGACCCATGACACAATCTGGACGTGGCAGCAGCATGGGGAGGCGGTACAGGGGCCCATGACAGATTACGGGCCTGGCAGCAGCATTTGGAGTCGGTACGGGGGCCCATGACACACTCTGGACCTGGCAGCAGCATGAGGAGGCGGTACAGGGGCGCATGACAGATTACGAGCCTGGCAGCAGCAACTTGGACAGGAGGACGTTCAGTTTCTGCACCGTCTGGTGCGTGCTCGCAAACTGTTGTCTCTTGGAAACGGATTCCAAGAAAGACTGCTGACGGAATCCGTGAAGAGGAGTAGCAGGAGAAGGAGCATCTGAACGAGCGGAATATGCCAACAAGCGACAACAGGGGCCCATGGCAGATTAGGGGCCTGGCAGCAGCTATGGGAGGCCCGTAATCTGCCAGCACCCTATAACAAAAAATGGAACCCACCAGCAGTGTGAGGAGACCTGAAAGTGGCACATGGCAGAGTGTGGCGATGGAGACAGCAGCAATGGGAGGCCGTACAGGGACCCATGACAGACTCTGGACCTGGCAGCAGCATGAGGAGGCGGTATATAGGGGCCTATGGCAGATTAGGGGCCTGGCAGCAGCTATGGGAGGCCCGTAATCTGCCAGCACCCTATGTCAAAAAATTCTACACACCAGCAGTGTGTGAGACCTGAAAGTGGCACATGGCAGAGTGTGGCGATGGAGACAGCAGCAATGGGAGGCCGTACAGGGACCCATGAGAGACTCTGGACTTGGCAGCAGCATGAGGAGGCGGTATAGGGGCCCATGGCAGATTAGGGGCCTGGCAGCAGCTATGGGAGGCCCGTAATCTGCCAGCACCCTATGACAAAAAATGGAACACACCAGCAGTGTGAGGAGACCTGAAAGTGGCACATGTTTGGGGCATGATTCATGGCGGATTTAGTCAGTTGTGTCAGGAACTGGTGGTTTGAAATCCAGACTAATCCACGCCTGATTCATTTTCACAAACGTCAGTCTCTCCACACTTTGGGTGGACAGTCGTGTCCTCCGCGGAGTTGCAATACCTCCTGCCGCACTAAACACGCGCTCCGATGCCACGCTACTGGCCGGGCATGACAGCCTTTCAAGGGCAAATTCAGCTAGTTGGGGCCAAAGGTCAAGTTTCGTTGCCCAGTAGTCAAGGGGATTGTCTACCTCGGTTGGCAGGGTGCTGTCCAAGTAGGCCTAAGCCTGTTGTTTGAGGTCCTGCTCCAGGTCCACCTGATGCTGCTGCTGCTGCTGCTGCTGCGGCTGGTTAGTAGTTTCCTCACTGCGCTGGTGAAGAAAGCTACTCATCATCGACTGCAGACTGAGGCAGCCGCTGCTGGTGGAGCTGCCACTGCTCCTACCACCCCACCCCTCCCCTGCTGCCATGGCAGCGGAACGCGAGCGCACAGGGCCCACAGTGTCTGAGGATGGACATTGGCGCAGACAGGCAGAGACCAGCTGACTACATAGGTGGTTTTTATAGTACGTTATTTTGGCCTCCCTCTCAGCAGGTGTGAAAAAGGCCACCATTTTTGAACGGTAGCGAGGGTCCAACAAGGTGGACAGCCAAAAGTCATCCCTCTGTCTGATGGTTATTATTCGGCTGTCGGTACGCAAGCAACCGAGCATGCTATGGGCCATTTGTGCCAAGGAATGCGAGGGACTCCCTGCCTCCATCTCCACAGCATACTGCCACGGTGCGTCTGGGTCCTCTGTCTCCTCCTCCTCCTCCTCTACCAGATGCTCCTGCTCCTCCACTCCTGTCCGCTGAGTGGAAAACCACCCATTTCACTCAATAATTCCTGAGCACCAATGTCCTCCTCTACCTCCTCCTCTTCTTCCTGTCCTGCCCCCACAGGGGTCATGTGGCGTTGAGATCTGTGCGCCACGTCTACCGCACCCTGACCAGCCATTGTTAACAGCATTTGTTCCAGGACGTGCAACAGAGGAATGACGTCGTTCATCCCATAGTCCTGCCGACTCACGAATAGCGTGGCCTCCTCAAAGGGCCTGAGCAAGCGCAGGTGTCACGCATGAGCTGCCAATGGCTGACATCTAAGTTACACAGGGAGTACCTTTATCCGCTTTTAACATCAGGAAATCGGTGATGGCCTTTCGCTGTTCGTAAAGGCGGTCTAACATATGTAGGGTTGAATTCCACCTTGTTGCAACGTCACAGCATGAGGAGTCGGTACGGGGGCCCATGGCAGATTACGTGCCTGGCAGGAGCAATGGGAGGCCCGTAATCTGCCAGCACCCTATGTCAAAAAATTCAACACACCAGCAGTGTGAGGAGACCTGAAAGTGGCACATGGCAGAGTGTGGCTATGGAGACAGCAGCAATAGGAGGCCGTACAGGGACCCATGACACACTCTGGACTTGGCAGCAGCATGAGGAGGCGGTATAGGGGCCCATGGCAGATTAGGGGCCTGGCAGCAGCAATGGGAGGCCCGTAATCTGCCAGCACCCTATGTCAATAAATTCTACACACCAGCAGTGTGAGGAGACCTGAAAGTGGCACATGGCAGAGTGTGGCGATGGAGACAGCAGCAATGGGAGGCCATACAGGGACCCATGAGAGACTCTGGACCTGGCAGCAGCATGAGGAAGCGGTATATAGGGGCCTATGGCAGATTAGGGGCCTGGCAGCAGCTATGGGAGGCCCGTAATCTGCCAGCACCCTATGTCAAAAAATTCTACACACCAGCAGTGTGTGAGGAGACCTGAAAGTGGCACATGGCAGAGTGTGGCGATGGAGACAGCAGCAATGGGAGGCCGTACAGGGACCCATGACAGACTCTGGACCTGGCAGCAGCATGAGGAAGCGGTATATAGGGGCCTATGGCAGATTAGGGGCCTGGCAGCAGCTATAGGAGGCCCATAATCTGCCAGCACCCTATGTCAAAAAATTCTACACACCAGCAGTGTGTGAGGAGACCTGAAAGTGGCACATGGCAGAGTGTGGCGATGGAGACAGCAGCAATGGGAGGCCGTACAGGGACCCATGAGAGACTCTGGACCTGGCAGCAGCATGAGGAAGCGGTATATAGGGGCCTATGGCAGATTAGGGGCCTGGCAGCAGCTATGGGAGGCCCGTAATCTGCCAGCACCCTATGTCAAAAAATTCAACACACCAGCAGTGTGAGGAGACCTGAAAGTGGCACATGGCATGAGACACTGTGGACCTGGCAGCAGCATGAGGAGGCGGTATATAGGGGCCCATGGCAGATTAGGGGCCTGGCAGCAGCTATGGGAGGCCCATAATCTGCCAGCACCCTATGTCAAAAAATTCTACACACCAGCAGTGTGTGAGGAGACCTGAAAGTGGCACATGGCAGAGTGTGGCGATGGAGACAGCAGCAATGGGAGGCCGTACAGGGACCCATGACAGACTCTGGACCTGGCAGCAGCATGAGGAGGCGGTATATAGGGGCCCATGGCAGATTAAGGGCCTGGCAGCAGCTATGGGAGGCCCATAATCTGCCAGCACCCTATGTCAAAAAATTCTACACACCAGCAGTGTGTGAGGAGACCTGAAAGTGGCACATGGCAGAGTGTGGCGATGGAGACAGCAGCAATGGGAGGCCGTACAGGGACCCATGAGAGACTCTGGACCTGGCAGCAGCATGAGGAAGCGGTATATAGGGGCCTATGGCAGATTAGGGGCCTGGCAGCAGCTATAGGAGGCCCATAATCTGCCAGCACCCTATGTCAAAAAATTCAACACACCAGCAGTGTGAGGAGACCTGAAAGTGGCACATGGCATGAGACACTGTGGACCTGGCAGCAGCATGAGGAGGCGGTATATAGGGGCCCATGGCAGATTAGGGGCCTGGCAGCAGCTATGGGAGGCCCATAATCTGCCAGCACCCTATGTCAAAAAATTCTACACACCAGCAGTGTGTGAGGAGACCTGAAAGTGGCACATGGCAGAGTGTGGCGATGGAGACAGCAGCAATGGGAGGCCGTACAGGGACCCATGACAGACTCTGGACCTGGCAGCAGCATGAGGAGGCGGTATATAGGGGCCTATGGCAGATTAGGGGCCTGGCAGCAGCTATGGGAGGCCCGTAATCTGCCAGCACCCTATGTCAAAAAATTCTACACACCAGCAGTGTGTGAGACCTGAAAGTGGCACATGGCAGAGTGTGGCGATGGAGACAGCAGCAATGGGAGGCCGTACAGGGACCCATGAGAGACTCTGGACCTGGCAGCAGCATGAGGAAGCGGTATATAGGGGCCTATGGCAGATTAGGGGCCTGGCAGCAGCTATAGGAGGCCCATAATCTGCCAGCACCCTATGTCAAAAAATTCAACACACCAGCAGTGTGTGAGGAGACCTGAAAGTGGCACATGGCAGAGTGTGGCGATGGAGACAGCAGCAATGGGAGGCCGTACAGGGACCCATGAGAGACTCTGGACCTGGCAGCAGCATGAGGAAGCGGTATATAGGGGCCTATGGCAGATTAGGGGCCTGGCAGCAGCTATGGGAGGCCCGTAATCTGCCAGCACCCTATGTCAAAAAATTCTACACACCAGCAGTGTGTGAGGAGACCTGAAAGTGGCACATGGCAGAGTGTGGCGATGGAGACAGCAGCAATGGGAGGCCGTACAGGGACCCATGAGAGACTCTGGACCTGGCAGCAGCATGAGGAAGCGGTATATAGGGGCCTATGGCAGATTAGGGGCCTGGCAGCAGCTATGGGAGGCCCGTAATCTGCCAGCACCCTATGTCAAAAAATTCTACACACCAGCAGTGTGTGAGGAGACCTGAAAGTGGCACATGGCAGAGTGTGGCGATGGAGACAGCAGCAATGGGAGGCCGTACAGGGACCCATGACAGACTCTGGACCTGGCAGCAGCATGAGGAAGCGGTATATAGGGGCCTATGGCAGATTAGGGGCCTGGCAGCAGCTATAGGAGGCCCATAATCTGCCAGCACCCTATGTCAAAAAATTCAACACACCAGCAGTGTGAGGAGACCTGAAAGTGGCACATGGCATGAGACACTGTGGACCTGGCAGCAGCATGAGGAGGCGGTATATAGGGGCCCATGGCAGATTAGGGGCCTGGCAGCAGCTATGGGAGGCCCATAATCTGCCAGCACCCTATGTCAAAAAATTCTACACACCAGCAGTGTGTGAGGAGACCTGAAAGTGGCACATGGCAGAGTGTGGCGATGGAGACAGCAGCAATGGGAGGCCGTACAGGGACCCATGACAGACTCTGGACCTGGCAGCAGCATGAGGAGGCGGTATATAGGGGCCCATGGCAGATTAGGGGCCTGGCAGCAGCTATGGGAGGCCCATAATCTGCCAGCACCCTATGTCAAAAAATTCTACACACCAGCAGTGTGTGAGGAGACCTGAAAGTGGCACATGGCAGAGTGTGGCGATGGAGACAGCAGCAATGGGAGGCCGTACAGGGACCCATGAGAGACTCTGGACCTGGCAGCAGCATGAGGAAGCGGTATATAGGGGCCTATGGCAGATTAGGGGCCTGGCAGCAGCTATAGGAGACCCATAATCTGCCAGCACCCTATGTCAAAAAATTCAACACACCAGCAGTGTGAGGAGACCTGAAAGTGGCACATGGCATGAGACACTGTGGACCTGGCAGCAGCATGAGGAGGCGGTATATAGGGGCCCATGGCAGATTAGGGGCCTGGCAGCAGCTATGGGAGGCCCATAATCTGCCAGCACCCTATGTCAAAAAATTCTACACACCAGCAGTGTGTGAGGAGACCTGAAAGTGGCACATGGCAGAGTGTGGCGATGGAGACAGCAGCAATGGGAGGCCGTACAGGGACCCATGACAGACTCTGGACCTGGCAGCAGCATGAGGAGGCGGTATATAGGGGCCTATGGCAGATTAGGGGCCTGGCAGCAGCTATGGGAGGCCCGTAATCTGCCAGCACCCTATGTCAAAAAATTCTACACACCAGCAGTGTGTGAGACCTGAAAGTGGCACATGGCAGAGTGTGGCGATGGAGACAGCAGCAATGGGAGGCCGTACAGGGACCCATGAGAGACTCTGGACCTGGCAGCAGCATGAGGAAGCGGTATATAGGGGCCTATGGCAGATTAGGGGCCTGGCAGCAGCAATGGGAGGCCCGTAATCTGCCAGCACCCTATGTCAAAAAATTCTACACACCAGCAGTGTGAGGAGACCTGAAAGTGGCACATGGCAGAGTGTGGCGATGGAGACAGCAGCAATGGGAGGCCGTACAGGGACCCATGACAGACTCTGGACCTGGCAGCAGCATGAGGAGGCGGTATATAGGGGCCTATGGCAGATTAGGGGCCTGGCAGCAGCTATGGGAGGCCCATAATCTGCCAGCACCCTATGTCAAAAAATTCTACACACCAGCAGTGTGTGAGGAGACCTGAAAGTGGCACATGGCAGAGTGTGGCGATGGAGACAGCAGCAATGGGAGGCCGTACAGGGACCCATGACAGACTCTGGACCTGGCAGCAGCATGAGGAAGCGGTATATAGGGGCCTATGGCAGATTAGGGGCCTGGCAGCAGCTATAGGAGGCCCATAATCTGCCAGCACCCTATGTCAAAAAATTCAACACACCAGCAGTGTGAGGAGACCTGAAAGTGGCACATGGCATGAGACACTGTGGACCTGGCAGCAGCATGAGGAGGCGGTATATAGGGGCCCATGGCAGATTAGGGGCCTGGCAGCAGCTATGGGAGGCCCATAATCTGCCAGCACCCTATGTCAAAAAATTCTACACACCAGCAGTGTGTGAGGAGACCTGAAAGTGGCACATGGCAGAGTGTGGCGATGGAGACAGCAGCAATGGGAGGCCGTACAGGGACCCATGAGAGACTCTGGACCTGGCAGCAGCATGAGGAAGCGGTATATAGGGGCCTATGGCAGATTAGGGGCCTGGCAGCAGCTATAGGAGGCCCATAATCTGCCAGCACCCTATGTCAAAAAATTCAACACACCAGCAGTGTGAGGAGACCTGAAAGTGGCACATGGCATGAGACACTGTGGACCTGGCAGCAGCATGAGGAGGCGGTATATAGGGGCCCATGGCAGATTAGGGGCCTGGCAGCAGCTATGGGAGGCCCATAATCTGCCAGCACCCTATGTCAAAAAATTCTACACACCAGCAGTGTGTGAGGAGACCTGAAAGTGGCACATGGCAGAGTGTGGCGATGGAGACAGCAGCAATGGGAGGCCGTACAGGGACCCATGACAGACTCTGGACCTGGCAGCAGCATGAGGAGGCGGTATATAGGGGCCTATGGCAGATTAGGGGCCTGGCAGCAGCTATGGGAGGCCCGTAATCTGCCAGCACCCTATGTCAAAAAATTCTACACACCAGCAGTGTGTGAGACCTGAAAGTGGCACATGGCAGAGTGTGGCGATGGAGACAGCAGCAATGGGAGGCCGTACAGGGACCCATGAGAGACTCTGGACCTGGCAGCAGCATGAGGAAGCGGTATATAGGGGCCTATGGCAGATTAGGGGCCTGGCAGCAGCTATGGGAGGCCCATAATCTGCCAGCACCCTATGTCAAAAAATTCTACACACCAGCAGTGTGTGAGGAGACCTGAAAGTGGCACATGGCAGAGTGTGGCGATGGAGACAGCAGCAATGGGAGGCCGTACAGGGACCCATGACAGACTCTGGACCTGGCAGCAGCATGAGGAAGCGGTATATAGGGGCCTATGGCAGATTAGGGGCCTGGCAGCAGCTATAGGAGGCCCATAATCTGCCAGCACCCTATGTCAAAAAATTCAACACACCAGCAGTGTGTGAGGAGACCTCAAAGTGGCACATGTTTGAGGCATGATTCATGGCGGATTTAGTCAGTTGTGTCAGGAACTGGTGGTTTGAAATCCAGACTAATCCACGCCTGATTCATTTTCACAAACGTGAGTCTCTCCACACTTTGGGTGGACAGTCGTGTCCTCCGCGGAGTTACAATACCTCCTGCCGCACTAAACACGCGCTCCGATGCCACGCTACTGGCCGGGCATGACAGCCTTTCAAGGGCAAATTCAGCTAGTTGGGGCCAAAGGTCAAGTTTCGTTGCCCAGTAGTCAAGGGGATTGTCTACCTCGGTTGGCAGGGTGCTGTCCAAGTAGGCCCAAGCCTGTTGTTTGAGGTCCTGCTCCAGGTCCACCTGATGCTGCTGCTGCTGCTGCGGCTGGTTAGTAGTTTCCTCACTGCGCTGGTGAAGAAAGCTACTCATCATCGACTGCAGACTGAGGCAGCCGCTGCTGGTGGAGCTGCCACTGCTCCTACCACCCCACCCCTCCCCTGCTGCCATGGCAGCGGAACGCGAGCGCACAGGGCCCACAGTGTCTGAGGATGGACGTTGGCGCACAAAGGCAGAGACCAACTGACTACATAGGTGGTTTTTATAGTACGTTATTTTGGCCTCCCTCTCAGCAGGTGTGAAAAAGGCCACCATTTTGGAACGGTAGCGAGGGTCCAACAAGGTGGACAGCCAAAAGTCATCCCTCTGTCTGATGGTTATTATTCGGCTGTCGCTACGCAAGCAACCGAGCATGCTATGGGCCATTTGTGCCAAGGAATGCGAGGGACTCCCTGCCTCCATCTCCACAGCATACTGCCACGGTGCGTCTGGGTCCTCTGTCTCCTCCTCCTCCTCCTCTACCAGATGCTCCTGCTCCTCCACTCCTGTCCGCTGAGTGGAAAAACCACCCATTTCACTCAATAATTCCTGAGCACAAATGTCCTCCTCTACCTCCTCCTCTTCTTCCTGTCCTGCCCCCACAGGGGTCATGTGGCGTTGAGATCTGTGTGCCACGTCTACCGCACCCTGACCAGCCATTGTTAACAGCATTTGTTCAAGGACGTGCAACAGAGGAATGACGTCGTTCATCCCATAGTCCTGCCGACTCACGAATAGCGTGGCCTCCTCAAAGGGCCTGAGCAAGCGGCAGGTGTCACGCATGAGCTGCCAATGGCTGACATCGAAGTTACACAGGGGAGTACCTTTATCCGCTTGTAACATCAGGAAATCGGTGATGGCCTTTCGCTGTTCGTAAAGGCGGTCTAACATGTGTAGGGTTGAATTCCACCTTGTTGCAACGTCGCAGATCAGGCGATGCTGTGGAATTCCGTTCTGCCGCTGCAGCTCAAGGAGGGTGTGCTTTGCGGTGTAGGAATGGCTGAAATGCATGCAAAGTTTACGTGACATTTTAAGGATGTCTTGCAGTGGGATGGTGGATTTTAAGAACCGCTTGACAACCAGATTGAACACGTGAGCCATGCATGGCGCATGGCACAACCTTCCTTGACGCAGAGCAGACACCATGTTCTTTCCGTTGTCGGTCAACATGGTTCCGATTTTCAGTTTGCGCGGAGACAGCCATCTGTCGATTTCTCTGTTCATTACACTCAGAAGTTCCTCCCCTGTGTGACTACGTTCGCCAAGGCATACCAGGTGCAGAACAGCGTGACACCGTTGCGCCCTGCACATGTGATATGCCGGTCGGGTAATGGGACTTGGCACGGGGGTGGCGGCTGAGGACACGGCGGAAGAAGAGGTGGTAGAGGCGGACATCTTTGCCGGACCAAGGACGTGCAAACGTGGAGGCAAAAGCGGCGTGACCTGTCCAAGTTGCTGGTGCGGCTGTGACGGCACCACGTTCACCCAGTGGGCCGTAAATGACATGTACTGTCCCTGACCATAGTTACAGCTCCACACGTCGGCGCTGCCGTGCACTTTGGCAGAGACCGACATGCTCAAAGACTGGCCCACCATGTCTTCTACATGTGAATGCAGGGCTGGCACTGCCTTTTTGGCGAAGAAATGACGGCTTGGCACTCTCCACCGCGGCGCGGCACAAGCCATCATTTCTCTGAAAGGTGCTGAGTCCACCACTTGGAAAGGGAGGGACTGCAGCACCAGCAACTTGGACAGGAGGACGTTCAGCTTTTGCACCGTCGGGTGCGTGCTCGCAAACTGTTGTCTCTTGGAAACGGATTCCAAGAAAGACTGCTGACGGAATCCGTGAAGAGGAGTAGCAGGAGAAGGAGCATCTGAACGAGCGGAAGATGCCAACGAGCGACAACTCCCCTCAGCAGAGGTGTTGGAGCCTTGACTGGCTGATGGAGGGCGATTGCAAGTAACGGAGCGGGTGATGGAGCGGGGGCTGGGGCGGGCAGAACCGCCGTATCTTTATCACGGTTTTCCCAGGCCACCAAATGGCGACGCTGCATATGCTGCCGCAACGCTGTAGTCCCAACATGGGCCCCCTGGCCACGCTTGACTTTCTGGCCACATAGTCGACATACGGCTACGTTTACTTCCTCGGGCGGCTTGACGAAAAATTGCCACACCGCCGAGTAGGAAACTTTGCCCCCGATACTCCTCACTGGCTGACTGCTGCTTCCTCCGTGCACACCGGCACCACTACTGGCCGTGGTGGTAGGCTGCAGTGGAGCTGGTGCTCTACTCCGTGGACGTTTGGCTCCACTGACACTGCTGCGACCCTGCTGCTGTCTCCTGGGCAACCCACCGACTGTTTTGCTCGCTGCCAAGCTGCCACCCTCTTCTCCTGATGATGCGGAAGAAATTGCCTGATGACGACGAGGCTGCCAAGTGCGATCAACCTCCTCATCATCAAGTAGGGTCTCCGCCTCACTACTAGCCCCCTCGGCTGCGTCTGGGTCAGGAGACAGACCTGTCTCTAGACCGGCTACCGAGCCACTCTCCTCGCCACTACTTCTTCGCCTGGCTGCTGAAAAGGCGGATGTCTCCCCCCGTTCCTGACCGCCCTCTGTTAGCTCTTCCTCACTGTACAGTGGGGCTGAGCCCACAGCATGCGATACTTCGCTTGGTGAGGGAACACCAAAGGACAGGGGCAGGTAGAGGACACGTGATTTCAGTGGGCTTGGTCCCGGGCCATGCCAACTAACGGTTGTGTCTGACGTACCCACCGACCGTTGGCTGTAGGTGTCAGAGGTGACCTGGGAAGAGGAAGACGACCGAGCCAACCAATCGACGACGGCAGGGTTGTCGGTGGAGACACGACCGCTGGATGACACCGGGAGCACTGGCCTCTGGCTGCGAATAGTGCTGCCTCGACCCCTTCCTCTGCTGCCACGTCTGCTCGCTCCTAAAACATTGCCTCCTCTGCCACTCCTCTGCATGTTGTCTGACATACTCTTTAATTAAACGATTATGTGTCCCTGAGTAACAATTCTGTGTCCCTGAGTAACAATTCTGTGTCTGTGCGAGTAACAATTCCGTGGCCCTAAGTAACAGTTCTGTGGCCCTCAGTAACAATTCTGTGTCCCTGATTAACGTTTCTGTGGCCCCAAGTAACAGTTCTGTGGCCCTCAGTAACAATTCTGTGTCTGTGCGAGTAACAATTCTGTGTCTGTGCGAGTAACAATTCTGTGGCCCTAAGTAAAGTTTCTGTGGCCCTAAGTAACAATTCTCTGGCACTCAGTAACAATTCTGTCTGTCCCTGAGTAAAAATTCTGTGGCCCTAAATAAAGTTTCTTGGGCCCTGAGTAACAATTATCTGGCACTCAGTAACAATTCTGTCTGTCCCTGAGTAACAATTCTCTGGCACTCAGTAACAATTCTGTCTGTCCCTGAGTAAAAATTCTCTGGCCCTAAGTAAAGTTTCTGTGGCCCTGAGTAACAATTCTCTGGCACTCCGTAACAATTCTGTCTGTCCCTGAGTAACAATTCTCTGGCACTCAGTAACAATTCTGTCTGTCCCTGAGTAAAAATTCTGTGGCCCTAATTAAAGTTTCTGTGGCCCTAAGTAACAATTCTCTGGCACTCAGTAACAATTCTGTCTGTCCCTGAGTAACAATTCTCTGGCACTCGGTAACAATTCTGTCTGTCCCTGAGTAACAATTCTCTGGCACTCAGTAACAATTCTGTCTGTCCCTGAGTAAAAATTCTGTGGCCCTAATTAAAGTTTCTTTGGCCCTAAGTAACAATTCTCTGGCACTCAGTAACAATTCTGTCTGTCCCTGAGTAACAATTCTCTGGCACTCCGTAACAATTCTGTCTGTCCCTGAGTAACAATTCTCTGG
This sequence comes from Staurois parvus, assembly GCF_062004578.1. NCBI lineage: Eukaryota > Metazoa > Chordata > Amphibia > Anura > Ranidae > Staurois > Staurois parvus. The sequence goes on from NW_028318158.1 coordinate 4,138,800, forward strand.
CACTCAGTAACAATTCTGTCTGTCCCTGAGTAAAAATTCTGTGGCCCTAAGTAAAGTTTCTGTGGCCCTGAGTAACAATTCTCTGGCACTCCGTAACAATTCTGTCTGTCCCTGAGTATGAATTCCGTGGCCCTAACTAGCGTTTCTTTGTCCCTAAGTAAAGTTTCTGTGGCCCTCAGTAACAGTTCTGTGTCTGTGCGAGTAACAATTCTGTGTCTGTGCGAGTAACAATTCTGTGGCCCTAAGTAAAGTTTCTGTGGCCCTAAGTAACAATTCTCTGGCACTCCGTAACAATTCTGTCTGTCCCTGAGTAACAATTCTCTGGCACTCAGTAACAATTCTGTCTGTCCCTGAGTAAAAATTCTGTGGCCCTAAGTAAAGTTTCTGTGGCCCTGAGTAACAATTCTCTGGCACTCCGTAACAATTCTGTCTGTCCCTGAGTAACAATTCTCTGGCACTCAGTAACAATTCTGTCTGTCCCTGAGTAAAAATTCTGTGACCCTAAGTAAAGTTTCTGTGGCCCAGAGTAACAATTCTCTGGCACTCCGTAACAATTCTGTCTGTCCCTGAGTATGAATTCTGTGGCCCTAACTAGCGTTTCTTTGTCCCTAAGTAACAGTTCTGTGGCCCTGAGTAACAATTCTGTGTCTGTGCGAGTAACAATTCTGTGGCCCTAAGTAACAGTTCTGTGGCCCTCAGTAACAGTTCTGTGTCTGTGCGAGTAACAATTCTGTGTCTGTGCGAGTAACAATTCTGTGGCCCTAAGTAACAGTTCTGTGGCCTTCAGTAACAATTCTGTGTCTGTGCGAGTAACAATTCTGTGTCTGTGCGAGTAACAATTCTGTGGCCCTAAGTAAAGTTTCTGTGGCCCTAAGTAACAATTCTCTGGCACTCAGTAACAATTCTGTCTGTCCCTGAGTAACAATTCTCTGGCACTCAGTAACAATTCTGTCTGTCCCTGAGTAAAAATTCTGTGGCCCTAAGTAAAGTTTCTGGGGCCCTGAGTAACAATTCTCTGGCACTCAGTAACAATTCTGTCTGTCCCTGAGTAACAATTCTCTGGCACTCAGTAACAATTCTGTCTGTCCCTGAGTAAAAATTCTGTGGCCCTAAGTAAAGTTTCTGTGGCCCTAAGTAACAATTCTCTGGCACTCAGTAACAATTCTGTCTGTCCCTGAGTAACAATTCTCTGGCACTCAGTAACAATTCTGTCTGTCCCTGAGTAAAAATTCTGTGGCCCTAATTAAAGTTTCTGTGGCCCTAAGTAACAATTCTCTGGCACTCAGTAACAATTCTGTCTGTCCCTGAGTAACAATTCTCTGACACTCCGTAACAATTCTGTCTGTCCCTGAGTAACAATTCTCTGGCACTCAGTAACAATTCTGTCTGTCCCTGAGTAAAAATTCTGTGGCCCTAAGTAAAGTTTCTGTGGCCCTGAGTAACAATTCTCTGGCACTCCGTAACAATTCTGTCTGTCCCTGAGTATGAATTCCGTGGCCCTAACTAGCGTTTCTTTGTCCCTAAGTAAAGTTTCTGTGGCCCTCAGTAACAGTTCTGTGTCTGTGCGAGTAACAATTCTGTGTCTGTGCGAGTAACAATTCTGTGGCCCTAAGTAAAGTTTCTGTGGCCCTAAGTAACAATTCTCTGGCACTCCGTAACAATTCTGTCTGTCCCTGAGTAACAATTCTCTGGCACTCAGTAACAATTCTGTCTGTCCCTGAGTAAAAATTCTGTGGCCCTAAGTAAAGTTTCTGTGGCCCTGAGTAACAATTCTCTGGCACTCCGTAACAATTCTGTCTGTCCCTGAGTAACAATTCTCTGGCACTCAGTAACAATTCTGTCTGTCCCTGAGTAAAAATTCTGTGGCCCTAAGTAAAGTTTCTGTGGCCCAGAGTAACAATTCTCTGGCACTCCGTAACAATTCTGTCTGTCCCTGAGTATGAATTCTGTGGCCCTAACTAGCGTTTCTTTGTCCCTAAGTAACAGTTCTGTGGCCCTGAGTAACAATTCTGTGTCTGTGCGAGTAACAATTCTGTGGCCCTAAGTAACAGTTCTGTGGCCCTCAGTAACAGTTCTGTGTCTGTGCGAGTAACAATTCTGTGTCTGTGCGAGTAACAATTCTGTGGCCCTAAGTAACAGTTCTGTGGCCTTCAGTAACAATTCTGTGTCTGTGCGAGTAACAATTCTGTGTCTGTGCGAGTAACAATTCTGTGGCCCTAAGTAAAGTTTCTGTGGCCCTAAGTAACAATTCTCTGGCACTCAGTAACAATTCTGTCTGTCCCTGAGTAACAATTCTCTGGCACTCAGTAACAATTCTGTCTGTCCCTGAGTAAAAATTCTGTGGCCCTAAGTAAAGTTTCTGTGGCCCTAAGTAACAATTCTCTGGCACTCAGTAACAATTCTGTCTGTCCCTGAGTAACAATTCTCTGGCACTGAGTAACAATTCTGTCTGTCCCTGAGTAAAAATTCTGTGGCCCTAATTAAAGTTTCTGTGGCCCTAAGTAACAATTCTCTGGCACTCAGTAACAATTCTGTCTGTCCCTGAGTAACAATTCTCTGGCACTCAGTAACAATTCTGTCTGTCCCTGAGTAACAATTCTGTGGCCCTAATAACGTTTCTGTGGCCCTAAGTAACAATTCTCTGGCACTGAGTAACAATTCTGTCTGTCCCTGATTATGAATTCTGTGGCCCTAACTAGCGTTTCTTTGTCCCTAAATAACGATTCTGTGGCCCTCATTAACAAGTCTGTGTCCCTGAGTAATGGTTCTCTGTCCCTAAGTAACTTTTCTCTGTCCCCAATTATCGTTTCTGTGGCCCTAACTCTGTCCCTGTCCCTAGTACAGAGCGGTCTGCCTCTGTTCAATAACTGCAGGCAAATGAAGAATTCCAAAATGGCCGCTATTTATAGCTCGACCATTACACAGTGCTGGCTGGCTGGCTGCTGATAGGCTGATGCGATCACATGTAGTTGAGGAATGCATTATGGGTCAGCGCGCCTTGTCTGCGCGCCTTCCCAGACATCCCCGCTCCGTCGCCGCACATGTCAGCCGCCATTTTCTGAAAAATTTCGATTCGCGCGTCCGAATTAGGCTATTTTTCGGATTCGGCACGAATCGAAATTTTTCCGATATTCGACTCGAATTCCACTTCGGATACTTCGATTCGCTCATCTCTAATGACAGCCACAGGTGTTCAGGGAGTAGCCATTGAGGAACTACCATGTGGAAATAGGGGGGACAGAGCTCCGCTATGTTTAGGCTCCTACTGGGGTCAATATAAGTCACTTATTCATCTTGCTCCTGTCAGTGAACAGATCTGCTGGGGAGCTAAGGGCAATAACATATAGTATGCTGCAGGGGTGACTTTCATGTGAGCCTGTTGCTTTGCCTGTATAGACAAAGCACCCCTTTTTTTAAAGTATACTATATGTATCCCCTAACAATGACACAACTCACTTATTTTCTCCCCCTTGGTTTGTTAAATATATTATTATAAACTTTTTTTAAAGCTGTTGAAAAGTGCAAAATACCTATAGATCCTCATAGCTGATAACTTCTTGTGCTTTCTATGTCTGCTCGTTGCATTGTTCCTAGCTATCCCTGTGGACTACAAAACTCCTCCCCTCTGTTATAGAGACAAGGAGAGAAGGATGTACTCTGTAGTCCTGTCCTAGTGTGACAACGCTGCTCCTCAATGGAAATAGTGCAGTGAGTGAGCGTTGTCACCCTAGGAAAGGAAGGCAGAATCAACACATGGCAGTCACCACATCTAAGGGCTACTAAGCTGCACTACATTACAATTTGTTCCTGGGTTTAAATCCTTTAAAAAGAAACATTTGTGTGTCTCCAGTGCGGTTTAGAAGTACAGTATAGTGTTTTAAAAGGCAAAGCTTAATTGGGACACCATAATTTTTTTTATATAAAGATTAGGGATATATTGTAACTTGTCACGAATTTTTTTAAGATTAGCTGCAAGGCTACACATATTTTGTATAGAAATTGACTTCCCAGTCATGGGCAACTATCCATGATAGAGGAGGTTGATATAACCCAGGAGGATAAAAACCGAGAAAAAAAATCAACATTCATTTTAACCTATAAAAATGTTATGAAGCTAGACCAGTACATTTGTTAAAGTGCTTAAAGATGAGAAATGAAAAAGCTCAAAGGTGACAATAAATCTGAAAAAATAATGAACAACTGTTTTCCACAATACCAAATTGGTGTAATTTAATATAAAGAAAAAAGGGTTCCTCTTCCTATGTCTGGCGGACGTCGTTAAAACAGCTTTCGATTCTGAGTCCAAATATGAGTCTCTTCACGTGTCTGGTTACAAACGTAGTGAAAGTTATTTTAGAAAATTAGGTGCATGAGTGATATCCATTTGTTTCATTATAAGATTATGCTTATGTTCTGTATACTTTTTCCCAGTTGATTTTACTTAAATTTAGTAGCAAGTCAGTTTATCCCTCTCTGTCTCTCTTTTGTTGGTCTCATTCCGAAGCAACAAACATATTAGGTTACTCACAGACATAAGGACAGTGATTCAAAAAAACAAGCAACTTCAAATTTTTTCTCTCCTTAGAAGAATCATGAAAGATGGTTCTCTTTCGCAAACATCTCCAAAATATGTATCTGTGTGGTAGGAGTTGTTTACTTTTTTACACAGGACAGATTATCTTTTTAAATGTCTAGTTTATATAATGGTTTTGTGTAGTAATACCAATATAATTGTACACTAAAAGGTCAAAAGTATATGGACACCCACCCATGTGGATACTATTATGCTACAACATGCAAAGAAAATTTTAGACATACGCGCCTTTCCAACCTTGTGGCAACAGTTTGGAGAAGGTAAATTTTTGTCTCAGCATGACTATGTCACATGGTTTGATGGGTTTGGTATCAAGGAACTTGTGTGGCCTGGAAGAACCCTGGATTCCACCCTTTTGGGATGAGTTGTAAGTCTTACTGTGAGTCGGGTATTCTCATCCAACATTAGTATCTGACCTTACGAATGTTCTTTAGGCTGAATGGATACAAAATCCTACAAAGCCTACCCAGAAGAGTGATATCTTTTTGAACAGTCTTAAAGACGGGGAAGGGGGGGGGGGGGTTGGCCAGAAATGAGACCATGTAAGAGCTTTCTTAGTGAGAGCTAACACTAACTCCCCAAAATTTGAACAGTGCACAGTCACCAGGATCTTGACTCAGGTCAGTACTCACAATGTCATAGAACAGATCCCCAGTTTCCACTGGACATCTATATGTGGCTGTGGATCTTCTCCAACAGGACAAGAATATGGCTGCTCTAAATCTCATACTATTTATGTCCCTCCCAGCCACCTACTGGGCACACCTCCCCAGGGATTGGCCGAAGCACAAAAAATATTTAAGCTGCCCATTTGGCTCTCCCACCCCTATGTTCCAGAAGCTTGTAGAAGGCTCAAGGAAGTAGTCAAACCTGCAACCAGTGAGATCTAGAACAAAGAAACCAATAGCTGCTCCAATGATTACAGAGTTTCCAAAAAGAAATACATTTACCACCATCCTAGCAGCCTGTCTAGGAGGTTGTTACATCTGCTAAGTTAAAAAAAATACATCTTTACGCAATTTGAAATAATTCTGAGCTGTGCATAGAAAGACCAAAGATTGTTTATCTCTGCACAACACAAGCAGTGTAGACAATGCATAAGACATCTCCTCTTCCTTTTCTGCGGATGGGTTCATCCAAGAGGTCTCCAATACTTGCTTAGCCAATGAAAAACACAAGGAAAAACCAAGTGTGCATCTTGTTTCCCTTAGAACCAGCCCACAAGTGGCTAATAACTAGCACAGCCCTGGTCATGGCACAGAAAACTCAAGGCAGAATCTGAATACTCAGCAACTCAGCATGTAGTTATATCAGAATGTAATTTAGATATTTAGACAGTAACAGCTGATATTAATAGGTTTATTCCATTGGGAATATTTTACAAGCTGGCCCAAAACCCTTCCATGTAAGTGTTGAGGCTTCCAGGGTAATATAATTCTAAAACAAGATGATGTGTCATTGGAATGCAATAAAATCACGTTGTAACACTCCCCCTACTCACTAGTCATTTGGAGCATGCCTAATGGAACCAGTGACAGATTGGTGTTCACCAGCTGAGGAATTCCGTAACTCAAGGCTTTGATCTTTTGTCAGCTTCAGCTATTATTTCATAAAAATGCTTTCATTTTATTGCACATTGGCAGCAATCCCTAGAAACGTGCATTTTTCACACATAAATATAAGTAAAACACTCTACATATGTGCCATGGTTACACGTCTCGTTGGTGTGACCTCATGCTGTTCTGTGCCTACCAGGTAAAGTTAGATCATTTCAGTCCATGAGATCACAAAATTCAGCCCATCAAAAGCTTTTGAAACTTTTTTAGAGCCTTACTGGGCAATTATGGAATATTGCATTTACAAAGCCTGGAATATAGTATAAAAAAATGGAATTAAACCCAAAACCAAAAATGTAATATATTGCAGCTTACCAAATCATTAGAAGTGGTGGCTGCATTAGTTTTCTTTTTTTTAGGCTTTTCCTCTCTGCTTTTACCCAGGTGATCTGACTAGTAACACATCTCCTGTATTAGAGTGCCTACACTCTGGATGAAGGAGCAACAGAGACACCTTTGAACAACAGCATTGTCACTCTTGGCAGGGTGAAGATAAGCAGTAGATGCATTAGCAGATTTAGCTACACCAACACATTGAAGCCAAACTTCGGCTAACACTTTACAAGCAGGTGCAGCAAGAAATTTGTTTTAAATGTTTTACATAAATAAATGTATTCATTTTTATTTTATTACAGGTACTTGTATAGCACCGTCAATTTACATATATATTGTACATTCACAGCAGTCCATAACCCTCAAATGGTGTACAATTTAAGGTCCCTAACTTACATTCATACATACACATACTAGCAAACAAAGGATTTCCCATCAACATTGAGGATTTTAGGCCACAATCCTCATTTTGCAGTGCTTAGGACATACAGCAAATGTGGTGCAAGAATCAGTTGCAATGGGTCTCCATGTAGCTTAATAGCCAATTGTAACCTTAGCCACATACTAGGAAAGTGGAAAATGTGTCTTAATCAGCCAAATGCACTAGTGAATATGGACAGTGCGAATGTTAAAAAAAAGTATAATATAAAAATTAAAAATAAAGAAAAATATTTAAAAATAATTTTCTCAAAGTCTTAATAGCCAATTGTAACCTTAGCCACATACTAGGAAAGTGGAAAATGTGTCTTAATCAGCCAAATGCACTAGTGACTATGGACAGTGCGAATGTGAAAAAAAAGTATAATATAAAAATTAAAAATAAAGAAAAATATTTTAAAATAATTATCTCAAAGTCTGATTTTGTAATATCAAAAAATGTATTTTGTCAATATTAAAACACGTTTGATATACAGTGCCATAATTTTGTATTTCTAAGGACTTGTGTACTTGTGTTTTTATATGATGATTTTGGCTCTTGAAAGCAGCAATGCTCATGTGTATGTGTTTGAACTCAAACCACAGCAAAAAGCTTGGCCTGCCCACACTTGCAATACAAAGGCAAATTAAAAGGACCTACTGCATCCAGGGAAATACAACACTGGGGTAGATTTACTGAAGGGAAATAGACTGCTCACTTTACATGTGCAGTTGCTCCAGAACTTAGTAAATGAGGGGAAGATGCGCTGACTTCCATCATCCAATCATGTGCAAGCACAAATGCTGTTTTTCCTATTCTCCTTGCATGTGATTGGGTATTTTTTGCACTTAATTTGCTAAGCTCATGAGTAACTGCTCTTCCAAAGTACTCAGTCTATTTGCCTTTAGTAAACCAACCCCACTGTAAAGTAGTTCAGTACTGTCATGTGCACTGCACCATTGAACTAAAGGGGAATCTGCTGACCTGCATTTGACATGCATTTCAAACATCATGTGCACAATCGTTAAAAAGGATAGGGCTTTTTTTTTCAATTTTAACCACAGAAGTATCTGGATTTTGCATATTTTGGAGATTAATATTAGGTATTAATTCATTTTGGCCTTTTTGAAATGAGATTGTTAACAGAGTAAGAAGGAATAGAAATGCGCACTTAAAAAATAAATCTGTAATTGGCCCTCAAATTCACCCAAGAAGGATTTAACGTCTTCCTTCCTGGAGAATAGATTGTTAGTTCAGCTGCAAAATCTTAGCTTCATAATATTTTTATATATTTTGGCCATGGCTAAAGCAGCCACAAATGTATGTTATTGAGTGTAACATGACGTGTGCTCTGATTATTTGGACTGAAATGATCTTACCTATTCTTTAATTTAAAAAATAGAGTACACAAGACATAGAACACAGTAGTAGAACAACCCGCAAATATTCACATCAGCTTAATGGTGCTATGTAATTCATGCTGCTTAGCAAAACATTGTTGTAGCCCTGATTTCCAAAATGAAATTAAAGCGTATCTAAAGCCAAAACTTTTTTTTTTTTTTTGCTTTTGGATAGAGTAAGGTAGGGTTAAAACCCCTCACAAGAGTATTTTTTTTCTTTCTGGGTCACAAGCATAGTACGGTGAGAAAGTGTTGTCACCATAGGATAGGAAGTGCTTTACTTGAAAAATCGTCAGGTGACTATAAAGAACCCTGTAAGAAAAAATACTGTAAATGAAGCTGCCATATTCAGGGAATGGTAAAGTGTAACATATTACGGTATATTTGTTTTTTTTTCATTCTTTAAATTGAACCTAGAGGGTTATATAAGCTTGTGTTTTTTTCGTGTTTATATTTTAAACATTTTTTTAATTATTATTAATTTGTTTTATAGAATAATTTTTAAGAAAAGCATTTCTTTCTAGGTGCACTCATTGAAAGTGGCACAGCCACTTAGTATTTTGCTGCAAACTCAATTTGTGCAAAATCACTCTGCCTATCCCTAATTTCTACTAAGTGGCCACAGCTGATTTATATTAGACAAATGCATACGGCTTTAGTAATTAAAGCCCAGCTGAAGTAATATTTTTTTAATATTGTCATACAGTCAGGTTGCATAAAAAGTAGAGTACATATGTTTTTTGTGTTTATTATTTTCTTGTATTGCTTCTCCTATGCAGTCATCCAACATGTATAAATGTGTGAGTTTAGCAAGCGCACCAATAAAAAGCTGCTGATGCACAAAAAGGAACCACAAAGCCTTTCTAAGATTATGACATGAAAATAGGGTGTGCAGCGCTATATAAATAAAACACACTGTCTAAAGTATGACAAAATATGACAGAAATGGAAAAATCCCATAAACTGGATGTTAGACAGTCCAAGGTAATATAATATCAGTCCAAAAAGGTATATTCCAGTGATGGAGTATAAATGACTTCAATCCAAATGGGTATATTCCAGCATCCTAACATGAAGGTGTAGAAAAATTGCCCACTCACCGGAAGTGCAATTTAATGTGCACATAGAAATTCCATGAAGCCGGAGGTCCCATGAAGGTATAGCCTGATGATAAAGGTGCCCTCTGGGGGTGGATAGGGTGACGGCTGCCAGAGAAGTTGATCTGGACCAATTTCCCAAATTGTCCTGCCTGGGTGGACTCCTAGAATGCTGGGCTGAGATGTGGAGGCTCAGTGCCAGGTAGTAGAGATGAGAACGCTCATAGTGTAGTATTATAAAAAGTATTTATTGAGTATATATCATTAAGATAAAACAGTAAACGTACAGGGTTAGAGTACCTATACAGGTATAGTGTAAATGAGCTCTTTAAATGCACTGACCAGTAAATATAAATGATGGCCACCGGACCTCCTGATCCGGTGGCGTAACGTCAAGGCGTGCAGAGGCTCCTCCTAGACGCGCTTCGTGTAATAACACGTCTCCTGTAGGCATCACCCGTTACGCCACCGGATCAGGAGGTCCGGTGGCCATCATTTATATTCACTGGTCAGTGCATTTAAAGAGCTCATTTACACTATACCTGTATAGGTACTCTAACCCTGTACGTTTACTGTTTTATCTTAATGATATATACTCAATAAATACTTTTTATAATACTACACTATGAGCGTTCTCATCTCTACTACCTGGCACTGAGCCTCCACATCTCAGTCCAGCATTCTAGGAGTCCACCCAGGCAGGACAATTTGGGAAATTGGTCCAGATCAACTTCTCTGGCAGCCGTCACCCTATCCACCCCCAGAGGGCACCTTTATCATCAGGCTATACCTTCATGGGACCTCCGGCTTCATGGAATTTCTATGTGCACATTAAATTGCACTTCCGGTGAGTGGGCAATTTTTCTACACCTTCATGTTAGGATGCTGGAATATACCCATTTGGATTGAAGTCATTTATACTCCATCACTGGAATATACCTTTTTGGACTGATATTATATTACCTTGGACTGTCTAACATCCATTTTATGGGATTTTTCCATTTCTGTCATATTTTGTCATACTTTAGACAGTGTGTTTCAGTCATCCAACATGCACCATCCAATCAACAGTGCTCATGCTCCAGGGACAGCATTTTTGATTGGAGCACTATGCAGGGGGCACGCTGAACCACTGGAAAGCAGTCACCAAAGATCCATTATCTCCTGTGCTCAAAGACTCAGATCAAACAGGCGTTAGTGACAAGCAGCGTGTTGTGTGTTCATCCGCTGGTGATCAGAGGTTGTGCAGCTCTAACATGAAGCTGGGGAAGCTTAATAAAACTGTACACGAAGATGAAAGAAAGAGCGCACAAACCTTTAGCATTACCTCAATAAATAGTGATTAATTTTATTAATAAGGAAATATACTCACAAAGTGATGGTATAACAGGCATAAGTAACCATAATCCAAACAGGGTTACAGATAAATCGAAAAGTGGGGGGATGAAGGCTAACGCGTTTCGAAGGGTGCTCCCTTCTTCATCAGAGCTGGGTTGAGCAGATAGAGACTTCAGTATGGCAGAGTTCCCATGGCAAGGAGATATTCAGCCACTGAGTGTCAGTATTACAGCAGTTCAGCCTGTTTAGTGTCACTAAACAGGCTGAACTGCTGTAATACTGACACTCAGTGGCGCAAGGTTTGTGAACCACTGGAAACCCAGACCTCTGTACTGTGTGAGAAATCCCCAATGTGAAGCCAACACAGGACAGCTTGCAATAGTGTTAAAACACTAATACATAATACATAAATAAACAAATAAATAAGTGAAATAGCTTTTACTTGTCATGCAGTCTGACACCATAAAAATAATAAAACTTATTACCGGAATTGGGCTTCAATATAATAGTAACAGTTGCAACAGTTTATCTCAAAGGAACCATAAACATTTCCCAAAGAAAATAGTGCACATTGATATGAAGAAGTGTGTCCTGTATCCACTGAAGACCAGCTGGGGCATCCTTAGGTTTAATCTCTAATGCATATCTAAAAGCCTATTAAACAGTTTCAACATTTTCAAGGTTACTGCAGCATCAAAGCACCTCTGTAACTAAACTATCTGACATTCCAACCTGGGACTTATATACATTAATGCATATTTGAGAGCAGGTATGACTTGGAGTTAATAGAAAAACAAACAAACATATTTTCTTCTTATATTTATATACTTATATATACAGTTGTGCTCAAAAGTTTGCATACCCTGGCACAAATCGTGAAATGTGGTGTTGATATAAAAATATGTCTGATCATGCCAAAAATCTTTTATTTAAGGATAGTGATCATATGGAGCCATTTATTATCACATAGTTGTTTGGCTAATTTTTACATCATAATGATAATAGAAATCACCCAAATGGCCCTGATCAAAAGTTGACATACCCTGGAATGTTTGGCCTTGGTACAGACACACAAGATGACACACACAATGGCAATTAAAGGTTAATTTCCACATCTGTGGTCTTTTAAATTGCAGTTAGTGTCTGTGTATAAATAGTCAATGAGTTTGTTAGCTCTCACGGGGATGCACTGAGCAGGCTAGATACTGAGCCATGGGGAGTAGAAAAGAACTGTCAACTAACCTGCGTAACAAGGTAATGGAACTTTATAAAGATGGAAAATTATATCAAAAGCCTTGAATATGCCAGTCTGTACTGTTCAATCACTTAATACAGAGTGGAAAATTCTGGGATCTCTTGATACCAAACCAAGGTCAGGTAGGCCAAGAAAGATTGCAGCCACAACTGCCACAGGAATTGTTGGGATACAAAGAAAAACCCACAGGTAACCTCAGGAGAAATACAGGCTGCTCTGGAAAAAGACAACTATTGTAGTTTTTGATAGTTGCCTTTTTTTTTTAATTTACAAGCTCATAAAGTGATGCTTATATATTTTGTAAATATTTGTTTAAATCTTTACTTAATAAAAAACTATACATAGCGCATTCATCATACCCAATTAAACAAAAAATGCTGGGCCCAGTATTGCTTGTGTGTTTGTTGGCATTCCCTGCAGAGTAATAAAGACTTTCTCATCTCTGCTAGCAGAGAAGGAAGGGGAAGTGTCCCTTCTCTGAGTCTCAATCTATCTCCTTTGTGTCTATATTTAGCAGAACTGTAAAAAAAATGACTCATCAAAGGACTGACTTTGGGAAAAATTATTTTATTTTCTAAAAACACTTGAGCTTTCCATTGAATTATAGCCACTGATATTTCCATCATTGGTGAGCATCAACACTCATGGTCAACATACTCCAGTAGCCTCATATTGCATCTTTTGTAATCAATGTCACTGTTTTGTGGTTGGGCGTCTTAATCATATATTCTTCAATATGTAGAGTTCACTAGGGCTTTGTAAATGATCTCAGCCATTGGACTGAACTAATAATTGAGGCAATATCTCGCCTATGGAGCCCACAATAGGTATAAATAACCAACATCTGGTTTCACTTGCAAACAACCACTCAAAACCAAAATATAAACATGGAATGGGTCTTTAACTTTTTATGAGATTTTATTAAATCTACAGCGTGGTGAACAGATCTTGGCTCATTTGGAACATGGGAAGGGAGCTGCCATATACACAAACCCTACAGTACAGTATATGCTGCATTGCTAACAGAACATTTTGAATTATCTTTGTTTTTAGATGATGCTGCAGTTCTGGTTCCTAAAAAAGTTATAATTTGCAGAGATGACAAGGTCTTCAATTTTTTTTTCCGTTGGAAGAGTTTCAAAAAATATATATTTCACTCAGCTTAAGGATGTAAAGCCACAATTAGGCACATTTGGAAAATATCTCATCTTAAGAGGATTAAATTGAAAAGATCACGTTAGGAAATTATTCTCATCGCCGGTCAGGTTTCTTTCCAAGGAGACTGCTGGGATTGGTCATTTCTTTGTTATTACTCATAATTCTATAGTTCCTATAGATGTTTCATCCTGTGGTCTCAGGCTAATAACTTCTATTGATCACAATAAGTTTTAGTTTTCCGTATAACAACGACATTCCCTCTCGAGGGGACACTTGATAGTGAAACATAGATTGAAATGCTTCTCTGAATACATCATATCCACAGCATGCACATAGGCTAATGCAACCCATCAAATTTTTTTCCCCCCATAGGGCATTTCTTTAGTTTTAAAGACTGTTATTAGTTTTTGAAAATAGAAAAAGAACAAAACTTTAAAAGATCCATTTCGTAAGGCTAATGAAACAAACAAAATATGCCAATTCTTTAAAAGGGTGTTGAGTATAGAGTGGAAAACTACGGTAACTTGTTCTGCTCCTTGCCTCTGCTACTGATCGGCAGGAAAGTTTTAATTAATTGGTTATTTGACTAGCTCTGGTGAGTAGCTTTATTTTCTTTTCCTTTATGACATACTTATATTTTTTATACTTTTGATTTTTGTAAGATTTTGCTATATAGATGACATATCCCAGTTAGATTCTAGTTATTTAGATTTAAATTCTAGTCAACCACTAAAGTGGTTGTAAACCTTTACACATACCCAGTGAAGTGAGTGGCCTCAGATGATATACAGAGATTAAACAAATCCTCCTACAAAGGTTATATCTGTTTATCCACAGCACTCTATTCTCTACATCCATTCAAAGTGCAGAATTTTTAAAGCTAGTCTGAACTTCCAGAAATCAGGGAAGGGAGCTGAAATTACACACTGCAGAGTTCAGTGAGGAGAGTGAAGAGAAGATACCTCCCCCATCCCTTCACACAGCTCACAGGAACTGTGCTGAGGCTGTCAATCACAGGTTGTGTGTTGGATCTCCCACTCCTGTCACCTTTTTTATTTTGGTGTCAGGAAAATTTGTCAGAAGTGGCTCTTGCTGATTGCAGAGGAATGAGGCAGCAGAGAGAAATGACACTCAGTACCCTGGATTGACATAGGTACACACTATAGAGGGATATGCTTTGTTCATATTTCATGTCTGAGGTTTACAACCACTTTAAACATATCCCCCAGAATAGCTAGAAGGGCTAAATGCTCAGTTAGTCAACAGAGGGTGTAAAGCAGAAGAATACATACCTTATTCTTTGCCCCTGTAGATTTCCTCCCCAATGTGCAATGCAGTCTGTTGAGGAAACAAGTAATAAGGTAACTGTTCCTCTATTTTACACCCCCTAATCTAAATGAGCAGCTAACTCCGAATACCCTGGGGGGGGGTTACCCTAAAAGTATTTTTAAAGGGTGAATGAATGGACCCCCTTCTCAAGCTTGCCCCCCCCCATCTTCTTCCTTTCCCTTGCGTAAAACAAAAAATCAGAGTGAACTCTAGGGTGTCAGAATTATAACTGGAGATATAGGTTGAATTTAACATAGTTGTGCACAGGATTGCATATTTTAGGTGCATTTAAAGAAAAATCCTTTTTCTTTAGTTTTAGAAAGAGTAGAGAATAGTTAAAATCATTCTCTGAGATATAGTGAAGAAAGAAAAAAAAGCTGGTAATTGCATTAGAAAACCGGCACTGACCTATTGTAACAGCGACTCTTTTTTAACTTTTTTTCTGACCTCCAGAATGGATTAATTGGTTTTCAATGCATTCCTATGAGAAACCGCATTTTGGTTTACGAATTTTTCGCTACATATAGCAAATTACTGTTGTAATATGTTTATATATTGGCTGGGAGTGCAACGTTACACTTTTGGGTGAGCTTAATTTACCTTGTATTATGGGTCATATGGCTTTTTGTTTTTATAGTCAAATAGTATTTTAACATACAGTATATATGAATAAACATTAATTGGTGTTTTTAAAATATTAGTGTGTAGGTGCCTTAAAAGTGTTGGAATACAGTGTTCATGTATTTTGTGCAGCAGCTACATCAGTGTTCAGCAGGGATATATTCTTCAATCAGTAGATGGCAGTGTTTATACGTTTGTAGCTACATCTATGGTATACTCTATGTCTTTTCTCTGAATAAAGTTTCCTGTTTCCTTTTTGCAGTGTCCGTTCTCGAAGGCGATACTTTGCTTTCAATGTTTCACCTAGAACTGACGAGTGCTGGAGATGCTTGGGAGAGAAAGAGGAAACCCCCATCACATGACCTGCCTAAAGACATTTAGAAAAGTTTAAGTACTGTAACAGTGCAGGGCCCTGTCACAGGATAAAAATAGGTAGAAGTGGTCAGATAATGGACACAGGGTCTGCACATGTTGGGAGTGGAGAACTGCGGAGTGGAGATTTTGAGTGGAGAAAACTGCTGTTGCAGGTTTCTCTGGATTTTGATATTTCTGGATGGGGCTTTGTAGTTTGGGGATTTCAAAGTGCCTTGGAAGGGAAGATATCTCCAATCCAGTGTCCAGAGTTAGTAGTCAAGCAGCAGGGTGTGGGCCCAGGTGCTCACAGCCCTTATAATGATGGTCTGCTGAGAGTTGCGGGGGGAAGTGGAGTGCAGTTAGAGCAGTGGCTGCCATTGACAGTCTCTGTGTGAGACAGATGCTGTGTGTATCAAAAAGGCTTGAGGCTGTGTGCGTTAAAGAAGTCCAAGGGCTACGTGCGTTAAAGAAGTCCAAGGCTGTGTGCGTTAAAGGACTGAGGCTGGTGCCATGAATAGCCAGTGGTCTTGGAGACCCATACTAGCAGAGGTACTGCTGACCAGCAGTGGTAATAAGGAGTAGCCAGGAGGCTTAGCATTTTTCATGTGGATTTACAACTGGAGAAGAACCCCTGTGTAGGAAAGCTTATTTTGAACTTTTGTGGGTTTTGTTTCTTGCCTTTTAATAAATGTGGTCTACCAAGCCCTGAAAAAGAGTTTCTGACTAGCGTGGACTCACTTGGAAAGCATCTACCACTAGAGCTTATCATCCCCCATGCCACAGTACATATATTAAATAAATGTGTAACACACACAGGGGAGGCCTTCATTGGGCTACTAAATGGAATCCAAAGCCTGGAGTTGGCCTTCAAGACTGTAGATGAAGTCTAGAGCCTGAAGTTGGCCTTTAAGACTGAAAGATGGAAGGCCAGCATCAGGAACTAGTCAGGTTTGTCTGCAATGCCCGTGTGCTGTCAGTCTAACATTAAGAACCCTCTAACAGTAGGAGAGAGCAGAGTGAGCAGTGTATGTGTTGTATTGATGCATCAGTAAGCTGCAGGTGTGTCCTACTTCAAGTACCTGGCTGTGCTGTCAGGCAGGGATACCTGAATCCCAAGCCTAGCTGAACAGAACACAAGCCTTCTGGCAGATAAAAGAGTTCACATGTGTGTATTCCAACTGTGTATTTATCCTGTTGCCTGGAGTTCAGCTTTAAATTAATTCAATAGTGTAGATTTCTACAACAACCACACGTACATCAAACGCAGGTGCCTTTGGCTACAAGCTAGATAAATAACCTATTAAACATGATATATTTCCATACAAGACACACAGGAAATCAAAGCTCTCCTAAAATTCTCTTCGGCTTGTCCCCTTGTTTTCATGTTCACTTTAGAAACCATACTGCAATCATTTTGTCATTTGGCAGCAAGTCATTACTTCCTACGAGGGAGCTCAGTTGCCAATTTTGACGCTATTAAGAGAACATAAAAAATATACAGAAAAAAAAGTGGATCCCTCTGGAGAGAAACACTATATAAAATAAAGGAAATGCTGATTATTGAGCTCCGATTCTAAATGAAATAGGTTTTTTAGTGTTATTAAACTTTTTAATGCAGAACTTTTATTTTATGTTAAATGGGTATCCCAGATCCATCTGCAGCAGAAGCTAGCCTAGTAGGGAGGGTGCTGTCATGTGATGATGCAGAGACCGTTCCCTTCTGCTATAGTGCCTTTAGAGCAGACTTTCTGTACCAATTTACCTTTACCCCCTTCCTGCCCAGGCCAATTTTCAGCTTTCAGCACTCTCACATTTTGAATGACAATTGACCGGTCATGCAACGCTGTACCCAAACAACATTTTTTATCATTTTGTTCATACAACTAGAGCTTTCTTTTTTGTGGTATTTAATCACCACTGGGTATTTTACTTTCTAACTCAACAAAAAAAGACCGAAAATTAAAACAAAAAGTTTTTCTTTGTTTCTGTTATAAAAGTTTGCAAATAAATAATTGTTCTTCATGAATTTAGGCCGAGATGTATTCTGCTACATGTCTTTGGTGAAAATAACCCAAATCAGTATTTATTATTTAATCTGTAGGAAAGTTATAGAGTTCACAAACTATGGGATATATCTGAAAATTGATCAGTCCTGAAGTACTGACAGCCAATCTAATTTCTTGAGGCCCCAAAATGTCAGAACAGTACAGATATCCCCCAAATTACCTCTTTTTGCAAAGTAGACAGTCTGAGGTAATTAATAAGAGGCATGGCGAGGTTTTTGTAATTTGTAAGTTGTAATTTTTTTGTCATAATTTTTTAGAACATGAAGAAATTAAAACATTTTTTTTTACATTTTATTTTTTTTACATACTGTCACCAGTGCAGTACGATGTCATCATACAACTGGTGTGGTGGCAATCGGGGAGACTGACTGGTGACAGTACGAAAAAAAAAATTGATAATTTTTTTTCAATTTTTAACATTTATTTTATTATTTTTTTATTTTTTATTACATTTATTATTTTTTTTCAGATGTTTTTTCATGTTACACTATGACCAGAGTAATATAATGTTACCATAGTAATAATAATCAGTATTTCTTTTTTTATACACATTATGATTGCTTATAGCAAAGGATTTCTTTGCTGTAAGCAAGCATTTAACTGAATGAAATTGATTCATTCAGGGTTTTTTTGCTGTGATTAGCTGTGATTGGCCATGGCTAATCACATGACACAGATGGCCTGTGATCATTCACAGCTAGTGACACAATTGTATACAATGGATTTCATGAAAGGAAGCCATCCATTGTTTACAATTGTCATGTGACCCACTGTGATTGGTCACAGCAAGTCACATGGTACTGGCACATGGCAACGGGCTGGTACACAGCTCTGTCATCGGCTGTGTTCGAGGTACACAGCCAGGGACAGAACTCACCACAGCGCAGCCACGCGGGCACACACAAAGTGCGATCAAGGAGGACATCGAATGGCACCCACCCGGATCAATGCGAGACCTTCTCAGCCATCATTTTCCTATTGGCCGGACAGGAACAGGTTAAAGCCCAACTTCAGCCTTGGGAAAAGTATAAAAGTTAGATTCCCTAGCAGTAGTTACAAATAAAGTGACTGCTATATTCGCTTTTTCTCTGGCTCTTTCCTCTACAGACTCACCAGCTCAGGGATCGCTGCTGCTCTTCTGGATTGAAAGACATACAGCATCATTTAACCAGCTTCCTGTGAGCCCAGGGCATCAAGGCCCCGCCCCCTGCCCTGGAGACATAGGAGAATGCTGCAGAGAGCGGTGCCACATGATTATATGGCATTGCTTTCTGCAGCATTTGGGATCCATCATCCTCTGGAGAAGAGGACCTTTAGGGGTGGATTTACTAAAGACAAATAGATTGTGCACTTTGTAAGTGCAGTTACTCCAGAGCTTAGTAAATAAGGGGAAGCTCTGCTGATTTTCATCATCCGGTCACGTGCATAAAAAAAAATCCTTTTTTTTTCTATTTTCCTTGCATGTGATTGGGTATACTTGGTAAAGTGAAGCTTCATCTCATTTACTTACTCTCTGGAGCAACTTCACTGCAAAGTGCACAGTCTATTTGATTTTAGTAAATAAATCCCTCAGTATATCTAGACTGGTCCAAATACTGTATATCTAGGAAAATATATGTATAAAGATTTAATTGCAAAGGTTTGGGTGTGCTCCAATGGGGGAGGGAGGGGATGATGGTGGTTGGGGGGCAATGAAAAGCACAGAACAACATCTGTGTTCACACAGGAGTGGATTTACAATGCAAATAGACTGTGAACTTTGTAAGTGAAATTGCACCACAGCTTAGTAAATGAGATGAAGCTTCACTTGGCAAACAATACCCAATGGCATGCAAGGAAAGAAGAAAAGCAGCATTTTTGCTCGCATATGATTGGATGATGGAAGTTAGCAGAGCTTTCCCTCAGAGACTGACAAAGTGACTTATACAGTATATTAAGGGAGTTGAGAAGCTTCACTCAATAAATTGTGTGAGTATTCACTTAAATCATCCAAACATGTGACAAGCGCTTCATTCCCCAATCTATTTGTCCCTGGTCCACCCCATCATTCATTGGATTTCAGTGCTTGTATACATAGAAGCTCTGCTTCACACGTGGGCATTACCAGGCACTCGACATGGAAATACCTGCCTAGGAACACTCCTTGAGAATTACATTCTCCTATATTTTGATAATTTCACAACTCCTCCCAAAAGCCATCCCCCTGCTTATGAGGACTGTGGGCTCATGAGAGGAGTACTGAGGCAGGGTGCTATGAACATTTGTACCAATCACTCACTGTGTTCATTCAGAAAAGAAAAGGGCAGTAAATAATATATTTACTGACCCCTCCCCCACTCTCCATCCTGACACATTCCCGGGAGTGCTGCAGGGGTGCATGGGCAGCAAAAAGAAGAGGAAGCTGGACAGGAGGGGAGGCAGGGCAGCATTTATTAGAATTGATAGTCTGTAATTTCCTCCTGAATGCCAGAAGAAGGGATAGGCGGAGAAGAGGGATTTCAGCAGCTGCAGAAGGAAAATACAGCCCAATGTCGGCCCCACTGACCCTCCTGCCACATGTGATAGGGAGGCCGCAAGTGCCCCCTTAAGCATAGGTACAGTGGCACCCTTGTCAATACGGCTCCCAGGGCATTCCCTCCATAGTTCTGCTCTGCCAAAATTTCAATACATTTTCATTCTAAAAAATAGAAAAAGGGCTATTATTGGTAAGGCTGATCTTAGGGGGTTATTTACTAAAACTGAAGAGTGTAAAATCTGGTGCAACTCTGTAAAGAAACAAATTAGCTTCCAGCTTTTATTGTCAAAGTTTAACCAGTTGCAGCCCGGCCTATAGCCAGATGGCGGCTGGGCGAACAGCTTGTCCCTCTGGGCGTCCTTTCAGGCATGCGCAGTGCGCCTGCCCGCAGGGCCGCTCTGCGGCGCGATCTGTCACTGTCCGTGTACCTCGGACACGGCCGATGACAGATCTGTGTACCGGCACCGTTGCCAGTACCATGTGACCTTCTGTGACCAATCACAGCAGGTCACATGACAGTTGTATACAATGGATGGCTTCCTTTCATGCCATCCATTGTATACTAGTGTGTCTAGCTGTGAATGGGCACAGCGATCACATGCACAAGATGGGCCAATCACAGCCCATCTGTGACATGTGATTAGCCATGGCCAAATCACAGGTAAGCACAAAAAAAAAACCCTGAATGAATCGATGTCATTCTGGTAAATGCTTGCTTATAGCAAAGTAATTCTTTGCTATAAACAAGTTGTGTTAAAAAAAAAAAATATATTGATCACTTCCCCAAAGTAGTACAATGTTACTATGGTAACATTATACTACTTTAGTCATAGTGAAATATAAAAAATATTAAAAAAAGAGAAAAAAAATTATCAAAAAATTAAAACTAATAAAAGAATAAAAAAAAAAAATTAAAAAAATCATCAATTTTTTTTTTCATACTGTCACCAGTCAGTGTCCCTGATCACCACCATGCCAGTTATATGATGATGCTGTACTGCACTGATGACAGTATGTAAAAAAAAAATAGTGAAAATAATTTTTTAGTTTTTTCATTATCCGAAAAATTATGACAAAAAAAATACAACTTCAAAAAACTCGCCATGCTTCTTATGAAATATCTCGGACTGTCTACTCTGCAACAAGGGGTCATTTGGGGGATATCTGTACTGTTCTGACATTCTTGGACCTCAAGAAATTAGATTGGCCGTCAGTACTTCAGGATTGATCAACATTCAGATATATCCCATAGTTTGTGAACTCTATAACTTTCCTACAAACTATATAATACATCCTAATTTGAGTTATTTTCAGCAAAGACATGTAGCAGAATACATCTTGGCCTAAATGTATGAAGAACAATTATTTATTTGCAAACTTTTATAACAGAAAGAAAGAAAAACATGTTTTTTTTCAAGATTTTCGGTCGTTTTTTGTTAATTTAGCAAAAAATAAAAACCCCAGTGTTGATTAATTGAAACCAAAAGAAAGCTCTAGTTGTGTGAAGAAAATGATAAAACTTTAGTTTGGGTACAGTGTTGTATGACCGCGCAATTGTCATTCAAAGTGTGAGAGCGCTGAAACCTGGAAAATGGCCTTGGCAGGAAGGGGGTAAAAGTGCCCTGTATGGAAGAGGTTAATGGAACAAGCTGAAGTTTGAAGTTGATTGGCTACCATGCACACCTGTACAAGATTCTGAGTGCACCAGTTTTAGTAAATCTGCCCCATAGTGCCTATACGCATAGTATCTACATATCAAGAGAACGTTCTTGTCTTTCAATTACAGTATATATAACTAATGTATCTGTTAATACTTGCAATATATAACATATATAATATTATTCCAAAATATCACCGCAAAAATTAAAGGATGGGAAGACAATAACTTTTCAATCCATTTCATACACAAAGGGTCCACTTTTTCAGGTGGGTATAGGAGGTATATTGATGCATCACATGTTCACTGAAATAAGCCAAGGTAAATTAAAATCATGAATGTGCCTGTGCATATACACTATATTTCCTATTGTCTGACCAGAGGATGGTAGGGGATCAAGGCAAAAGCCATTCCATTGTTGGTGTTAGGCACACAAAAGATCTCTACTAGTTGTTGTGACCACAGGAAGAACTGCTCAGTGGACAAGCTATAGGAGCATGCAGTGACTGCCAGGTCCAGTATATTTGGCTGAACTAATAAAGGACCTATTGCTGCTGGGTACTCAGAAAGCACAATCATTTCTGATTTTCCACTGAGGTGTGCATGCAATTTGAATAGTTCAACTGCCTGACATCACTATCTGTTCTATGTGTATACCCACAAACAAAAGAGGAAACCATTAAAAGTCTAGTTTGATTTTTTCGTAGCTTACTCAGAGGATGGATATGATAGGATCCTATGAGTACGTTTGCAAGGGAGAGGAACGTGTTAGCATTTCTGTGAACCAAGTGGAACAGCTTGCATGTTGGAGAATTTAATAAAATCAAGCAAGGTTTTTAATGGTGAGTAGCTTTCCCTTTTTCTAGTGGGTCTGCAAGCAGAGTTTATGGAACAGCCAGCTGAGTTGAAGGATAAGCGGGAGGAGAGCCTGCAGCGGAACACTGTCTTTTGTGTCCTATATGTAGTTGTTGTTGACTCTTTGCTACCCATATACACTACAGATTGTGAGTTACAAGGTTTAAACTTGTTTAAAAAGGAGATATTTTTTCTAGAGGATAACACCAAATGATAGAATGATTTCTACCTTGATGCCCTGGACTGTCAAGGTCCTACCTTTTCCCAGAGGTTATGTTACTCCATGTGCTGGCATCCATCTTGGATTTCTGCTGAGCATGATGGGAATCTTTTATGCCTTCAGGTCTCTGAGGTCCATCCCCCAGAGGGGTGTGGCTGAGTACATATAAGCCTGGGATCTGCACATGCTCTTTTCACTTGTGTCTTGTGTCTTGGTCTTGCTACAGCTCTGTGTATACGCTTGTGACTCTTCTGGTATTCTGACTCGGCTTGTGACTAGACCATTTTCTGTGTTTCCCTTTGATCTGACCTTCCGTTGCTGAACCCGGCCCGTGACCTGTGATTCTCTGTCTACTGTTCTGTACTGTTTTGTCTCGTTGTTGTTGACCCGGCTTGCCTGACTACGCTATTGTCATTCTCACCAGCTACACGCCATTGGCGGCGGCCATTACCGCAGCCGGGGTGTCTCGGGGACCTGGTTCCTGGCTGCGTCAAGTCCATCCCCACCATCAGGGGCCCTGGTGAAGGGCAGCCTGGGACTTAGACTCCGCGCCCTGAGGGACTTCGGTCTGTTGGTGGTGGTTGTCGTCAGCCAGTGCGTTACCCTGCCACTAGGCCTACCTGTCCGTTCCACAGCCCTGCCCTGACATGGTCAGACAGTAGAAAATGTATATGCACTACTGCATTTATGATTTAAATTTACCTTGGCTTACTTCAGTAAGCATGTGATACATCTATACACCTCCTGTACCTTCCTGAAGAAATGAAGCCTTAGTGCATGAAAGACATAGAAAAGTTATTGTCTTTCCATCCAAAATTGTTGCTCAGTTTTAAGCATATAGATATGTTAACTCTAATTGTTAGGCTTTTAGGTTAAAAATCCAGCTCAGGTCCACTATGTGGTGAACCAGTGTTGCCTTTAACAGGTATACTTCATACATTTTGATATTTTATATTTAAAGTCTTTTCATGTCTACATTTTTCTTAAAGCCCTAACAATAAAACTTTTAACATGATCATTATGGAACCTTCAGAAGATTTAAAGTTTAGACACTCCCAACAGGAAAGTTACATTCTTCCACAGAAAACTATGAATCCATCATAACGTAGGAGATAAATGGATGACCCTAAAATGTTGAGCAATGAATGGCTCTAAGCTCCGAGCTTGAAACTCTTGTTCCGCCATGAATAGCATTAATGCATGGTAGTAATTTTTGCAAATGGTATCAGCTCGGACAAATAGATCTTTTTGCTAGTTACGTGTCATCATTTCATTCTTCTAAACCTTAAAAATAATCCTCTGGATGATGTCATCGATGTAACTTGAGAAGAACCAGGCTCCAGCCCTTGGCCCCAGATCCACCGTGCAACATTTTGATGGCTAATTACTGTCATGTTATGAGAACGTTCAAAAAAAAGGACGCCAGAGATCCAAATAAAACATAAAATAGCTTTGATATAATAAATAATACTATCGCTGTTTAAAAATGTTATGGCTTTCCTCTTATAGTTTCTGAGGAAGATGTTTTCCAGCTCCCTTCAACTTGTTTTGGTATTCCAATATTGCAGATAAGAAGGAATTGAAATTCTTGAGCCTTAACTTAGTTTAAATCATCCTAACACAATGATAGCGTTGTATCTATTTAAAGAATTGTCCAGGGATTAAAGCCCCTGTGATCTGTATCCGAATAGGTTATCCTAGTATGGAAAATAAGAGTGTATTTTTAGAAGGCTTGCAGGATTCATGTCTTAAAGTAAATATAAAGCAAAAACTTTTTTTATAGTTTTGGATAAGGGTGGGGAAGGGTTAGAAAGTATGTTAACTTTTTATTACTGTCTGTGTTCCCGCTGTTGAGATTTCCTCCCTCTATTTGTCTTGGTAACCACTGTAACTGGGGCAGAAAGTGTTTGGAATACCAAACGCTACAGCTGTCACCAGAAGAGGCTGTGACAACTGTCTAAGAGATAATTTTCACTTTCACAGTTTATAAAGAGTTCTTCTAACTTCCAGTCGTGTGTCCTAGACAAGAACTGAAGGGAAATCTCCCCAACAGAACACAGACAGGAGAAAAACCCTAACAGGGATTTTAAGTATTCTCTACTCTACCCAAAACTCAAAAAAAGTGTTTGGGCGCTATATACACTTTAACCGCTTGCTGACCAACGTACATATACTATATTGCCAGACAGAGAAGCGTAATTTGTCACTCCAGAGAACACGTCTCCACTGTTTTAGAGTCCAGTGGTGGCGTGCTTTACACCACTGCATCCGACGCTATGCATTGCACTTGGTGATGTAAGGCTTGGATGCAGCTGCTTGGCCTTGGCAACCCATTCCATGAAGCTCTATATGAACTGTTGTTGTGCTAATCTGAAGGCCACACAAAGTTTGGAGGTCTTTACATCATTTTATGTGGCCTACCACTTTGCGGCTGACTTGCTGTTGTTCCCAGTTACTTCCACTTTATTATAATACCACTAACAGTTGACCGTAGAATATTTAGTAGTAAGGAAATGTCACGGATGAACTTATTGCACAGGTGGCGACCTATCATGGTACCACGCTTGAATTCACTGAGCTCCTGAGAGTGACCCATTCTTTCACAAATGTTTGTAGAAGCAGTCTTCATGCCAAGGCTTTATTTTATACACCTGAGGCCATGAAAGTGATTGGAATATCTGAATCCACTGATTTGGAGGGTTGTCCCATTACTTTTGGAAATATAGTGTATATATATATACACCCCGGGCAGCAAATGGCTATACCTGGAGCTGCAGACATGATCCTGGTCTTGTTTTCAGAACCCACATTCAGCTTTCCAGTAAAAGTGATTCAAGCAGCTTTTACGGTGCTTGGAAGGCCACCCCCTGCAGCTAGACACTGCTCCACCAGTCAGCTTGGTTGCTCACAGAGGAGATGGATGAACAAAGCAAACAAAAAAGGGTAATTAAAGTTGTATTTTTAAATAAAATAAAATATAAAAAAAAAATGTAAAAATGTAAAAGCACTCCCTGTCCCCCTGTTCTTGCAGGCAAATGCAAATGTGTGCATAGGTCAGATAAGCATTTGTAAACAGTATTTGCACCACACATGTAAAGTATCGCTGCAAACAGAATAAGAGCAATAATCCTAGGGACACAGCTCATGTTTAATTCTAAACTTGTCACCAGTAAAGGCTTTTAAAGCATCATTTATGGACAATTTTAGGTACCATAGTTTATTGCTATTTCACAGGAGTACGCAATTTCAAATCTTGACGCGTTTGGTATCTATTTATTTATGTTTTGTAAATGGCTGCGCAAATACAACATGACATAAAAAAGTGCAAGAGCCAGCATTTTATTCTCCATGACCTCTGCTTTCAGAAAATATATATTTTTTGGAGCTTGTAAGTATTTTTCTGGCAAAGAAAGCTGTTTTCAACATTTATGTGAAAAAATGAAACAATTGCAGTGAACATATAGGAAACTTAGAAAGTCTAGCTGTAGATATTGTAACCAAAAAAACAACAACAAAATAATATGGTCTATCTGTCAATCTAAGGCCCTAACTAGACCACTGGTCATGGGTATTTGTAATCCACAGAAAGAAATAAAGAGGGCAAAAGCAAATTCTAAACACAGTAACAAACAGGCTTTACACATATTTACAGGGGGTCACAAGCCCAGGATTGTACAGTATGTACAGCACCATGCCTTTCTCACCAGCCATGATATGCTCAAAATGCATAGAAAAAAACGCAAACCCAATGATGACATTACTGGGTCTGTAATAAGTTATGTATTAAAAATAAAAAAGTATAATAGGTTATGCATTAAAAATAAAAAGGTTTTATATAAACTGCTTTATCTTTATTATTAGTCATTTTTGTCCAAAGTGAAAGCTGAAGTTAGTTTGTTCAGACCACATACTAAGATGCTTGTAAATACAATTATTAGATTTGTTGATGTTGACTTTACATAGGTTGTAATTAGAGATGAGCGAATTGAACCAGGCGAAGTGGAATTCGTTTCGAATTTCAGGAAAAATTCGATTCGCGTCGAATCCGAATATTAGCATACTTCGGGTGCGCGAATCGGATTTTTCCCGATCAGCCGGCAAAAGTGTCCCTGCAGAGAGCTCCGCTATTTCTGACAGTTCTCTGACAGTTCCTTCACATGTACAGCGGTTGAAACATTGTATCTATTTGTTTCCATTTAGGATAAAGATGTTTTTATTCGGAAACAGATACAATGTTTCAACCGCTGTAAATGTGAAGGAACTGTCAGAGAACTGTCAGAAATAGCGGAGCTCTCTGCAGATACACTTTTTGCTGTACTGGAATACTTCTTCTTTTCATTCTTCTTTTCATTCTTCTCATTCTTCTTTTCATTCTTCTTTTTATTCTTCTTCTCATTCTTCTTTTCATTCTTCTTCTTCTTTTCATTCTTCTTTTCATTCTTCTCATTCTTCTTTTCTTCTTCATGAAAAGAAGAATGAGAAGAAGAATGAAAAGAAGAATGAGAAGAATGAAAAGAAGAATGAAAAGAAGAAGAAGAATGAAAAGAAGAATGAGAAGAAGAATGAAAAGAAGAATGAGAAGAATGAAAAGAAGAATGAGAAGAATGAAAAGAAGAATGAAAAGAAGAAGAAGAAGAATGAAAAGAAGAAGAAGAATGAAAAGAAGAATGAAAAGAAGAAGAAGAAGAATCTTTTCATTCTTCTCATTCTTCTTTTCATTCTTCTTTTCATTCTTCTTCTTTTCATTCTTCTTCTTCTTTTCATTCTTCTTTTCATTCTTCTTCTTCTTTTCATTCTTCTTCTTCTTTTCATTCTTCTTCTTCTTCTTTTCATTCTTCTTTTCATTTTTCTTCTTCTTTTCATTCTTCTACTTCTTCTTTTCATTCTTCTTTTCATTCTTCTCATTCTTCTTTTCATTCTTCTCATTCTTCTTTTCATTCTTCTTTTCATTCTTCTTCTCATTCTTCTTTTCATTCTTCTTCTTCTTCTTTTCATTCTTCTCATTCTTCTTTTCTTCTTCATGAAAAGAAGAATGAGAAGAAGAATGAAAAGAAGAATGAAAAGAAGAAGAAGAATGAAAAGAAGAATGAGAAGAAGAATGAAAAGAAGAATGAAAAGAAGAATGAGAAGAATGAAAAGAAGAATGAAAAGAAGAAGAAGAATGAAAAGAAGAATGAGAAGAAGAATGAAAAGAAGAATGAGAAGAAGAATGAGAAGAATGAAAAGAAGAATGAGAAGAATGAAAAGAAGAATGAAAAGAAGAAGAAGAAGAATGAAAAGAAGAAGAAGAATGAATGAAAAGAAGAATGAAAAGAAGAAGAATGAAAAGAAGAATGAGAAGAAGAATGAAAAGAAGAATGAAAAGAAGAATGAGAAGAATGAAAAGAAGAATGAAAAGAAGAGAAGAATGAAAAGAAGAATGAGAAGAAGAATGAAAAGAAGAATGAGAAGAAGAATGAGAAGAATGAAAAGAAGAATGAGAAGAATGAAAAGAAGAATGAAAAGAAGAAGAAGAAGAATGAAAAGAAGAAGAAGAATGAAAAGAAGAATGAAAAGAAGAAGAAGAAGAATCTTTTCATTCTTCTTTTCATTCTTCTTCTTTTCATTCTTCTTCTTCTTTTCATTCTTCTTTTCATTCTTCTTCTTCTTCTTTTCATTCTTCTTCTTCTTCTGAGGATGAGGATGAGGATGAAGAAGAAGAAGAAGAAGAAGAAGAAGTAGGATGAAAATAAGAAGAATTCCAAGCCGGCAAAAAGTGTATCTGCAGAGCTCCGCTAAGTGTATCTGCAGAGCTCCGCTAAGTGTATCTGCAGAGCTCAGCGGTTGAAACATTGTATCTATTTGTTTCCATTTATGGAAACAAATAGATACAATGTTTCAACCGCTGTAAATGTGAATGTCAGAGAACTGTCAGAAATAGAGGAGCTCTGCAGATACACTTAGCGGAGCTCTGCAGATACACTTTTTGCCGGTTGGAATTCTTCTTATTTTCATCCTACTTCTTCTTCTTCTTCTTCTTCATCCTCATCCTCATCCTCGGAAGAAGAAGAAGAGGATGAGGATGAAGAAGAAGAAGTAGGATGAAAATAAGAAGAATTCCAAGCCGGCAAAAAGTGTATCTGCAGAGCTCCTCTATTTCTGACAGTTCTCTGACATAGAACTGTCAGAAATAGAGGAGCTCTGCAGATACACTTTTTGCCGGCTTGGAATTCTTCTTATTTTCATCCTACTTCTTCTTCTTCTTCATCCTCATCCTCTTCTTCTTCTTCTGAGGATGAGGATGAAGAAGAAGAAGAAGAAGAAGAAGAAGTAGGATGAAAATAAGAAGAATTCCAAGCCGGCAAAAAGTGTATCTGCAGAGCTCCTCTAAGTGTATCTGCAGAATAGAGGAGCTCTGCAGATACACTTTTTGCCGGCTTGGAATTCTTCTTATTTTCATCTTACTTCTTCTTCTTCTTCTTCTTCCTCTTCATCCTCATCCTCTTCTTCTTCTTCTGAGGATGAGGATGAAGAAGAAGAAGAAGAAGTAGGATGAAAATAAGAAGAATTCCAAGCCGGCAAAAAGTGTATCTGCAGAGCTCCGCTAAGTGTATCTGCAGAGCTCCGCTAAGTGTATCTGCAGAGCTCAGCGGTTGAAACATTGTATCTATTTGTTTCCATTTATGGAAACAAATAGATACAATGTTTCAACCGCTGTAAATGTGAATGTCAGAGAACTGTCAGAAATAGAGGAGCTCTGCAGATACACTTAGCGGAGCTCTGCAGATACACTTTTTGCCGGTTTGGAATTCTTCTTATTTTCATCCTACTTCTTCTTCTTCATCCTCATCCTCAGAAGAAGAAGAAGAGGATGAGGATGAGGATGAAGAAGAAGAAGTAGGATGAAAATAAGAAGAATTCCAAGCCGGCAAAAAGTGTATCTGCAGAGCTCCGCTAAGTGTATCTGCAGAGCTCCGCTAAGAAATAGCGGAGCTCTGCAGATACACTTTTTGCCGGCTTGGAATTCTCCTTCTTCTCATCCTTCTTCTTCTTCTCATCCTTCTTCTTCTTCTCATCCTTCTTCTTCTTCTTATCCTTCTCCTTCTTCTCATCCTTCTTCTTCTTCTCATCCTTCTTCTTCTTCTCATCCTTCTCCTTCTTCTCATCCTTCTTCTTCTCATCCTTCTCCTTCTTCTCATCCTTCTTCTCATCCTTCTCCTTCTTCTCATCCTTCTCCTTCTCCTTCTTCTCATCCTTCTCCTTCTCCTTCTTCTCATCCTTCTCCTTCTTCTCATCCTTCTCCTTCTTCTCATCCTTCTCCTTCTCCTTCTTCTCATCCTTCTCCTTCTTCTCATCCTTCTCCTTCTTCTCATCCTTCTCCTTCTTCTCATCCTTCTCCTTCTTCTCATCCTTCTCCTTCTCCTTCCTCATCTCCAAGGGCATTTAAATTAAAGGTACAGTGTTCTGCACTAATTTAAAGGCTCTCTGAAGCCTAGAAACCCTTTTTATAAGTTAAATTCGTAGCGAATAAATTCGCATCGAATCGAATTTCTTCCTCAAATTCGGCGAATCAGCCGAATCGAATTTTTGAATAATTCGCTCATCTCTAGTTGTAATGTAAAGCTCTTTTGGTCCCACTTCTCCTATGGATCACAGGAGTGCTTTTAGTTGTGTGCACCTGTGACCCATTTTCAGCCAACAGCGGGCTAAAGTCACAGAGCTGGTCCATGGTTTGGAGAGATCCTGACTCCCAGATGCCTGGACGAGTGGCTCAGTCAGCCTCTCAGTGATCTGCTGAGAGCCTGAGCCAGCCGCTCCCGCCCCCTCCACAGCCCAGCGCTCCAGTGAGCATTGGTGGGCCAGGTCAGAGGGCCAGTGACTTACAATCACTGGCTTTCTGCAGATTAAAGACTCAACTGAGCAATAACCGGTCCATGATCGCTCAGTTCTCAGTCTTAGAGGAGGCGGGTTAACAGATGCTGCATTGGACGGAAGTTGCATTCACCTAGGTAAGTATGTAGGTGTAGCCAGGTGCTGGCTATATCATTATGCCATTCAGGGACATTTACAAATGAGACTATGGTTAATCTTTTTTTTCCCCTAGTGCCCAGTATTGGTATTGTGCTACACCACTTCCTGTTGGCAGAGTGGATTCAGGTCTTCTGAAAGCAGAGGATCCTGGGACCTGTAGTCCTATAGCCAAAACATAACATCCTGTATTCCTGAGTGCTGATTGAACTACAACTGCCAGAGACCTGGGGAGCCACAAGATTGCTAGGAGAGCAGATATATCCTACAGCAAGGAACTGGCTTGCTCTCTTGGTGCAGGATTAAGAACTGAACATGGGGGACTGCCGTCCTCCTCCAGAGATAGATTGTTGGCTACTACTGCTGGACTCTAGTACTGCGGGAGTTCAGCACAGTGGTGATGCCCATCGCCACACTGTGATCGCTGCTCTGCAGTCTTCAGCCAGTCATCTCTGTTTGCCATGTTGACAGGCTGTCGGCAGGAACTCTGCATTTCTCAGTCTGTGCAACCCTGTTTCTAGGAGGCCATGCTATCCATGGAATTGAGTGTCTAACCTCTTTCTGACTACACTCTAGAGAGTGCCTGCATGCAGACACCTGGACATCTCAGTACCAAGAGATCTTTGCCTTGAGCATTTGCCACAGCCTATCTGTTATCTTCATTGAATTACCATTACTCACTACTGTATATGGGCCCCACCATTGCTAGCAGAAGACAACAGCTACTATCACATTAGGAACTTTAAACATCTCAGGACTCAAGTTGCTATTTCTAGTTAAAGGGACCCCTTTGCATCTAAGCCGTTGTTATTCAAATTAGGGTGTCTATACCCATTTATGCCAGAGTATATATATACATATATATATTTTTTTTTTCGTTTTACATAATTCTTTGCATTCCCTATTGTGATGCCAGAAGCCTGGAGAGAGCTAGTAAGTCAACAAACCTTTTCTTCCCCCTCCTGCTGCTGGTTTTGCAGTTACATAGTTACAACGTACCATTTCTGTTAACCATTGCTGTTTGGTTATTTCTATTTTATCAATGTTTTGCATTTATGCCTTAACTGGGTCTGTACCTTCATTCTGTGGTATCCTCTTTTGAACAAGCCTAATATAGAGGTGTTACTAAAGAACCATGTCTCTTGCATTATTATTTCATACTGTTGAAATATGTCTGAACAAAGAGTGTCAGAGGTGTCTGGAGGCGTGCAAGGTCAGGGCAACCACTGGAGACAAGCATTATCAAGTGGCCCCTGTGGGGGTAGCAATACATAGGTTTGTTTATTTCTAATCCTGAAC
Source organism: Staurois parvus (assembly GCF_062004578.1). Classification (NCBI taxonomy): domain Eukaryota; kingdom Metazoa; phylum Chordata; class Amphibia; order Anura; family Ranidae; genus Staurois; species Staurois parvus. The sequence continues at coordinate 4,170,932 of NW_028318158.1, forward strand.
TTCCTGACTTCTGAACTACATTTAAAAATGTAGTAATAAAACAAATTACAATGGCTGAGATATGAAGAAGAGGAGCTGTGATTTCTGACTACAATCTTGACTTCATGTATTTACTACTGAATGGACTCCTTCGACTAAGGCTTTTTCTTCCTAATGTGCTAATTGCTATAACTAACACAGAGGGAATCTGAGAAAATACAGAGATTTAAAATATATGAATAGTCAAAACTTTTTTTTTTCTTTTTCTGGATAGAGTAGAGAAAAGTTAAACCCCCAGTCAGTTTATTTTTTTGCTGTCTGTGTCCTGTTTGGAAGGATATCCCTTTACTTCTTGTTTTGAACATGCAACAGGAAGTAAAAGGATTTCTCTACAAAATGAGGGCATTACCTTCATAGATAGTTGTCATCGGAACAGGTGTTCCCATTGCAAAATTTAATCTGGTGACAAATGTCACATTTTGGATTTTCCACTGCTTTCTGTCTTGGTGATAGTGGTATCTAGGTCAAATGGAGATGGTAATTGTTAGACCTAGCTGTAACACAGGCATAAAAACCTGAAAAGAGTTGTAATCATTTCCCACTCTATCCATTGCTAAAAAGTTTTGATGTTGCTTTCACTTTAAAAAATTATATATATATATGTATCTATATATACAGCACTGTGCAAAAGGTATAGGCAGATGTGAAGAAATGTTGTAAAGTAAGAATGCTTTCAAAAATATATATTTTAATTGTTTATTTTTATCAATTTAAAAAATGCACAGTGAGTGAACAGAAGAAAAATCTCAATCAAATTAATACTTGGTGTGTCTACCCTTTGACTTTAAACCATCATCAATTCAATTCATCAAGCTCTTTTGAAGAAGCACAAAGAAACGGGCAATGTTGAGGACTGTAGACCCAGTGGACAGCCATGGAAACTTAATGCAGCAGATGAAAGCCACATCATACTTACTTGCTTACCATGCTTACATTTCGCCATTGGAAGATGTCCAGCAGTGCCAGCAGCACAGGACTGGCAAAAACCAATGGGACCCAGGTACACCCATCTAGTGTCCAGAGAAGTCTGGCCAGAAGTAGTTTTCATGGAAGAATTGCAGCCAAAAAGTCCTGCTCTGACGTGGAAACAAGGGTAAGCAACTAAACTACGCACGAAAACAGGAACTGGGGCGCAGAAAAATGGCAGCAGGTGCTGTGGACTGATGAGTTAAAATTGGAACTATTTGACTGCAGCAGAAGGCAATTTGTTCACTGAAGGGCTGGAGAGTGGTATAATAATGAGTGAGCTCAAATGCCTGGTGATAGAGCTAGAGGAAGAATGTGTAAGAGGAGGTGGTTGGATGGTACCCAAGTAATGCCCTGTAAACTAGACTGTGCAGGTTAAAACTGGAAAGACAGTGAAGGGGTGTGAGGGCAAGGAGGAACAAAGAGCTTACAGACCTTCTTAGCAATAAGGGGTCATTTAGGTCCGGTGAGTGAGTAAGTTTGTCCTTTGTCATGTGGTGAAGATATATGATGGTGGAGCACAGGCGTTTTACACACTACTATATATCAAGTCATTAGCTACCTATGTTTCGAATTGTAGACTTTCTCTTATCTTTGTGCATATATAAATGCGGGTATATTGATTACGGGAGTATAGCAATATTGCACTTATTGGACATGCACTAATTTATTGAGATTGCATCAGCGCCCCTTTATTTAGACTTTTGGGTTGCATTAACACTTGCTAAGGTGGCAGCTGCCATAATTTGTAGTAGCTCACATATTTTCTACCTCTTTGGATTTACTTATTGTTTTGAATTATTTTTATTTGTTACCTTTTGTTCAAGGCGCAGGGATCTTTTTGTGGTTTTTGACTGCTTGAAAGGTGCCAAACAAAGTTGAAAAGCATGATTCAACTGCAAAAACATAACTCCTGGGTCTTAGGTCAGTCTACATCTCTTTGTTCTCCTTGCTCTGTATCCATGGGATAACCTGGCCTTGACCATGACACACCTACACTTGCTCTTACTTAATGTTTTTGTCTTTGGGTTTCCCATCTTCGCTATAGCTACTGTAAATCTGCTCGCTCAACTCTAGGAGCTTCCAAAACTCCTGAATCTGACTTGCACCTGATGGTCTTCAAAATATAAAACGTTATTGAAACCACCATCTTTACTGACATTCTACTTTCCTGTTTAACCTTCAAGCAATTTATTTTTTTTCAGGATTGTATCTGAATTATTTTAGAGGCCCAACTGAAGATTTCTATGTATCCCAACTCATTTACTCAGCAGATGTTTTTTTCAAGTGCAACATTTTACGTTTCTCTCTTGCTAATTTGTCGGCTGACTGAAGGAAGACATGTCCTGCCCTGCATCTTATCAATTACCTCACTGACAGATATGCAAGGCTGCAGCCTTACAACCGAAAATACCACCCAATAGCTGACTTCATGCCATCGTTTTTATGATACAGAAAACACATGTCCGGTGAATCCTTCCCCAGATCTCCTCATAAGCATGGACAATAAATAAGTCACAAAAGCATGTGTTAATTAAGTCCAGGATAATGTCTTATGGACTGTAGATCTGGTAATAACTGCTCCATGTCCCAGTTCTGCTGTAAATATTTGGTCAGTTGCCTCTGTTGGTGCTGAAGATTAGCAGCTGTCTGCTGGAATGTGAGGAAAAATGAGTGCAATTTCCTAGGAGAGGTTTAATCTCCCATTTTATGAGCTGTGCAGAGCGTGGTGCGGCCATGTTGTTCAGCATAAAACACCACACATGTGCTCTCCAAAGCTGTCAATGTGCATAAGGTTAATATCTGATCCATGATATAAAGAAGAGCTACAGTATTGCTATCAGGCAAAAAAAAAAAGGATTTGGCGATTTTAGAATTAATAGTTCTATGACCACAAGGAATGAAGTCAGAATGCATTTTCAATATTTCACATTTTAAAAATGGAACATGGTAATCCAACTTTATATTTGACTAAACTATGACTGTATTTGAATACCCTACGCCCATTGTCATAGGCCCTAGGGTCCCTCAAATTCATTGTTGAAGTCTTGTTAATGTATATGTAACCCCCTATATCTAAAACTTCATATAAGCTTTAATGCGTTAAAGTACAGTTGTGTTCAAAATAATAGCAGTCAGACATCACAAACCTGATCAATCACTGTTTTTTGTAGAAATTATATTTCTAAATATCAAATAATTTACTAGCAGGTGTAGTAGAGTAATAGAAATCCAACAGACCCAACAGTCATGACATGCATGCTGCTGATTCTGTGTAATTGAATCACTAATTGAAAGGGGCATGTTCAAAATAATAGCAGTGTGGAGTTCTATTAGTGAGGTCATTCATTCTTTAAAAAACAGGTGGCAATTATTGCCCTTATTTAAGGAAGGAAGGCAGCAAATGTTGTACATGCTGGTTACAGTGCATTTCTCTCTGAAATTCTGAGGAAAATGGGTCGTTCCAGACATTGTTCAGAAGAACAGTGTACCTTGATTAAAAAGTTGATTGGAGAGCGGAAAACATTTAAAGAAGTGCAGAAAATGATAGGCTGCTCAGCTAAAATGATCGCAAATGCTTTAAAATGGCAACAAAAACCTGAAAGACGTGGAAGAAAGCGAAAAACTACCATTCAAATAGATAGAAGAATAGCCAAAATGGCAAGGACTCAGCCAACAATCAGCTCCAGGAAGATCAAAGAAGGTGTAAAGTTACCTGTGAGTACTGTTACAATTAGAAGACGCCTATGTGAAGCCAAGCTATCTGCAAGAAGCCCCCGCAAAGTCCCACTGTTGGAAAAAAGACATGTGCTGAAGAGGTTACAATTTGCCAAAGAGCACATTGACTGGCCTAAAGAGAAATGGCGCAACATTTTGTGGACTGATGAAAGTAAGATTGTTCTTTTTGGGTCTAGTGGCCGGAGACAGTTTGTCAGACGACCGCCAAACACTGAATTCAAGCCACAGTACACTGTGAACACAGTGAAGCATCGTTGCGCAAGCATCATGATATGGGGATGTTTCTCATACTACGGTGTTGGGCCTATTTATCGCATACCAGGGATCATGGATCAGTTTGAATACATCAGAATACTTGAAGAGGTCATGCTGCCTTATGCTGAAGAGGAAATGCCCTTGAAATGGGTGTTCCAACAAGACAACGACCCCAAACACACCAGTAAACGTGCAACATCTTGGTTCCAGACAAACAAGATTGACGTTATGGAGTGGCCAGCCCAATCCACGGATCTTAATCCAATAGAAAACTTGTGGGGTGACATCAAAAATGCAGTTTCTGAAGCAAAACCAAGAAATAGAGAAGAACTGTGGAATGTAGTCCAATCATCCTGGGCTGGAATACCTGTTCACAGGTGCCAGAAGTTGGGTGACTCCATGCAACACAGATGTACAGCAGTTCTCAGAAACAGTGCTTATACAACGAAATATTCATTAAGTGATTCAAAGGAAAGAAAAATCTTAAAACATTTTTCAGTTTATATAGTGAATGTTTGAGTTTGTAAAGAAGAATACAAACACTGCTATTTTTTTGAACAGTCTAATGTTCACTTTTCTTCAATTTTTTTTTAGAGGAACAATACAAATTTGATATATTTTTCTTTATGTTTTGATTTGGAATAGAATGTGTAGTGCTCCCAATGCATTTGTGTGTATGGAAATAAAAGCTATTGGAAGGATTTTGAGCTTTATTCACTTTTTTCAACACACTGCTATTATTTTGAACACAACTGTAGATGCAAAACCCTAACTATATGACAATTTGCAAAAGCACTGTTTATCATAAATAATTGCTATTTTGTTTTATTCAACATAATGCTGATTTTAACTTTTTTTTTATCCTTTGTTGCATCTCCATGCTGCTTATGTCCTGCAGTCACTTCCTGTCTACATGCGCACCAGAGATGGCTGCATGTCATTTCTCAGGGTGGATTTCCTGAGGGTGAAAACAGTAGACTATGCCTGTGTAATGTGTGTTGAAACAGCCACCTTCAGTCTCTATTGGAAACCAAGGTCAGAAGGTGACAATGCAGGAGCACTATTGGGAGACAGGGACAGAATGTTGTCACCCTATAACAGGACTAAACAATGACCTTTAGGCAGGACTGCTGATAAGGAGGTAGCACCTTCCCTCCTGTACAGGGCCCCATAAGTTCAACAGCAGGGCTCAAAGCAGCAGGAGTGGCACAATTACTGGAACCAATCCCCCTGTGGCCCTCCTTGTGTTAACAATGCTTTATTTTATGAATGAACAGGGAGCCTCTGTATACAGAGATTCTTGTTCATTAACTCTACAGCTAGCGCTGCAGAGAAAGGATTGAGAAATCCATGTCCTCGATCTCTTTCTCAAAAGTGAGATTTTTTTTGTGTCTGTTTAGACCCCGATATCTCACCAACCCCCACAAGGCTGTTCCAAAAATGTACCAAATTAAAATATTAAAATTGCATTCACTATATCTGGTCTCCCACCGTACACAGAACATGGAAGTGCAATTATTTTAGCAAATATAAACTGCTAAATACCTTTTCTCATCAGCAGTTAGAGCAGTCTTGGGACTTATATCAGTATCCAGCAAAGCACTAGCTAAAGCTTGTAGGAGGAGTTTTCTTTCTGCTCTAGGATGATGCAAATCCCCTGACCTCTGTCTGGACAGTGTTGATTGGCCCTGTGCTGATCACATGCACTCTCCCAAGAAAAAAAAACCTCTCTAGTAAGACACACCAAACTGAGAATGTGCATGCCTATGGTTCAGTGTGGAGATAAGTGGTGGTTGCTTGAAAAGGGGGTGGAAGAGAGAAGAAAGGATCAAACAGCCTTTTTACACAATGCAGAGGATTAACTCCTTAGGTTCCACAGTGAGTATAACAAGCATGCTTTACTGCATATACAGACTGATTGTACTGTTGTGGGTTTAGTAACACGTTAATCGATTGTATAAAAAAAAATTTCAGGGCTCATTCTCACATTTATTCTGGTTGCATGAATTAATGTTTTTTTCCTGTCAGCTAAGCTGTACAAAGCCCCATGATTTCTAACAGCAGCCCTGCATGTAGGGCAGGGTCACCAGGTGCTTTTAAATGAAAGCTGCAAATGTAATATGGCAATGTTAGCACATGGCTTATCAAGGTTGGCTGTATGAGTATGAAAGCCACACTGTTACATGGTCTCTTTCCATATTTTTGAAGCCCCATGTGCATAAAACTCCATATACCTGTGCATGACATGACACCGTCTTCCTGAAACCCTTTTGCAGGTTCATCAGAGGGTTGTCCTCATCTCTTCTATGTTGTTGAGCACAATGTGCTAGGACACCAACCCAGCCACCTAGCTAAATCCCAGAACAAACCAAACCACTACACCGCTCCAGGTCAGTTCACTTCTCTCTAACCCCAAAAACACCGATGCCAGTCCACTCATACCATAGAACATGGACATTTACCACCAGGGGTGGACTGACAACTCATGGGGCCCCCGGGCAATAGGGGATCATGGGGCCCCTGTGTCCTTGCCCAAACTCAAAAACGCCTATGAAAAAGGTACTAAGGGTATCTCATGGGGCCCCCTACTGACCCCGGGCCCTCAGGCAGTGCCCGAGTTTCCAAATGGTCAGTCCGCCCCTGGTTACCACGTGAATGACCACACACTGATATTGCTAGGATCCATGAGTTTATTAAGAAAAAAATCCAAAAAATCCAGATAGCATAGAACATAATAAAAGCAGCTGTTGGTTTTATTGTGTGTTATGCTATTTGAATTCTTTGGCTTTTTTTTTTTTTCAATAAACCATGGATCCTAGCAATATCAGTGTGTGGTCATTCACTTGTTAATAGCTAGATCCCAGATCGCTGACATACAACAAGAAAATCACTAACATGTGGACATCATGGCATTGCATGTAGAAAAAGTGCCAATGCAATGCTTAGAGCAGAAATAAAAATTCAAATTTTTTTAAAGCTGAAACTGAGGCTTAAAATACACAAATTAATATAGTTCTGTATTCCTTAAAACATATTTTTTTTTAGCAAGCAGTGCCTAAATTTGACTTGGCATCAGCTTCTTACAATCCCCTGCAGAGCTTAGGTTGCAAGAGGGAAAAGCAGCACAAGGAGCCCAGTCAATTGTGTTGCAGTCCTCATGTGCTAACAAGGAGCATGCTGATAGGAGAAGAGAGCAGAGCGACAGAAAGATAAGCTCATCAGTATATCTTATCTTACTGTGGAATTACATGCTGGGCAGGGAATAAGATCTGTGTCACTCCACTGAAGCAGCAGGTCTCCTGCCCTTCCATACGGGGCTGTTCTGTGTGGCACAGCTGTGTAAGTATCAGGACTGGGTGGACAGAAATACAAATCCTTTGGCAACTAGAACTGCTCCCATATACTGTATGTATTACATCTGCATATTTAGCTTCAAATTCAGTCTTTGTTTAAAAGACTATAACTACCCCTTAATTGCAAGTCTGCACATTGCTATGAATTATGAATTAGCTGCTTTTTTGGTTCTTGTGTAATATCATAAACAACAAAGTGATGTTCTCTACAGCCAAGACATTTCATATAAACATTAAATGTAGAATACTGAAATAATTTGCTTCAGATATTGTGAGGCGTGAGAGTAAGTGACACGCAGTATCTGCGTTCTCTTGACTCGCGATATTCCGTCCTCCAACACATAATTGCTCATTGGACTGGGGGTGAATCTCCGGTTAATATGCACTTTGGACGCTGGCATGTAACCCAGTCCGGTTATTTTAATATAGAGAAAATGCATAAATATATTTAAAGGAGATAAAGATGCTTATTTTCTGATATTAAAACTATGCTTTGGACCATTAAATGAGACTTCCACTTTAGACATAAAATACCCTTGTCATCAGCAATCTGACATGTCTTAAGAAACGTATGGCTTTCCTAAGACACAACAGAAAAAGCCAAAAAATCCAAAATTAATGGATTTTTCCTACCAAGAATGCAGGTTGATGGAAATTCAGATTTCCTTCCATGAAGCAAATCTGTGGTCAGTCAGAAAATGTGGAAATTAATTTTAAAAGACTTACATATGAGTAATCCGTGCAGAATGGCTGGATTACTGTAATTATAAAAGAGAGGCAACTACAGAATTTCACAGCAAAAAAGGAATGTTACTGTACGCATGGGTTGTGTAGATTTATAAAGCAGAACTTAACTGTATCTGAACAACACCCCCCCCCCCCCCCAGCATTTCTAGCCACAGCCATCTTGAATATGGGCAGATAAGTCATGTAGCATTTACTTCCTAAAATCCATCTACCCATAGCTCAGGCATGCAGGTAGCAGGGTGCGCTTGGCTGAGAAACCCCCTCCTCCCCTCTTCCAAATGAAAGAAAAAAAATGCCCATGAAGACTCCTGGGATGTATGACATCATGTTGGCCTAGGCAAGAAACCAAGAAGCAAGTAGATAAATGTAAAAAATAATTATCACAATTAAAAATTATATACCTATCTTTCTATTTTCTAAAGCTAGCAGTATAAGGATTAAAAATAGTTGATTGAGAAAGTTTAGTTCCACTTTGAGGGTATATATAGCCAAATTAAATATCAAAATTTTCCCTGCGCTTTGCCCAACCAAACCTCATGAAATGTGAACTACTGCAGCTAATTAATCTGAATACTAAATTATTATCAATCTCAATACAGAGTGCACTATCCCTTTAAACATAATAAATACAAGCAAATCAATATCTAGTGTCCATGTAAATGTGTCCACAAACTGATATATATAATGTCAGCATAAACAAAAAATATAAATATTTAAATCAATACATAAATGCATGAAAATTTCATAAAGAAATCATATACAAAATATAAATAAATAAAAAAAGTCCCAAAAGCAATTGTGAAGAAAATTGTTCTGTGCTGCGAAACTTCATACAAAGTGCTTCCGTGCTCAAAAAGTGCTCTTCAGGAAACAAGCAAGCCTCTTACCAAAATGAGATGATTTCAAGCTATAGAGATCAAATAAGTATTTGCGTCATAACCCGAGGCTGGCACTCTCTCTGACAAACCACCGGAGATATGGCTGCATTCACCAAAAGGTTTGCGGTCCCACTGAGATTCCACTCAGGTTTCCAGTACCGCTCATCATAATGATATAGAAGGGTTAAACAAGGAAAAGCCTCAGAGTGCAATATAATTAAAAACAGACCTTTTATTAAAATGTATTGCACTTACAATCAGGTGAATAAAATAGGTAGTGTACAGCAATATGCAATCATTCGGCCTCGGTTCTCAGTACACATGCCAGGAGCAGGGGCAGACTGACCATTTGGAAACTCGGGCACTGCCCGAGGGCCCGGGGTCAGTAGGGGGCCCTATGAGATGCCCCTGGTACCTTTTTCATAGGCTTTTTTGAATTTGGGCAAGGACACAGGGCCCCCTGATCTCCTATTGCCCGTGGGCCCCATGAGTTGTCAGTCTGCCCCTGGCCAAGAGATCACATTATCTCCAATCCCAGAGGACGCCATTTTTGGGGAAACATGCAGGCATGTGTACTGAGACCGCGATGGACCACTTGGTCTTTTTTCTGCCATTACTTTTCTATGTTTCCACCAGTGGTAGAAGGAAAGAAAATTGTATCATCTATGCCTTGCTTTATCCTAGGTTCACACCTAAGTGTTTTCTGCAGTGTTTTGCATTTTGCAGAAACACAGTACAGTCCATTTAACATGATTCCCTATGGGACATGTTCACATCTGTGTGTTTTCACCCGGTGCGTTTTTTGGAAAGGGTCAGGGACTTTTTTGATCGCAAAAAGTTGAGTTTTTGGTTCTATAGACTTCAATGGAAATGCTGCAGAAAAGCATGTATTGCGCTTTTGATGAGTTTTTGCTGTGTTTTTATGTCTTTTGCATTTTAAATCTGCCTAGCTACAAGAAAAAGTAAAAAAAAAAAAAAACGTAGAATGCATCAAAAACACAAGTGCAAAAACGCAAACTGCAACGCAAAACGTAATGCAGAAATGGCACAAACGCAATCTGCATAGGGGTGAACCTAGCCTTACGCTGTGAATTTGCCATCACTTTCTGTCTCAATGATAAGGGTGGTCCCTCCCACACTTTATCAAAAACTAAAAAAAAACAAAAACCATTTGCCTTTTTTTTTTTACATTAAGGTCATCACACAAGTAGACGGGTACCTTATTCTGCCCCTCCAACAGAGGTTTGTTAGATTTAAACACAGTTAATTCTGTCACTCCAGAAAGCAGCAGAACTAAGTGTGGCTGGGTGCTGTTGGACAATTTACAGGTTTGTGAATCAACAGTGACAATACTGATAGCCATGTGACCTGCAACATCTTTACTTTACGGTGAAAGCAGGCACAATGTACTGTACATAAGAATGGCAACTCTGCTCTGAATTCAGGAGCAATGCAGCATCATCCTCACCCCATTACAGGAAACTGCATTAGGTGGACTTCACTGGCAGGATCACCGGCATTTGTGAGACTTTGCAAGGAAGCCAAGGACTTGCCTTGCAAAGTCTCACAAAGTCTTGCAAAGTCTCACAAATACCCGTGATCCTGCCAGTGAAGTCCACCTAATGGCACCACCTGCCTGGAGTTTGCATGTTCTCTCTGTGCCTGCAAGGGTTTCCTCTGGGTACTCCGGTTTCCTCCCACACTCCAAAGACATGCTGGTAGGTTAACTGTATCCTGTCTAAATTGGCCCCAATATGTGTATGAATGTAAGTTAGGGACCTTAGATTGTACACCCCTTGAGGGTTAGGGACTGATGTGAGTGTACAATATATATGTAAAGCGCTGCGTAAATTGACGGCACTATATAAGTACCTGTAATAAATAAATAATAATAATGCAGTTTCCTGTAATGCGGTGAGAATGATGCTGCACTGCTCCTTAATTCAGAGCAGAGATGCCAAAAAAAAACAACCCAGACAGTAAAAAAAATTCCACCAAACACATGTAAAATGAAATTAAAAAAAACGCTGTCTCCTATACATGTTTCACTCCAGATTCACACAACTTTACCTAAGATTCTCAACTTTTTCTAATTGGTGTCAGTTGGAAAAGTATATAAATTTTGGATGGCAATTGTGTGAAAAATATTTAATATTATTAAAATAATATACCTTAAATACCCCTCGCCCCAAAAATACACCTTCTATATAAATTACAGCAATTCAGCCATTTTTTTTAACTATAATAGCGAGATAGTGTGTTCACCCTCCCTACCCCTTTTTTGTTGTAGCTTTCAAATGCTTTTTGTTTGTTTTTCTCTCTGTTCCTTCTGTTTCCTTTCCCTCACTTGATTTTCATTGAACAATCATATAATAGGGTCTGTTACCCTCTACCCTGATCCAGTTTATTATTTTGTATTGTGTTTTTGGGTACGGTATACATTATCTTTCCATTGCATTGCTTTGATCTTTTTTATATGGTCCTCATTGACTGTACAACATATGGAAGGTCTCTCACATCTATGTCCTCATGTATGTTTGTACCTTGGTATATATTTGTTTGAATAAAAAAAGCTATTTGACTCAAAAAAGTAGATTTTTTTTGAAGAAAATTTCACTCCCTTCATCCCTACTTGAAAACAATTCTGCCGACTTTTAGTTGCTTGCCATGATATCACAGCAGCCAATGGTGTTTTGTTGACAAATTTTCTGTTTTACTGAACTTCTGAATTACATTTTATTATACTACAGACCTTTCCTTCAGAGGCCACATATCTGTGTAATACTACACCTTTGGACTATGCAATGTTTTGACAGTTTGCAAATTTATGTAACTCTTACAGAATCTCCAGTTTTTTATAGGATTACGTTTGTTGAATAAACTTCATATTCGTGTTTGATCTTCCACGTTTTTCATTGACTTGAAAACATATTATGAAGTTGTGTTTAAACAGAGCCACAGCTGAAAGCTAGATAGGAATCAGGGAACGATTTGCCTTAAATAATGTTCTGTGTGATTGAATACACAAATCTGAGTAGAGTTTCCATTTGCAGGTTTGGAGGATGGAAAGTAGATGCTTCTTGGAGTATGAAATACAGTGGTGGTCCTTTATGAACCAAAAATATTATGGAGTCTTGAACATTTGTTTAATAAGAATAAATATGATAGGCAATCTGCAGTAACCCATTGCAACCAGATTTCAGTTTAATAAAGCACAAGCAAAATGAATTTGATTGGGTGATATGTGTTATGGTTATCAAAAAGCCTGTTGAAATGAAATTTGAAGTGTATTGTCTTTTTGAAAAATGTTGGATCACAAGGGAGAAAAAGTGACCCTAAAGCAGAGCTCTAGCTTCTCCCACCAAAGCCTGCAATGATCAAAAAAAGCACCCTCAGCATAGCTTTCTTTAGAAATTTTTAAAGTGCTTCTAAAGGTTGTGATTAAAAAAAATAACAAACATGGTATACTAACCTGCTCTGTGCAATGGTTTTGCACAGAGCACCCCAAATCCTCTTCTTTTTGCATCCCCCTCCGGGAGTTCTGGATTCTCCCCCCTGCCAAGTGCCCAGTCTTGCTCCCAAGTCACACTCCTGTGAATGAACACTGTCCACTCAAACACAAAGCACGGTTTGGCCCCCCCCCACTCTCTCCTCATTGGCTCACTGGCTGTGATTGACAGCAGCAGGAGCCAATGGCTCCCGTTGCTGTGTTAGCCAATGAGGAGAGAGAGACCGGGAGGAGGCGCTGCTCTCATGCACATCATTGGATCAGAATTGGTCTCAGGTAAGTATGGGGAGGAAAGCTGGGGGGAGCTGCACCAAGTAGGTTTTTTGTACCTTAATGTATAGAATACATTAAGTTAAAAAACCTTCTGCCTTTGGAACCACTTTAAGGCTGGTCTGGTGATGAGCCTTCCTCTCCTTCCTGTGTTGATTGCCGGTATTTCCTCCTGGACTGAACAGCCTTTAGACAGGAAGTACCTTGGAAATGGGTTGGATGAAGATGGTTTTTATTCAAACAATAAGACTGGCGACATCTAGTGCCAAAGAAGTACCGTGGATTGAAGAAAGTACTGCGGATTGAAGGTATTTCGGGGCTTTTTCCTTTTTATAGATGCAAGGCAGCATATTTTTAAAAAGTACATTTTCAACATTTGGAACATGAAAAATAGTTTCAGAGATGGATCAGCACAGGACAATGTTTGGCACTGTTAGTTCTGACCCCCAATAACTAGGTCCTCACATTAAGGAGTAAAGTTAGTGAAGGGATTGGGAGTTAGGATTTAAGGGGTGTTTTCATATTAAATGAAAGATTAAATGTTAGGGTTCAGGTTAAAGAGTATCAGTGTTTTTTGTCGTTTTGGATAGAGTAGAGAAGGCTCAGATCCTTTGTTTGGTTTTTATTTTGGTCAGTGTCCCCACTGGGGAGATTTTACCTTTCAGCTTGTCTCTCTATTACCATTATCTCTGACACTGAATGTAAAGGGAAATCCAGTATTGTGATTTGTTACAGGCACAGGTATAGAAAGGAAATTTTGCAAAAGACACACTTGTAATGCTGTAAAATGGATTTTCCTGTACTGTGGATGGATATCCCCTCACTTCTCATTGGATCTATAAGGCAAAAAGTTAAGGGAAATCTCCCCAATAGGACACAAATGGAAAAAAAAATTGACATGTGTTATTACCATTTCGTTGGGCATAGTGGTGGAGAATATCTTCTGCTGGGTGGAGTGGGGGAGAGTGCAATCTGCTTGGTGTATAGAGGGAGAACGTTCTCTGCTGGATTTATTATGAAGAATTCTGTTTGCCAAGTGTAGCTGGAGAGAATACCCTCTACTGGGTAGAGTGAGGGAGAATGTCTGTCAGTAGCTTCAGCAGTAGAGAGGTTCCCACCAACCAGCAGGATAGGTATACATGCAGATCACCCTGGTGGGTGACATGGGCTCAACCGATGTGCAGGGTCTAAGCACTAACATATGTTCACCAGAGCTCCTGATGGTGGAGATGGGTTTTGGTGCATGTTAGTACCCGGTTGCGGTCCTCAGGATTGCCCCAACAGGAGGTGAGCAAGCAAGGTTCAGTAGCAGATATAGTAGGTAGGGATCAAGCCAACGTTAGGTAGGTAGACAGTAAACAAGCCAAAGGTCGGTAACAAATGGTTGCAAGTTGCGATCAAGCAGAAGCGTAGTTGAGTAACAAGCCAAAGATCAAGTGGTAGCGGAGATATGGCTGGCAGCAGGAGTGACAAGAGCAAAATATTGGCTGGAGCAAGCACAATGATCTGGCAAACAGGAAGAGCAAAGGCATGGCTAAAATAAAAAGTTTATTAGAAGAGCAAAGAGTTCGAAGTTCAAGAGAAACAAGGTTCAAGGCAGGATCATTCAAGGAATTGCCCAGGGAACTGTCCAGCATCTCAGATGACTCAGCAAGAAGAGACATTACCAGACACAGTCGCAGGTTCTGACAATTTCCTCTGCTGGGTGGAGTGGGGCAGCTGCCCTCAGCTAGGTGGAGGAAGAGAAAGCACACTCTGCTGGGTGGATTGAGTGATAATGCCCTCTGATGGGTGAAATGAGGGTGAACACCCTCAAAAGAAATAAGAGTACCTGCTACATTCTATGTGAAGTGAGGAACAGCATCATCTGCTGCACTGACTGCTATAGTCATAAAGGCTTTTAATGAGTGAATTGAAGGAGAATACTCTATGTTGGTTGGAGTAAGAGAGTCTGCCCTCTGTTGGTTGGGCAATTATTTTGGGTGGAGTGGGGGATAAAGCTACTCTACTGGGTAGAATAAGGGAGCGCACCCTCTGGTGGATGAAGTTTGTAAGAGTGCCATCTACTGAGTGGTAACTTGTTCCTCGTCTCTCCTGAACTGGAAACACATCAACATTTTTCTTTGCTGAGTGAAAAATTTTAGATATGAAAGGAGATGTTGTAAAGATATGATATCCAAACATTATATTTCAAGCTGACACGATGTATTTACCGTACCATGTTATATGGAAACTGTGCAGTTAATACAGTACATCACTGAGATAAGTTACGACTCGGGTTTGGCTCATGATCATTAATCTTGTTGTTTTATAGATCGGTTCAGCGTGGCATTAGATATAAAGTAGCACAAGTTTAAAAGCTGTCAACTTTATAATATACTATATCTGAAATGAAAAGTGTACTACAGGGCTGTATTAGTCACAATTTGGAGATGAACTAAATCATTCACTCTCTTATCTTTTGGCTTTATAATTCTGGATGAAAGTTGTTACAATAAATATATATATATCAGGAAAATGTCTAGAATATAAAGAGAATTGAATGTAAGCTAATAAAATAAAGTACTAAAGGGAAACATGGAGTGGTTTAAAATAGATTTTCTTACTTCATTTATTATACTGTAAATGTGAATATATTTTCTTTTTTTTAGTCAAAACAATATGCACATGATTATTTTAACCATTTCCATACAGGGCACTTTTACCCCTTCCCTCCCAGGCCAATTTTCAGGTTTCAGCGCTCTCACACTTTGATTGACAATTGCGTGGTCATACAACACTGTACCCAAACTCAAATTTTATCATTTTAACACAACTAGAGCTTTCTTTTGGTGGTATTTAATCACCGCTGGGGTTTTTATTTTTTTGCTAAATTAACAAAAAAAGACCGAAAATTTTGAAAAAAAAACAAGTTTTTCTTTGTTTCTGTTATAAAAATTTGCAAATATATAATTGTTCTTCATAAATTTAGGCCAAGATGTATTCTGCTACATGTCTTTGGTGAAAATAACCCAAATTAGGATGTATTTTTTAGTTTGTAGGAAAGTTATAGAGTTCACAAACTATGGTATAGATCTGAATATTGATCAATCCTGAAGTACTGACAGCCAATCTAATTTCTTGAGGTCCAAGAATGTCAGAACAGTACAGATATCCCCCAGATGACCCCTTTTTGCAAAGTAGACAGTCCGATGTACTTCATAAGAGGCATGGCGAGTTTTTTGAAGTTGTATTTTTTTTGTCATAATTTTTCGGAAAATGAAAAAATTAAAAAAATTATTTTCACTATTTTTTTTACATACTGTCATCAGTGCAGTACAGCGTCATCATATAACTGGCATGGCGGTGATCAGGGACACTGACTGGTGACAGTATAAAAAAAAAATATATATTTTGTTTTAATTTTTTTAAATTATTTTTATTATTTTACATTTTTTTTTACATATTTCACTATGACCAAAGTAGTACAATGTTACCATAGTAACATTGTACTACTTTGGGGAAGTGATTGGTATTTTTTTTTTTTTACACAATTTGCTTATAGCAAAGAATTACTTTGCTATAAGCAAGCATTTACCTGAATGACATCGATTCATTCAGGGTATTTTTTTTTTTGTGCTTAGCTGTGATTTGGCCACAGCTAATCACATGACATGTGCATGTGATCGCTGTGACCATTCACAGCTAGACACTAGTATACAATGGATGGCATGAATGAAGCCATCCATTGTATACAACTGTCATGTGACCTGCTGTGATTGGTCACAGCAGGTCACATGGTACCGACAACGGGGGCCGGTACGCAGATCTGTCATCGGCCGTGTCCGAGGTACACGGCCGGTGACAGATCGCGCCACTGCGCGGCTCTGCAAGCACGCAAACTGCGCATGACCGGGAGTACGCCATATGGCGTCCACCTGGAAATCTAATGCATTTTTCCGGCTGCCAAACGGCTATTTGCCGGGCAGCTAATGGTTAAATGTACATTGCAATCCAGCAGGTGGAGCTCTAGGCTGATTTTCACAAGTTTTTTTTAGTTTCTCTGCTAAAATAGCCTGTTGTTTACAGACCTCAATAACAAAAGTTAAAATTTTCATATACAAAACCCAGCCTTTGATTTTAGGGTGAATGTTTCCCCCCATCTCCCATCCTTCTGGGTTCAGACAGGTCATAAAGTTTCAGTTAGAGAAAAGCAGTCTGAAATCAAACAGCTTCTGTTGTGCTCTCTCTAGAAAACCAAGAATTCTCTAGTAATCCAGCGTCATGGGTACACACTGTAATAAATAAAAATAATTCCAAATATTAAGATTTTGTACAAATAGTAAGAAAGAAACCTTAATTACATATATACTTAAAGCAATACTAAAGGCTAAATTTTTTTTTTCTAAAATTAACAAACATATCTATACTTACCCGCTGTGTGCATTGGTTTTGCACAGAGCAGTCCGGATCCATCTCTTCTCAGATCCCACACAGACTCTCTTGGCCCTTCCCTCCTGTCGGGTGCCCCCGCAGCAGCAGCTTGCTATAAGGGCACCTACTGCTCTGTATATCCATTCACACATGGAGCCACAGATCAGCTCTCTCTTATCATTGGCTCACTGGCTGCCATTGGCTCCTGCTGCTGTCTCAGTCAATGAGGAGAGAGAGTCCCGGGATAGGCAAGACTCCAGTGCACATTGCTGGTTTGAGAGGGGGCTTAGGTGAGTATTAGGGGGGCTGGGGGGGCTATTGCACAGAGAAGGTTTTTTGCCTTCATGCATAGAATGCACAAAGGTAACAAACCTTGAGCCTTTACAACCACTTTAAATAAACACAACTGACCCAAAAGCAGTATAGTTTCACTTATAAAACTCTTTGGAAAAATTTGATATTAAGTTTGGTTACCTATTTATCTACACTATATTTCCGAAAGTATTGGAACACCCCTCCAAATCATTGGATTCAGCTCCATGGCCACAGGCATATAAAATCAAGCACCTAGGCATGCAGACTGCTTCTACAAACATTTGTGAAAGAATGGGTCACTCTCAGGAGCTCAGTGAATTCAAACGTGGTATCGTGATAGTTGCCACCCGTGAAATTTCCTTGCTACTAAATATTCCACTGTTAAGGGTATTATAACAAAGTGGAAGCAACTGAGAACAACAACAACTCAGCCACGAAGTGGTAGGCCTCGTATAATGACGGAGCGAGGTCACCGCATGCTGAAGTGCACAGTGCGCAGAAGTCGCCAACTGTTTGCAGAGTCAATAGTTAAAGACCTCCAAACTTCATGTGGCCTTCAGATTAGGAACAACAACAGTGCGTAGAGAGTTTCATGGAATGGGCTTCCTGGGCCGAGCAGCTGCATCCAAGCCTTACTTCACCAGGTGCAATGCAAAGCGTCCGATGCAGTGGTGTAAAGCACGCCACCACTGGACTCTACAGCAGTGGAGACGTGTTCTTTGGAGTAACAAATCACGCTTCTCTGTCTGGCAATCCGATGGACGTGTCTGGGTTTGGCAGTTGCCAGGAGAACGGTATTTGCCTGACTGCACTGTGCCAAGTGTAAAGTTTGGTGGAGGGGGGATTATGGTGTGGGATTGTCTTTCAGGGGTTGGACTTGGCCCCTTAGTTCCAGTGAAGGGAACTCTTAAGGCGTTAGCATACCAAGACATTTTGGACAATTTCATGCTCCCAACTTTGTGGGAAATGTGGGGATGGCCCCTTCCTGTTCCTACGTGACTGCGCACCAGTGCAGAAAGCAAGGTCCATAAAGACATGGATGAGTGAGTTTGGTGTGGAGGATCTTGACTGGCCTGTACAGAGTCCTGACCTCAACACAATAGAACACTGTTGGGATGAATTAGAGCAGAGACTGTGAGCCAAGCCTTCTCGTTCAACATTAGTGCCTGACCTTACAAATGCGCTTCTGGGAGAAGGCCGAAACATTCCCATAGACACTCCTAAACCTTGTGGACAGCCTTCCCAGAAGAGTTGAAGCTGTTATAGCTGCAAAGGGCGGGCCAACTCAATATTGAACCTCAAGGACTAAGACTGGGATGCCACTATGCCACTATAGATCATGTGCGTGTAAAGGCAGGCGTCCTAATACTTTTGGCAATATAGTGTATCTATCTGGATATACTACATACTGTATACTACATATGCATTGAAATTTGCAGAAACTGGTTGTTCTTTGTAGTTATTTCTAAAATTAAATTAAATCGACTACTGCCATTGTTCTAAAATCTTCATTTTATTAAATCGACCACAGTAAAAGCATCACAGGTACAAAGGTTGATGCATTTCGGCTTAACAAGCCTTAGCCATAACCCTTTCTTTTTTCAGTTTTATCTAAACCCTCTTAAAAAAAATACACGTTTCAATCCTCCATAATGCAGTTAGATACGTTCGCTAGGCGAAAGCTGTATAAATCTTGTTTGAAAACATTTATAAACAGACATCAAATTGTATGTAAACCCTAACAATAAATGCTTTGTTTTGGCATCAGTTTGGCCCTTGCTGACTGTTATCAGTTATATTGTTCCCAGCTCACTCTGTGGATTACAGAACCCCTCACTTCAGTGTTATGGAGACAAAGAGAAGAGGAGGTGTTTTGTAGTCCTGTCCTAGGATGAAAATGCTGTTCTCCCATAGATACAGTATGGTGAGTGAGCATTGTCATCCTAAGACAGGAAGTGCTAATCTCTATAACTTGTAATTATATATGAGGTGTGACAAGTTAATTCACGGAATACATTGGGAAAAAAATTGCTTTCCTATACATTTGTGGCCATTGTCACCATCAAAGTAGTTTTCAGGGACGCTGCAGAGTATCTTTGTCATGGAGCACTGGATGTCCAGAATGTTGTTAAATCTATGTCGTTTTAAAGCATTTTTTATTTTTAGAAATAGCTAAAAGTTTCAGGGTGCAAAGTCAGGGGAATAATGTGGTTGGTCAATTACGAAATTGATTTCTGGGCCAGGAACTCGCAAACACTTAGCGCCTCATGTGCAGGAGCATTGTCATGGTTGAAAATCTACTTGTCAGACCAGAGTTTCAGTTTTTTCCTCCAAACAGATTCCCATACCCTTTCAGAATTTCCAAGTAACAATGTTGTTTGACATTCAGGATGATGAGCAGAGACCCCGGTACACTAAGCTATTGATCTCTTACCTACTATACTATGCCAAAAAATAAATTATCTTCACAGGCGTGACAGCTATCTGCTGAATGTCATTTGGTTCGAGTCACTGTCTGCTAATTCTTCTGAGGCTGTGAGTACGACATCCCATTCACTGGACTAGTTAGCGATCCCACTTGCAGTGCTTACCACCCTGTTCCAAATTATTATGCAAATTATATTTTTCTCATTTACCTAAATAATTGATGTAAATAACAGTCAGCATAATTCTCATGTTATCAACTATTAAGAGTACAATTCAAATTTTATTGAACAAACCTCCTAATGATAACAGTATTTTTTTAAAACATAAAACGCTTACAATGCACTGTTCCAAATTATTACACACAGTAAGTTTCAAAACACTTTATAGGTTGTAAAGAACTGAAAATTGTCATTTGTTGTGTTTGCAGCATATTTACTGCAATCAAAAGCTATTTCAATCAAACGTTTAACAACATTTTAACTTTTTAAACATTTTAGCAGGTCATGTTATATTGTAACATAGGACCCCTTATTTGATAGCAGCTTCACAAGTCTTGCACCCATTGAACTTGTGAGTTTTTGGACAGTTTCTGCTTGAATTTGTTTGCAAGATGTCACAATAGCCTCCCAGAGCTGCTGTTTGGATGTAAACTTCCTCCCACCCTCATAGATCTTTTGCTTGAGGATGCTCCAAAGGTTCTCAATAGGATTGAGGTCAGGGGAGGATGGAGGCCACACCATGACTTTCTCCTCTTTTATCCCCATAGCAGCCATTGATGCAGAGGTATTCTTTGCAGCATGAGATGGTGCATTGTCATGCATGAAGATTATTATTATTATACAGTATTTATAAAGCGCCAATAGTTCGCTCACGCTGTACATTACAGAGGGGGACAGAACATGTGACAGAACAATACCAATACAATGCAAAACATGAGGGGATTGAGGGCCCTGCTCTTTCGAGCTTACAATCTAGGAGATGATTTTATTACAGAAAGCATAGTTCTTCTTTCTGTACCAGGGAAGAAAGTGGTCAGTCATAAACTCCACATACTTTGCAGAGGTCATCTTTACACCTTCGGGGACCCTAAAGGGGCCGACCAGCTCTGTTCCCATGATTTTGGCCCAAAACATGACTCCACCACCGCCTTGCTGATGTCGCAGCCTTGTTGGAACAGGGTGGCCATCCACCAACCATTCACTACTCCAGCCATCTGGACCATCCAAGGTTGCACGGCACTCATCAGTGAACAGGACTGTTTGAAAATTAGTCTTCATGTATTTTTCTGCCCAATGCAGCTGTTTCTGCTTGGGAGCATTGGTTAGTGGTGGCCGAATAGAAGGTTTATGCACAGCTGCAAGACTCTAGAGGACTCTACACCTTGATGTCAGTGGGACTCCAGAGGCACCAGCAGCTTCAAATATCTGTTTGCTGCTATGTAATGGTATTTTAGCAGCTGCTCTCTTGATCCGATGCATGGATCTGGCAGAAATCTTCCTCAATGTGCCTTTATCTGCACGAACTCGTCTATGCTCTGAATCAGCCACAAATCTCTTAATAGTGCGATGATCACGCTTAAGTTTTCGTGAAATATCTAATGTTTTCATACCTCGTCCAAGGCATTGAACTATTTTACTCTTTTCGGCAGCAGAAAGATCCTTTTTCTTCCCCATATTGCTTGAAAATGGTGCTCTGCTTAATAATGTGGAACACCCTCCTTTAGTAGTTTTTCCTTAAATTGGGCTCACCGGCCAATCTAATTATCACAGGTGCCCAAGATTGTTTTCAGTGATCAAAAGAGCCCTGAGACACAATGCCATCCATGAGTTAAACTGAAAAACAAAATATTTAATCTTTGTGACACTTAAATAGAATTTGCATAATAATTTGGAACAGGGTGTAGATTGAGTAGGCAGAACACTGTGCTATGGTGCCATTTGTTTTTTATGGCACCCCCATATACCTAACACAACACTACAACATAAGATAATGCATGGTATTGTGTTGTGTTACATAAAAAGGGGCAAGTACAATCTAAGCACATTAGGGTGCACTGGCAGCCCATTTGTTTTGAATCTCCTGCCTTAATATAATGCACATTAATGCAGATGCTTTAACACAGAGAAGTGAATGAGTGCCAAACCAATTACATCAGTCCCTGTCTGCAAAGGGGCTTGCACTCTAATGTCCCTGCACAGTCATTCCCAATTGCACATACAGTACATTAGAAAAAAAAGAGAAAAGAAAAATCTTGTGTAAAGATTATAAAAATGTAACTTTTGAGCAATTATGCTTCATTCATGCTAGAGCGATTTTTGCTACTACACATATCTAGTTACGCTCTCCTTTCCAAAAATTCTTTTGTCTCATTACCAAAAAAAAAAAAGTTGAAAGTTCAGAATGCCTGTGTTAATATTTTTCTCTATGCCAATAAAATATCTTATAAAGTTTGGCGTAGTTGTCCATATTTGTGTGTGTCAGTTCGTAAAAGCTGGAAAAAAAATAGACAATATGGAAGTCATTCTCTTGTTAATAACTTTTTCAGTAACACAGGGTTTGCAATGAACCCCCAGCACAAACCAGAGTCATGAATTATATGGAAAATGTAAGAGAGATTAATGCAGATTGTTGTTACACAGGATTTCCCAACAAGCCACACAATTTAGCAGGAGCGTAGATACGAGGAATAATATTACAGATGAGTTTTCCATCCTCGGCCCTGTTCCTCTATTAGGGCACTAATGGTGATAAATAAAATAGAAACTGAAGCATAACAAATTGGTTCCTTTATTTTAAAGGATAACGCTAGGCAAAGATACAAAAAATGGCTTACATACTGTATATTCCTTCAAAAGCCTTGACATTCTTTCTAGTTCCTCTAACTTATTTATCAAAATATATCTAACATCTAAAAATAGTCTCTATCACCTGTTTCCCATCCTGCCAAATGCCACATTTCTAATAAAGAGAAATTTAAATGTCTTCAAAGACCAGCACTTCTGGAGTCTCCAATTCTGGTCCCTCCTGGCACTTAGTGGTTTCGCTCACCTATCTCTATATTACTACTCTGTCCTGTAGTGACATGGAGGTCAACAGGAGGAACCACTGAGCACAGCGGGGGAACAAAGTGAATCGACACTGCGGGAAGCATCACTTTCTAAAGAAACTGACTCTTCAGGGAGTGTCGATCCTGGCAGTGATGTCTCCTCATTCGCATTTTAGCAACTCAGACAGTGAAAGGGATAAGTATTTACAATGTTCTTTGTGAGTATATTATTTATTAGCAGCTGTGTTTAAGAAACAACAGGAATTTAACAAGTTGCCATTTAACAACAGAAAGCTGAACTAAGACTTGTATGAATGTTAAAGAAAACCTGTACTGAGAGAATTATTGAGCTCTACTTTCAAAAATGCTAGTTGTCATGCTGATCCAATGGTATCAATACTTTTCTAAGACATTTCTAAGGGATGTTTGCAACATTTAGCCCCTTTCCTCCCCCTGTAGGTGCAGCTGAAATCCTGTTCTTTCAGTCTAGAGATAGGTCACTGGTTTCTAGATGGAGGACATGTTCTGCCAAGGCAGTCAGGGAAAGGAGACATGGAGCTGTGAGATAATTAGTCTCCTGTCCTTGGGGGGAACACAGACTGGGAACCGTGTTTCCCCAAGAGTATTTAATAGATATGGGAAGTAAATGAGGAGTAAAGATGAACAAAAGTTTTCAATTCCTCAAAATTTCTGAGAAAATTAGATTTCAGGAAAGTGTTACCATATGGGTAATTAGGAACAGTCAATATTAAATGGTTTTAAAAAAAGAACTGTAGCTAAATAAGAAGCATTAAAATTAGAGATGAGCGAAGTATTCAAAAATTTGATTCGACTGATTCGGCGAATTCGTGGAAAATATTCGATTCGAGTCGAATATATTCGCTGTGAATTTAACTTAAAAAAGGGTGTTTCTAGGCTTCAGAGAGACTTAATATTAGTGCAGAACACTGTACCTTTAATTTAAATGCCCTTGGAGTCTGCTGGGGAAGAGAAATAATACTGTCAGTCAGTATGACATGCAGATGAGTGCCGTCGATCTTAGAATCACCGCACACTTCACACATTTGGGCAGTCACGGGGCCAAAACCAGTGTTTGGAGCCACAGTGTGCGGTGGAGGCAGCAGCAATGGGAGGCCATACAGCAACCTATGACAAAATGGAAACCAGCAGGAGTGTGAGGAGACCTCAAAGTGGCACATGGCAGAGTGGGAGCAATGGGAGGCGGTACAGGGACCCATGTCACACTGTGGACCCAGCAGCAGCGTGACCAGGCGGTACGGAGGCCCATGGCAGATTACAGGCCTGGCAGCAGCAATGGGAGGCCCGTAATCTGTCAGCACCCTATGACAAAATGGAACCCACCAGCAGTGTGAGGAGACCTGAAAGTGGCACATGGCAGAGTGTGGCGATGGAGACAGCAGCAATGGGAGGCCGTACAGGGACCCATGACAGACTCTGGACCTGGCAGTAGCATGAGGAGGCGGTATAGGGGCCCATGCCAGATTAGGGGCCTGGCAGCAGCTATAGGAGTCCCGTAATCTGCCAGCACCCTATGTCAAAAAATTCAACACACCAGCAGTGTGAGGAGACCTGAAAGTGGCACATGGCAGAGTGTGGCGATGGAGACAGCAGCAATGGGAGGCCGTACAGGGACCCATGACAGACTCTGGACTTGGCAGCAGCATGAGGAGGCGGTATATAGGGGCCCATGGCAGATTAGGGGCCTGGCAGCAGCTATAGGAGGCCCGTAATCTGCCAGCACCCTATGTCAAAAAATTCAACACACCAGCAGTGTGAAGAGACCTGAATGTGGCACATGGCAGAGTGCGGCGATGGAGACAGCAGCAATGGGAGGCCGTACAGGGACCCATGACAGACTCTGGACTTGGCAGCAGCATGAGGAGGCGGTATATAGGGGCCCATGGCAGATTAGGGGCTTGGCAGCAGCTATAGGAGGCCCGTAATCTGCCAGCACCCTATGTCAAAAAATTCAACACACCAGCAGTGTGAGGAGACCTGAAAGTGGCACATGGCAGAGTGTGGCGATGGAGACAGCAGCAATGGGAGGCCGTACAGGGACCCATGACAGACTCTGGACTTGGCAGCAGCATGAGGAGGCGGTATATAGGGGCCTATGGCAGATTAGGGGCCTGGCAGCAGCTATAGGAGGCCCGTAATCTGCCAGCACCCTATGTCAAAAAATTCAACACACCAGCAGTGTGAGGAGACCTGAAAGTGGCACATGGCAGAGTGTGGCGATGGAGACAGCAGCAATGGGAGGCCGTACAGGGACCCATGACAGACTCTGGACTTGGCAGCAGCATGAGGAGGCGGTATATAGGGGCCTATGGCAGATTAGGGGCCTGGCAGCAGCTATAGGAGGCCCGTAATCTGCCAGCACCCTATGTCAAAAAATTCAACACACCAGCAGTGTGTGAGGAGACCTGAAAGTGGCACATGGCAGAGTGTGGCGATGGAGACAGCAGCAATGGGAGGCCGTACAGGGACCCATGACAGACTCTGGACCTGGCAGCAGCATGAGGAGGCGGTATATAGGGGCCCATGGCAGATTAGGGGCCTGGCAGCAGCTATGGGAGGCCCGTAATCTGCCAGCACCCTATGTCAAAAAATTCAACACACCAGCAGTGTGTGAGGAGACCTGAAAGTGGCACATGGCAGAGTGTGGCGATGGAGACAGCAGCAATGGGAGGCCGTACAGGGACCCATGACAGACTCTGGACTTGGCAGCAGCATGAGGAGGCGGTATATAGGGGCCCATGGCAGATTAGGGGCCTGGCAGCAGCTATGGGAGGCCCGTAATCTGCCAGCACCCTATGTCAAAAAATTCAACACACCAGCAGTGTGAAGAGACCTGAATGTGGCACATGGCAGAGTGTGGCGATGGAGACAGCAGCAATGGGAGGCCGTACAGGGACCCATGACAGACTCTGGACTTGGCAGCAGCATGAGGAGGCGGTATATAGGGGCCTATGGCAGATTAGGGGCCTGGCAGCAGCTATAGGAGGCCCGTAATCTGCCAGCACCCTATGTCAAAAAATTCAACACACCAGCAGTGTGTGAGGAGACCTGAAAGTGGCACATGGCAGAGTGTGGCGATGGAGACAGCAGCAATGGGAGGCCGTACAGGGACCCATGACAGACTCTGGACCTGGCAGCAGCATGAGGAGGCGGTATATAGGGGCCCATGGCAGATTAGGGGCCTGGCAGCAGCTATGGGAGGCCCGTAATCTGCCAGCACCCTATGTCAAAAAATTCAACACACCAGCAGTGTGTGAGGAGACCTGAAAGTGGCACATGGCAGAGTGTGGCGATGGAGACAGCAGCAATGGGAGGCCGTACAGGGACCCATGACAGACTCTGGACTTGGCAGCAGCATGAGGAGGCGGTATATAGGGGCCCATGGCAGATTAGGGGCCTGGCAGCAGCTATGGGAGGCCCATAATCTGCCAGCACCCTATGTCAAAAAATTCAACACACCAGCAGTGTGAAGAGACCTGAATGTGGCACATGGCAGAGTGTGGCGATGGAGACAGCAGCAATGGGAGGCCGTACAGGGACCCATGACAGACTCTGGACCTGGCAGCAGCATGAGGAGGCGGTATATAGAGGCCTATGGCAGATTAGGGGCCTGGCAGCAGCTATGGGAGGCCCGTAATCTGCCAGCACCCTATGTCAAAAAATTCAACACCCCAGCAGTGTGTGAGGAGACCTGAAAGTGGCACATGGCAGAGTGTGGCGATGGAGACAGCAGCAATGGGAGGCCGTACAGGGACCCATGACAGACTCTGGACCTGGCAGCAGCATGAGGAGGCGGTATATAGGGGCCCATGGTAGATTAGGGGCCTGGCAGCAGCTATGGGAGGCCCGTAATCTGCCAGCACCCTATGTCAAAAAATTCAACACACCAGCAGTGTGTGAGGAGAACTGAAAGTGGCACATGGCAGAGTGTGGCGATGGAGACAGCAGCAATGGGAGGCCGTACAGGGACCCATGACAGACTCTGGACTTGGCAGCAGCATGAGGAGGCGGTATATAGGGGCCCATGGCAGATTAGGGGCCTGGCAGCAGCTATAGGAGGCCCGTAATCTGCCAGCACCCTATGTCAAAAAATTGAACACACCAGCAGTGTGTGAGGAGACCTGAAAGTGGCACATGGCAGAGTGTGGCGATGGAGACAGCAGCAATGGGAGGCCGTACAGGGACCCATGACAGACTCTGGACTTGGCAGCAGCATGAGGAGGCGGTATATAGGGGCCCATGGCAGATTAGGGGCCTGGCAGCAGCTATGGGAGGCCCGTAATCTGCCAGCACCCTATGTCAAAAAATTCAACACACCAGCAGTGTGTGAGGAGACCTGAAAGTGGCACATGGCAGAGTGTGGCGATGGAGACAGCAGCAATGGGAGGCCGTACAGGGACCCATGACAGACTCTGGACCTGGCAGCAGCATGAGGAGGCGGTATATAGGGGCCTATGGCAGATTAGGGGCCTGGCAGCAGCTATGGGAGGCCCGTAATCTGCCAGCACCCTATGTCAAAAAATTCAACACACCAGCAGTGTGTGAGGAGACCTGAAAGTGGCACCTGGCAGAGTGTGGCGATGGAGACAGCAGCAATGGGAGGCCGTACAGGGACCCATGACAGACTCTGGACCTGGCAGCAGCATGAGGAGGCGGTATATAGGGGCCCATGGCAGATTAGGGGCCTGGCAGCAGCTATGGGAGGCCCGTAATCTGCCAGCACCCTATGTCAAAAAATTCAACACACCAGCAGTGTGTGAGGAGACCTGAAAGTGGCACATGGCAGAGTGTGGCAATGGAGACAGCAGCAATGGGAGGCCGTACAGGGACCCATGACAGACTCTGGACCTGGCAGCAGCATGAGGAGGCGGTATATAGGGGCCCATGGCAGATTAGGGGCCTGGCAGCAGCTATGGGAGGCCCGTAATCTGCCAGCACCCTATGTCAAAAAATTCAACACACCAGCAGTGTGTGAGGAGACCTGAAAGTGGCACATGGCAGAGTGTGGCGATGGAGACAGCAGCAATGGGAGGCCGTACAGGGACCCATGACAGACTCTGGACTTGGCAGCAGCATGAGGAGGCGGTATATAGGGGCCCATGGCAGATTAGGGGCCTGGCAGCAGCTATGGGAGGCCCGTAATCTGCCAGCACCCTATGTCAAAAAATTCAACACACCAGCAGTGTGAAGAGACCTGAATGTGGCACATGGCAGAGTGTGGCGATGGAGACAGCAGCAATGGGAGGCCGTACAGGG
Organism: Staurois parvus; assembly: GCF_062004578.1. Lineage (NCBI taxonomy): Eukaryota > Metazoa > Chordata > Amphibia > Anura > Ranidae > Staurois > Staurois parvus. Next base: position 4,199,183 of record NW_028318158.1, read on the forward strand.
ACCCATGACAGACTCTGGACTTGGCAGCAGCATGAGGAGGCAGTATATAGGGGCCCATGGCAGATTAGGGGCCTGGCAGCAGCTATGGGAGGCCCGTAATCTGCCAGCACCCTATGTCAAAAAATTCAACACACCAGCAGTGTGAGGAGACCTGAAAGTGGCACATGGCAGAGTGTGGCGATGGAGACAGCAGCAATGGGAGGCCGTACAGGGACCCATGACAGACTCTGGACTTGGCAGCAGCATGAGGAGGCGGTATATAGGGGCCCATGGCAGATTAGGGGCCTGGCAGCAGCTATGGGAGGCCCGTAATCTGCCAGCACCCTATGTCAAAAAATTCAACACACCAGCAGTGTGAAGAGACCTGAATGTGGCACATGGCAGAGTGTGGCGATGGAGACAGCAGCAATGGGAGGCCGTACAGGGACCCATGACAGACTCTGGACTTGGCAGCAGCATGAGGAGGCGGTATATAGGGGCCCATGGCAGATTAGGGGCCTGGCAGCAGCTATAGGAGGCCCGTAATCTGCCAGCACCCTATGTCAAAAAATTCAACACACCAGCAGTGTGAAAAGACCTGAATGTGGCACATGGCAGAGTGTGGCGATGGAGACAGCAGCAATGGGAGGCCGTACAGGGACCCATGACAGACTCTGGACCTGGCAGCAGCATGAGGAGGCGGTATATAGGGGCCTATGGCAGATTAGGGGCCTGGCAGCAGCTATAGGAGGCCCGTAATCTGCCAGCACCCTATGTCAAAAAATTCAACACACCAGCAGTGTGTGAGGAGACCTGAAAGTGGCACATGGCAGAGTGTGGCGATGGAGACAGCAGCAATGGGAGGCCGTACAGGGACCCATGAGAGACTCTGGACCTGGCAGCAGCATGAGGAGGCGGTATATAGGGGCCTATGGCAGATTAGGGGCCTGGCAGCAGCTATGGGAGGCCCGTAATCTGCCAGCACCCTATGACAAAAAATGGAACACACCAGCAGTGTGTGAGGAGACCTGAAAGTGGCACATGTTTGAGGCATGATTCATGGCGGATTTAGTCAGTTGTGTCAGGAACTGGTGGTTTGAAATCCAGACTAATCCACGCCTGATTCATTTTCACAAACGTGAGTCTCTCCACACTTTGGGTGGACAGTCGTGTCCTCCGCGGAGTTACAATACCTCCTGCCGCACTAAACACGCGCTCCGATGCCACGCTACTGGCCGGGCATGACAGCCTTTCAAGGGCAAATTCAGCTAGTTGGGGCCAAAGGTCAAGTTTCGTTGCCCAGTAGTCAAGGGGATTGTCTACCTCGGTTGGCAGGGTGCTGTCCAAGTAGGCCCAAGCCTGTTGTTTGAGGTCCTGCTCCAGGTCCACCTGATGCTGCTGCTGCTGCTGGTTAGTAGTTTCCTCACTGCGCTGGTGAAGAAAGCTACTCATCATCGACTGCAGACTGAGGCAGCCGCTGCTGGTGGAGCTGCCACTGCTCCTACCACCCCACCCCTCCCCTGCTGCCATGGCAGCGGAACGCGAGCGCACAGGGCCCACAGTGTCTGAGGATGGACGTTGGCGCACAAAGGCAGAGACCAACTGACTACATAGGTGGTTTTTATAGTACGTTATTTTGGCCTCCCTCTCAGCAGGTGTGAAAAAGGCCACCATTTTTGAACGGTAGCGAGGGTCCAACAAGGTGGACAGCCAAAAGTCATCCCTCTGTCTGATGGTTATTATTCGGCTGTCGCTACGCAAGCAAGCGAGCATGCTATGGGCCATTTGTGCCAAGGAATGCGAGGGACTCCCTGCCTCCATCTCCACAGCATACTGCCACAGTGCGTCTGGGTCCTCTGTCTCCTCCTCCTCCTCCTCTACCAGATGCTCCTGCTCCTCCACTCCTGTCCGCTGAGTGGAAAAACCACCCATTTCACTCAATAATTCCTGAGCACAAATGTCCTCCTCTACCTCCTCTTCTTCTTCCTGTCCTGCCCCCACAGGGGTCATGTGGCGTTGAGATCTGTGCGCCACGTCTACCGCACCCTGACCAGCCATTGTTAACAGCATTTGTTCAAGGACGTGCAACAGAGGAATGACGTCATTCATCCCATAGTCCTGCCGACTCACGAATAGCGTGGCCTCCTCAAAGGGCCTGAGCAAGCGGCAGGTGTCACGCATGAGCTGCCAATGGCTGACATCGAAGTTACACAGGGGAGTACCTTTATCCGCTTGTAACATCAGGAAATCGGTGATGGCCTTTCGCTGCTCGTAAAGGCGGTCTAACATGTGTAGGGTTGAATTCCACCTTGTTGCAACGTCGCAGATCAGGCGATGATGTGGAATTCCGTTCTGCCGCTGCAGCTCAAGGAGGGTGTGCTTTGCGGTGTAGGAATGGCTGAAATGCATGCAAAGTTTACGTGACATTTTAAGGATGTCTTGCAGTGGGATGGTGGATTTTAGGAACCGCTTGACAACCAGATTGAACACGTGAGCCATGCATGGCGCATGGCACAACCTTCCTTGACGCAGAGCAGACACCATGTTCTTTCCGTTGTCGGTCAACATGGTTCCGATTTTCAGTTTGCGCGGAGACAGCCATCTGTCGATTTCTCTGTTCATTACACTGAGAAGTTCCTCCCCTGTGTGACTACGTTCGCCAAGGCATACCAGGTGCAGAACAGCGTGACACCGTTGCGCCCTGCACATGTGATATGCCGGTCGGGTAATGGGACTTGGCACGGGGGTGGCGGCTGAGTACACGGCGGAAGAAGAGGTGGTAGAGGCGGACATCTTTTGTGGACCAAGGACGTGCAAACGTGGAGGCAAAAGCGGCGTGACCTGTCCAAGTTGCTGGTGCGGCTGTGACGGCACCACGTTCACCCAGTGGGCCGTAAATGACATGTACTGTCCCTGACCGTAGTTACAGCTCCATACGTCGGCGCTGCCGTGCACTTTGGCAGAGACCGACATGCTCAAAGACTGGCCCACCATGTCTTCTACATGTGAATGCAGGGCTGGCACTGCCTTTTTGGCGAAGAAATGACGGCTTGGCACTCTCCACCGCGGCGCGGCACAAGCCATCATTTCTCGGAAAGGTGCTGAGTCCACCACTTGGAAAGGGAGGGACTGCAGCACCAGCAACTTGGACAGGAGGACGTTCAGCTTTTGCACCGTCGGGCGCGTGCTCGCAAACTGTTGTCTCTTGGAAACGGATTCCAAGAAAGACTGCTGACGGAATCCGTGAAGAGGAGTAGCAGGAGAAGGAGCATCTGAACGAGCGGAAGATGCCAACGAGCGACAACTCCCTTCAGCAGAGGTGTTGGAGCCTTGACCGGCTGATGGAGGGCGATTGACGTCGGGTGACGGAGCAAGTAACGGAGCGGGTGATGGAGCGGGGGCTGGGGCGGGCAGAACCGCCGTATCTTTATCACGCTTTTCCCAGGCCACCAAATGGCGACGCTGCATATGCTGCCGCAACGCTGTAGTCCCAACATGGGCCCCCTGGCCACGCTTGACTTTCTGGCCACATAGTCGACATACGGCTACGTTTACTTCCTCGGGCGGCTTGACGAAAAATTGCCACACCGCCGAGTAGGAAACTTTGCCCCCGATACTCCTCACTGGCTGACTGCTGCTTCCTCCGTGCACACCGGCACCACTACTGGCCGTGGTGGTAGGCTGCAGTGGAGCTGGTGCTCTACTCCGTGGCCGTTTGGCTCCACTGACACTGCTGCGACCCTGCTGCCTCCTGGGCAACCCACCGACTGTTTCGCTCGCTGCCAAGCTGCCACCCTCTTCTCCTGATGATGCGGAAGAAATTGCCTGATGACGACGAGGCTGCCAAGTGCGATCAACCTCCTCATCATCAAGTAGGGTCTCCGCCTCACTACTAGCCCCCTCGGCTGCGTCTGGGTCAGGAGACAGACCTGTCTCTAGACCGGCTACCGAGCCACTCTCCTCGCCACTACTTCTTCGCCTGGCTGCTGAAAAGGCGGATGTCTCCCCCCGTTCCTGACCGCCCTCTGTTAGTTCTTCCTCACTGTACAGTGGGGCTGAGCCCACAGCATGCGATACTTCGCTTGGTGAGGGAACACCAAAGGACAGGGGCAGGTAGAGGACACGTGATTTCAGTGGGCTTGGTCCCGGGCCATGCCAACTAACGGTTGTGTCTGACGTACCCACCGACCGTTGGCTGTAGGTGTCAGAGGTGACCTGGGAAGAGGAAGACGACCGAGCCAACCAATCGATGATGGCAGGGTTGTCGGTGGAGACACGATCGCTGGATGACGCCGGGAGCACTGGCCTCTGGCTGCGAATAGTGCTGCCTCGACCCCTTCCTCTGCTGCCACGTCTGCTCGCTCCTAAAACATTGCCTCCTCTGCCACTCCTCTGCATGTTGTCTGACATACTCTTTAATTCAACGATTCTGTGTCCCTGAGTAACAATTCTGTGTCCCTGAGTAACAATTCTGTGTCTGTCCCTGAATAACAATTCTGTGGCCCTAAGTAACGGTTCTGTGGCCCTCAGTAACAATTCTGTGTCCCTCAGTAACAATTCTGTGTCTGTCCCTGAGTAACAATTATGTGGCCCTAAGTAACGGTTCTGTGGCCCTCAGTAACAATTCTGTGTCCCTGATTAACGTTTATGTGGCCCTAAGTAACGGTTCTGTGGCCCTCAGTAACAATTCTGTGTCCCTGAGTAACAATTCTGTGTCTGTCCGAGTAACAATTCTGTGGCCCTAAGTAACAGTTCTGTGGCCCTCAGTAACAATTCTGTGTCCCTGAGTAACAATTCTGTGGCCCTAAGTAACAGTTCTGTGGCCCTCAGTAACAATTCTGTGTCCCTGAGTAACAATTCTGTGGCCCTAAGTAACGGTTCTGTGGCCCTCAGTAACAATTCTGTGTCCCTGAGTAACAATTCTGTGTCTGTCCGAGTAACAATTCTGTGGCCCTAAGTAACAGTTCTGTGGCCCTCAGTAACAATTCTGTGTCCCTGAGTAACAATTCTGTGGCCCTAAGTAACGGTTCTGTGGCCCTCAGTAACAATTCTGTGTCCCTGAGTAACAATTCTGTGTCTGTCCGAGTAACAATTCTGTGGCCCTAAGTAACAGTTCTGTGGCCCTCAGTAACAATTCTGTGTCTGTCCCTGAGTAACAATTCTGTGGCCCTAAGTAACAGTTCTGTGGCCCTCAGTAACAATTCTGTGTTCCTGATTAACTTTTATGTGGCCCTAAGTAACGGTTCTGTGGCCCTCAGTAACAATTCTGTGTCCCTGATTAACGTTTCTGTGGCCCTCAGTAACAATTCTGTGTCCCTCAGTAACAATTCTGTGTCTGTCCCTGAGTAACAATTCTGTGGCCCTAAGTAACGGTTCTGTGGCCCTCAGTAACAATTCTGTGTCCCTGAGTAACAATTCTGTGGCCCTAAGTAACGGTTGTGGCCCTCAGTAACAATTCTGTGTCCCTCAGTAACAATTCTGTGTCTGTCCCTGAGTAACAATTATGTGGCCCTAAGTAACGGTTATGTGGCCCTCAGTAACAATTCTGTGTCCCTGAGTAACGTTTCTGTGGCCCTAAGTAACGGTTCTGTGGCCCTCAGTAACAATTCTGTGTCCCTGAGTAACAATTCTGTGTCTGTCCCTGAGTAACAATTCTGTGGCCCTAAGTAACGGTTCTGTGGCCCTCGGTAACAATTCTGCGTCCGTGAGTAACGTTTCTGTGGCCCTAAGTAACAATTCTCTGGCACTCAGTAACAATTCTGTCTGTCCCTGAGTAACAATTCTGTGGCCCTAAGTAACAATTCTGTGGCCCTCACTAACAATTCTGTGTCTGTCCCTGAGTAACAATTCTGTGGCCCTAACTAACGTTTCTGTGGCCCTAAGTAACAGTTCTGTGGCCCTCAGTAACAATTCTGTGTCTGTCCCTGAGTAACAATTCTGTGGCCCTAACTATCGTTTCTGTGGCCCTAAGTAACAGTTCTGTGGCCCTCAGTAACAATTCTGTGTCCCTGAGTAACGTTTCTGTGGCCCTAAGTAACAATTCTGTGGCCCTCAGTAACAATTCTGTGTCTGTCCCTGAGTAACAATTCTGTGGCCCTAACTAACGTTTCTGTGGCCCTAAGTAACAATTCTCTGGCACTCAGTAACAATTCTGTCTGTCCCTGAGTAACAATTCTGTGGCCCTAACTAACGTTTCTGTGGCCCTAAGTAACAATTCTCTGGCACTCAGTAACAATTCTGTCTGTCCCTGAGTAACAATTCTGTGGCCCTAAGTAACAATTCTGTGGCCCTCAGTAACAATTCTGTGTCTGTCCCTGAGTAACAATTCTGTGGCCCTAACTAACGTTTCTGTGGCCCTAAGTAACAGTTCTGTGGCCCTCAGTAACAATTCTGTGTCTGTCCCTGAGTAACAATTCTGTGGCCCTAACTAACGTTTCTGTGGCCCTAAGTAACAGTTCTGTGGCCCTCAGTAACAATTCTGTGTCTGTCCCTGAGTAACAATTCTGTGGCCCTAACTAACGTTTCTGTGGCCCTAAGTAACAATTCTCTGGCACTCAGTAACAATTCTGTCTGTCCCTGAGTAACAATTCTGTGGCCCTAATAACGTTTCTGTGGCCCTAAGTAACAGTTCTGTGGCCCTCAGTAACAATTCTGTGTCTGTCCCTGAGTAACAATTCTGTGGCCCTAACTAACGTTTCTGTGGCCCTAAGCAACAATTCTCTGGCACTCAGTAACAATTCTGTATGTCCCTGAGTAACAATTCTGTGGCCCTAACTAGCGTTTCTTTGGCCCTAAGTAACGATTCTGTGGCCCTGAGTAATGCTTCTCTGTCCCTAAGTAACGTTTCTCTGTCCCCAAGTAACGTTTCTGTGGCCCTAACTCTGTCCCTAATACAGAGCGGTCTGCCTCTCTTGAATGACTGGAGGCAAATGAAGAATTCTAAAATGGCCGCTATTTATAGCTCGACCATTACACAGTGCTGACTGGCTGGCTGCTGATTGGCTAATGCGATCACATGTCATTAAGGAATGCATTATGGGTCAGCGCGCCTTGTCTGCGCGCCTTCCCAGACATCCCCGCTCCGTCGCCGCACATGTCCGCCGCCATTTTCGGAAAAATTTCGATTCGCGCGTTTTCCAATATTCGACTCGAATTCCACTTCGCCTACTTCGATTCGCTCATCTCTAATTAAAATATTAAAATATTTTTATCAAACAGTAGAGAAACTTTACAACAAGCCCTCAGTAATCTATGTAGCTGCAGATAATGTGGAGTAACTAATTCTCAAAGTGTGCAGTTGAAGCATCTCAGTTACACTTTCATTACCTTTCTGCAGCTCAGCTCCTCTTTCCTGGCGGTGACATGGCAGCCTGCCAGCCTGTAAACGGGACTAGTTGATTGGTACCGATGGTGAGGTAAAGACACACAGAGACCCAGGAAAGTATTTGGTTAAATAGAAGAAACAAATATATGCGGTTGGCAGTGGGAAAGGGGCTAGCTTAAACAGCATGGCATCAGAGTCTTAGTAATACAGGCAATTCAGGTACCACAACTCACAGCCGTGTTAGCGGTAATTTAACACAGTTCCAGCGCTTGAATGCTTATGTCACCAGACAGCATCTGAGTGAAGAGGGCGGCTGAAAGGCAGAGCAGCAATGTAGGCACACTTGCAGACTGACACAAAGCTCTACGTCCCAGCTCTGAGGTCCCAGAACAGTTGAGCCAGCAGGGGATCTGTCGCTCCTTGTCAGAAACCTCTACCTAGCGCAAGGTACTGTCCCTAGCCAGTGGGGATCCTACCCCTACTCTATCCACTTTGTAAATGTGTGGCAACTGCAGTGGGACAGCGCTACTTATTAGCATTGCCCTCAATAAAGATGGCTGTGGAGGTCATCCAGTGTTTCGAAGCATGCGCTAGCCGTGGAAGGCAGAAGTGCGCTCCTTTTTCAAGCAGCTTGCTCCAGCGTGCGCTCCATCTGGCTCTGAGGGAGGACGTGCACGCCAGCCGGCCTCACCGCTGTTCCCCTCAAGCCACCACGCTGTTCCAGCCGAAAGATGACCTCCCCACACCACAGAGAGATGACGGCTCTTCACCCGGGTTACCACCCCACTGTTAACTATTGTTAACTAAGGTTTTTCTGCTTATCATTACTTTACACATGTGAGTGTTTCTACAGATAGACTTTAATAAAGAGGCTTATTGCACTTAGAGGTGCTTCTCTCCTTCTCTTACCTACAGAGCCTGCTACAGCTTATTTGGAAGTCTTGCCCTCAGTGCCACACGGATTCCTACGCTCTTCATACAACAGCCACAACCACCACTATCACCCCATACTATTATTTCCCAGGACTTCCTGCAGTGTTTGCGCTGTTACAACCCCTCCTCATTTTTTCTCAACAACACAGTGCCAGCTACAGAGGGGAGGATAAGTTGTGCATTCCTATAAGCTTTTTAATCTTTCAAGCTCCTACTCTGGGCTGATGTAAAAATTACCCATGTATTGGGTTAAATTTATCCAGAACAAATACACTGTACCCTACTCCCATGGTGTGGGTTGACCCTATTTCCATGTACAATGTAGGATTGCTGGTCCTACAGGAGCAAGGAATAAGATGAATATTTGTACGTATTCCTTCCTTCCTTAGCCAAACAAGCATCCAGTGTGGGGGACTCCGCTGCATGGGTAAATGTAACAGCAGCCATAATGGAAACACACAGTAGGTGCACAGGAAGAGGGGATAGAGCAGCATGCTGAGATCTAAACAACTTCATTGCTTCTACTATGAATTTTGAGGATGAGTTGCTTCACAGAGTGTGTAGCTACAGAGGTCAGTTAGGAATCATTATAAAGCTGATTTACTGCTTGTTGAGAATATCGAAATATTTCAAAGTTCATAGCATGACCAAAGCTCTGTTTTAAGGGTGTAATTGGGATAAATACCTTCTGAGAGTTACAGAAGCTTATTTAATTATCTTGGCCCACCATTAGTCTCATTATTTTATATTTTTTCACAAAAAGAAGAAACAGACAGGGAAAAAGACTACAACAAAAAAATTAAGTACACAAAGAGATGGAAAAATATAAAATGCCTTAAAATAATAGAAGTATTTTTCTACCTCAAGCATATTTTCCTAAGCAGTTCATTGTGCAAACTAACATCCCATTGATTTGCTACAGGCTCTCCGGCTGAGTTAAACTTTCCCTCTAGAGCCCTTTTGTTGTTAAAAAGGAACCCCATCCCAAACACTACCAGGGAGCAAGGATGCAGGGACATTTAAATAGGTGCTATGGGCAAAATAATAAAGAGTATTTCTGATGGAGATGGTCAGGAGCAACAACACAGCATTTTGTTGGCCCATCTGTAACATTTTAACCATCAGTTTTATCAAATGTTGATCCTGCCACTAGATCCTTTATTTTTACACTTCTTTTAACATGATGACAATGCTGTCCATTCAGCAGGGAAACTGCACAGCAGCATTGTCACTCTGTGTACAGGGTAGTCTTAGATCGAACACAGAATTTTAAATGGACATAAATAAAAATTAAATCCTACCTCCAGCTTACACCTGTAAGGAAATTACAGTATGGGCCCATTTATACTTAAAGTATATGTGAACCCTCACCTTGTAAAACCTATTCAGCATAAAAGAGAAATGCAAGGCAAAACATATATATATATATATTATAAGTGATCACATAACCTCTGTTACCAGCTGCATAAGGGACTATAAAGTATGAAGGCCCTAACAGTTTTTTTCTTTTGGAAGAAAGGTTTAAGCAATATAAATAAAAGCTGAACATTGTAAGCACCCCAAATAGTGTGATATGGTTTGTTCCAATCCCTGCAAATGTCACTTTTGCTGAACAGCCTGTTACAGGATGTGGAAAAATTAATGTATCTACCGGCAGGATCAACAGGTAATAAAAAAAGTAAACATATTAAAAAAAAATAAGAAAAACAAACATTGGCATGGTAATGCTAATCTGCAGACTGCGTCATATGTGCAATTTTTTATTAAAGTGTAAGTGAAATTATTTTATAGCAGACTGCAAGCAGGCAGGCCAATATTGCAGAAAAGACATGCAATGTCTCTTTTCCTCAATAGATTACACCTACCTGCCTGCTCACAGTCTTCCGTGGTATTTAAACTGAGATCAGCTTACATTACCAGCACAGTCCCTGTGTGCCGGTATGATTGACTTCTGCGTATACAGGAGCAGGAGCGGACTGATAATTCATGGGGCCCCCGGGCAATAGGGGATCATGGGGCCCCTGTGTCCTTGCCCAAACTCAAAAAAGTCTATGAAAAAGGTACCAGGGGCATCTCATGGGGCCCCCTACTGACCCCGGGCCCAAGTTTCCAAATGGTCAGTCCGCCCCTGTACAGGAGTTATGTCACCCAGCATTGGTGAATGGAGATGCCCAAAGAATAGCTTTCATGGGGAAAAGATGCTAATGTGGGTGAGGAATATGGACCATTAGAGAAGAAGTAAGTATAATGCATTTAGTTCCTCTTTAAGTATGTTTAAATTTCAAGAATAGATCAGGATGTGGGTTATGTTTAGTGCTCCTTTAAAGGGTAACTCCACTTTCAAAAAAACAAAAACAAATAAAACACACACACACACATATATATATACAGTTGCTACCCAAGTCATATTTTAATTGAATGTTGTTAAAAATTACCTTTCATTTGTAATCTGCAGTGCTGTAATTTTCTGTAACATGCACAGCAATATGGCAACCTGGAGGTGTTTTGCACACAGATGGTATGCAGAACACCCCAGAATTGTCATTTCCTGCTTGTGCGATTAATTACACATTTCCCCAGAAGTCTGCACTAAAATACAAATCAGATTTTGGGCATTCCCTGCAACAAAAATGTCACTTTTGGTGAAGTATTCCTAAAGGGAAATTAAAGTAATAAAGGGAAATAAAGGGATGCAGACCCTGCCATATTCCTCATCAGAGCCCTGCAGGTGCAGCAGCAGATTGAGAGTTACGGAATCACTCCCATTACCATTTATTTTGCACATACACCCAGACAAAGAAACAGCTATCTCTTCAGAATAACAAAAGGTAGGACTCTCCAAAGTATGTTAAAATCCCTGCAATGTGCACAGATCGCCCAGAGGGGACTATTTTTTTTTCTCAACAAGTGGAGTTACTCTTTAAAATGGACCTAATACTAAAATGTATCTATTTTGATCTAAAATGAACCAGTAGGGTTCATGTCATTACCAAATCATATTATTATTTTGAACCAAAAAGTAAGTTTTTGCAGCCATAACTAAAACAGGGCACACAAGCTGTCATGTGACCAAAAGCCTAGGCAGAAGACAGCATTGTTTCTGACTGCCGTGAGCATTGTGAGTGTTTCATTTAATTTGAGACTTCAGAAAGTCTGTTGGTTAAGACAAGAGTATCAGCAAAGCACTGCACTTTGCAGCATTATCATCTGCACATCTAATGATGAAATACTGTATAGGTTCCCTCTCACTGATTACAAACTATAAATAGTAAAAAGGTTTTTTTTTTTTTTTTTCGCTTTTTTTTTAAAAAAAGCATGCACTGATACAATTACTGTTATGAAATTGTTTTCTTTCATATTTATAGAAAAAAAAAATTATAAGGACTGTATGTTTCATAGAAAAGTCAGGGTATCAGTTTTCCGAGGGAAATAAAAAAAGGATTGTGTATTGTATTAGAGTAAACTTGTCTCCCCCAGAGCTACATGCAGTAAAGTAATTAAAGGGAAAAGCTGCTTTCATAATATGTCTCTTCTGTACGTTTTAATAGACCTGACCCATCTTGGGTTTCACTGTGACTTCCAGTGTTAGTCTTTGGATTTGGTTTGTTGGTTACAGGTGTTACCGACACTCCCTTGACAGTATAAAATACTTTAAGCTAAACTTTAATCTGCTTATATTTTGCCTTCCCTGATTCCTTCTTTTCCCTTTCATTAACACGCTAATGAACTTTTTAAATGAAACCTTTCAGTTTTAATTACATACCATATTTTAGACCCGGTGATGTCATCATTAGGTCTCCAGAAGAATAAAAAAAGCTCTTAAAAAAAAGCAAATCAAGATTGCAAAAATTAAAACTAGACATGTGCAGATCGTTTAGTTACAATATTTGCATGATTTGAAGATTTCAATGCATCCAAATCTCCGAATCACAAGAGTGAAAAATTTCAACTACTTCGCAATAAATTATAATGCAAATTATGAATTCATTTGTTTCATTCGGATGACACGATGTGATAGTTTGGGCCTTTTGTTAAGGTTTTAAGCATCCGAAATAAAGAAACATCATAGCGAATGATCCAAATTTAGGTGTCCGTTTATGAACCAGCGGTAATAGATCGCTGCTCAGTTCTCCGGCATTCTCGGAGAACACAGTTCTCCTGTGAATGCAGTTTATGAAGCAGTTCTCCAAACGAAGGGAGAACGTTCTCCAAACGCTGGAGAACGGTCTACAAACTCTGGAAAACGGCTGATTTTACTATAATCTCGTGAGATTACAGTAAAAGATCAGTTTACTAAGCAGAGCTAAATTATCGCTGCTTAGTTTGCGGTCCCACTGATTCTCCAGCTCTGGGCTGGAGAATCTGGAGGGAGAACACAGATCTCCAGTGAAGGGCTGACATGATCTCCTGAGTGTCATAAACTGTGAATGACCAGAGAATAGCTGAGATCCATTGAATCGCAGCTATTCTCTGTGTCATAAACGGACACCTTATTCAGATCCATTAATTTTTATTCAAGTGAGCATAGTGTGAATATTCTAATAGGATTCTTCTTGTATTGGAGTTGAGAGACCAATTGTTTAATTTGTATCTGTGTGGCCCAACAAACAAAGTCAATTGGGAATGGAGAAATAAATTCAACTTAATAACATAACAGATGAAAACAGAACTACCGAAAATAGGAATGGATTCAGAACAACCAACATATACTATCCTGAATCGTTCAGAAAATTAATCATTCTAACATAACAATTATGACAAAATAAAATGATTTCCTTAAAGTGTTACTAAACCCTGAACTCTGCATTCACTGTACAATGCCTTGAAAAAGAATCCATACCACTTGAAATTTTCCGTATTTAGTCATGTTACAAATGTATTTTATTGGGATTTTATGTGATAGACCAACACAAAGTGGCACATAATTGTGAAGTGGAAGGAAAATGATAAATGGTTTTCAAAATTTTTTACAAATAAATATTTGAAAAATGTGGCATGCATTTGTATTCAGCCCCCTTTACTCTGATACCCTTAACTAAAATCTAGTGGAACCAATTGCCTTCAGAAGTTACCTAATTAGTAAATAGAGTCCACCTGTGTGTAGTTTAATTTCAGTATAAATACAACTGTTGTGTGAAGCTCTCAGAGGTTTGTTTTCCGTGTAGTCCGGTTTCCTCCCACACTCCAAAGACATGTTGGTAGGTTAATTGGATCCTGTCTAAATTGGCCCTAGTATGTATACATGTAAGTTAGGGACCTTAGCCCCTTGAGGGTTAGGAACTGATGTGAATGTACAATATATATGTAAAGCGCTGCATAAATTGATAGCGCTATATAAGTACCTGAAATAAATAGAGAACATTAGTAAACAAACAACACCCTGAAGGCCAAGGAACACACCAGACAGGCCAGGGATGAAGTTGTGGAGACGTTTAAAGCAGGGATAGGTTATAAAAAAATATCCCAAGCTTTGAACATCTCACAAAGCACTGTTCAATCCATCATCTGAAAATGGAAAGTGTATGGCACAACTGCAAACCTACCAGGACATGGCTGTCCACTTAAACCAAGCCCATAGTAACTCTGGAGGAGTTGCAGAGATCCACAGATCAGGTGGGAGCATCGGTCCACAGGACAACTATTAGTTGTGCACTCCACAAATCTGGCCTTTATGGAAGAGTTACAAAAAGAAAGCCATTGTTGAAAGAAAGCAATAAGATGTCCCGTTTGCAGTTTGCAAGAAGCCATGTGGGGGACACAGCAAACATGTGGAAGAAGGTGCTCTGGTCAGATGAGACTAGAATTGAACTTTCTGGTCTAAAAGCAAAACTAACACTGCACATCACCCTGAATACACCATCTCCACCGTGAAACTTGGTTGTGGCAGCATCATGTTGTGGGGATGCTTTTCTTCAGCAAAGACAGGCAAGCTGGTCAGAGTTGATGGGAAGATGGATGGACCCAAATACAGGGCAATGTTAGAAGAAAACCTGTTAGAGTCTGTAAAAGACTTGAGACTGGAGTGGAGGTTCACCTTCCAGCAGGACAACGACCCTAAACAAACAGCCAGAGCTACAATGGAATGGGTTGCATTAAAGGATATTTATATGTCCAGACCTAAATCCAATTGAGAATCTGTGGCAAGACTTGAAAATTGCTGTTCACAGACGCTCTCCATCCAACCTGACAGAGCTTGAGCTATTTGGGCAAAAATGTCCCTCTCTAGATGTGCAAAGCTGGTGGAGACATCCCCAAAAAGACTTGCTACTGTAATTGCAATGAAAGGTGGTTCTACAAAGTATTGACTCCGGGGGGCTGAATACAAATGCATGCCAGTTTTCACATATTTATTTGTAAAACATTTTGAAAATCATTTATCATTTTCCTTTCACTTCACAATTATGTGCCACTTTGTGTTGGTCTATCACATAACATCCCAATAAAATACACTTACGTTTTTGGTTGTAACATGATAAAATGTGAAAAATTTCAAGGGGCACTGTATTTGGTCTTCCACAGTACAAAAAACATGGAAGTGAAATTATTTTAGTAAATATAAACTGCTAAATACCTTTTCTCAATAGCAGTTACAGCAGTCTTGTGACTTCCATCAGTGTCCAGCAGAGCACTGGTAAAGCTTGTAGTGTCCAATGAGGCTACAGGACCCCTGACCTTGTGTGTGGACAGCGCTGGTTGGCCCTGTGCTTATCATATGCACTTTTTCAAGAAAAAAAAAACCTGTCTAGCAATACACACCAAACTGAGCATGCCCCCAAGGCTCTGTTGTATCAGTAGATGGATTGGGGACAGTAGAAGAAGAGAAGGATCAAAGAAGAAAGGATCAAACTTCCTTTTTACACAATGCAGAGGATTTACCCCTTAGGTTCCACAGTGAGTATAACAAGCATACTTTACTGCATATACACACTGATATTGCTGTTGTAGGTTTAGTAACACTTTAACAAATGAAACCAAAATGAAACAAAATTCATTTTTCTGTAAACATCTCTGAGGTAAACCTATGACAGGTTGCAATAAAGTTAAACAAACCCTCCCAAAATTTGCTGAAATTATTAATAGTAAAAATATAAATTCTGATCTTGTAGACACCATGCAAGATAACTCAGAGTTGAAGACTAAGGACAAAGAGATGGCAAATCTATCAAATACATTCTTTAGCTCTCTGTATACAAAGGAAAATGGTTAAGCTTAGGTCTATAATGGGGATAGTATTGCAGCAGCATGAAATGAACCACAATGGCTCAATGTTGATTAGGTCCAGAAACAGGTAGACAGAGAAAACATGAATAAAGAACCTGGACCTGATGGCTTACACCCATGTGTCATTAAAGGGTTGCGCTCTGCTTCTTTACAACCTTTGTTTCTAATTTTTGGAGACACTTTATTGATTGGCTTAGTACCAATGGGTTGGCGCAAGGCCATTGTGGTGTCTATATTCAAAAAGGGATCAAAGTCTTCACTAAGTACCTACAGCCCTGTAAATTTACCATCTATAGTCAAACACGTTTGGTAAAGGACCACATAGATACATTTTTGGATTCACAAAAGACTGAAGTTAAACAAATCTACTTTCTTTTTATGAGGAAATAAATAAAAACAGGACCAACTGTGGATTTAGTATTCTTGGACTTTGCAAAAGTGTTTGACATTGTTCTTCACAGACAGTTACTGTGTAAAATAAGGTCTCTATGCTTAAATAATTAAATAATTCAGTCAGTAATTAGATAGAATGGGTGGTGGAAAGGGCCAGTAGGATTCTGTACCTGATTTCCTGAAAAAAATCACAGCACCTTGTCTTAGTACTCCTCTCAAGACCCAGGATGCACATATCAAAATGTCATGATGAGTGGATCTCAGCCTGGAATGGTTGTTGATTCTAAGCAGGCTTTACTTGCATTCAAATAACCAACAGCAACAGATATCTCCTGTGCAGAAGTATGATAGCCCAGCACAGGTAGAGATGGTGTATTTATTAACATTCATCATAAGTCCTCACAAGCATTTCGCTTATCAAGCCACTCATGCATAGCTTAAAAGTCCTGGACTTCGCAGTCTCCAGAATGCATGGAGCCCTCACTGGGATCCCAGTTTTCTGACGCATTCCGAAGGAATCTCCTTCTTTATCAGAGTGTTAGAGCAACTGATTAGCATTGCAGTACACAACACATGGGTTAGGGCTGATTGTTATCTGTTGCTGTGCGTTGGCAGCTCATTCATAAATCGTGAAATTACGATAACGGTATTGGTAATATTGCGGCAAAATCAATTTCCCTACAATAAACCCGCTCATCCCTAGTCAAGACATTTTTAATTACCTTTCTTTAGTGTACTTTTTTTAGTGCATGTCGCAAACAGATTGGTGGGAAAGAAAATTCTGCTCTATCTCCTGCTGTGTTGCTCCTGCATAGTACTCTATATAACCCGCATCTGTGAGCTTCAGGTCCTCTGCGAATGCATCTTTCACTTCCAATAAACACACAGATGTTTGGCTCCTTGCAATCTATATTCAAATAATGCCTTTGGCAGCAAAATAAATATTTCTGCACAAACTTCTGAAGCCATTCGCACGGCTAGGATGAAAACGAATAGACTGTCAGAAACGGCAGATTTAAGCATTCAAATGAGCTAGACGTAGTCCAATTTATAAGGTGTATCAGATTCAGATGTGCCCGTCAGCTGAGGACAAAAGGTATTAAAAGTCAGTCAAAAAGAAAGCATTTCTAAATCGCCAAGATATGCACTGGCTTGCTTTGAAAAGAGAGAAACTGGAAGCACTTCAAATGCACCTGCAGTTAAAACGTGGAGATATTTTGCTTGCGTTACCCATATAGAAGAGCTATTAAAACCCGACTGAACTTTCAGTTTAAGTCAGCTAAATTAATTCCAGGTGCATCAAAAACAAAAATGGTGTGCAAAGACTTACAGTTGGTTTTCTTTAGAAAGTAGCAACAGCCTAAGTAGAAAATATTGTCCCCTGCCAGCATGCAGCAGAGAAGGACCCTTGCTATCTGTGGGGAAGCAGTGCTCCCTCAGCAAAGATGAAACACAATCCCTGCCATGTCAGACCAATTGATTCAAAAGTCATGCTCCCTGCTGATTGGAGCGCTCTAGTTCTGACTCACAGGGTTGGTGTAGAGAGAAGAAAAGAAGAGAAAATGGATAGTAATGGATTTTTATTAAAGTTGATTGGCAACTTACATCAGGAAGAAGTATACAGGCATGGCTGAGTGTAAATGGCTGTGGTAACTGGTGAACCTGGAGTCATCTGCCATGCATGAGAGATGTATGAAGATCCTGCAGCTGATGGGCTAGTAGATGGACAGAGAACCACCAGTGATTTCAGCAGAAATCAGCGTGGAGTGCAGAAGCAATGGGACAGATAGTGACATCAGCAAGAAGTCAAGGAAGCCAATGACCAATGGGGTCAAACATAATAGGATATTACATTATTATTATACAAGATTTATATAGAGCCAACAGTTTGCTCAGCGCTTTACAATATAACGGGAGGAAATACAGCAACAATACAGTTCAATACAAGAGGGTTAGGAAGGCCCAACTCCTTGGAGCTTACAATATAAGAGGGAGGGGCTAGTGGTACAAAAGGTAATAACTGTGGGGGATGGACTGGTAGGAGGAATAGAAGATTCCATTATTAGCTGAGGGCAGGATAGGCTTCCATGAAGAGATAGGTTTTCAGAGATCACCTAAAAGTGAGCAGAGTAGGCGATAATCTGATAAATTGAGGTAGAGAGTTCCAGAGGATGGGGGAAGCTCTGGAGAAGTCCTGGAGATGAGCATGGGAGGAGGAGACAAGGGAGCTAGAGAACAGGAGGTTGTGGGAGAAGCGGAGAGCACGGTTTGGGTGATATTTGGAGACAAGATTGGTGATATAATTTGGGGCAGAGTTATAAATGGCTTTATATGTTATTGTTAATGTTTTGAATTTTATCCATTGGGCAATGGGAAGCCAGTGGAGGGATTGGCAGAGAGGGGTGACAGATATGGAAGGGTTGGTAAGGTGGATGAATCTGGCAGCAGCATTCATGATAGACTTAAAAAGGGATAGCCTGCGATGAGGTAGGCCAATGAGGAGGGAGTTACAATAGTCAAGGCGAGAGATAACCATGGAGTGAATAAGTTGCTTAGTAGTTCCATAGGTTAAGAACGGCCGTATCTTGGACGTGTTGCGGAGGTGAAGTCTACAAGATTTGGACAGCGATTAGATTTGGGGCTGAAAGAACAGATGGGAGTCTAGGATTACACCTAGTACCCTGGCATGAGGGGAGGGACTGATGGTTGTGTTATTGATCTTGATGGAGAAGTCAGGGGAGGGGGCACAGGCTGGAGGGAATACTAAGAGCTCAGTTTTGGAAAGACTGAGTTTGAGGAAGTGGAGTGAGATCCATGCCGATATGCCACTTAGTAGGTTAGTAATTAGAGATGAGCGAAGTATTCAAAAATTCGATTCGGCTGATTCGGCGAATTCGAGGAATAAATTCGATTCGAGTCGAATATATTCGCTGCGAATTTAACTTATAAAAAGGGTGTTTCTAGGCTTCAGAGAGCCTTTATATTAGTGCAGAACACTGTACCTTTAATTTAAATGCCCTTGGAGTCTGCTGGGGAAGAGAAATAATACTGTCAGTCAGTATGACATGCAGATGAGTGCCGTCGATCTTAGAATCACCGCACACTTCACTCATTTGGGCAGTAACGGGGCCAAAACCAGAGTGTGGAGCCACAGTGTGGCGGTGGAGGTAGCAGCAATGGGAGGCCATACAGCACCCTATGACAAAATGGAACCCACCAGCAGTGTGAGGAGACCTGAAAGTGGCACATGGCAGAGTGTGGCGATGGAGACAGCAGCAATGGGAGGCCGTACAGGGACCCATGACACACTCTGGACCTGGCAGCAGCATGAGGAGGCGGTACGGGGGCCCATGGCAGATTACGGGCCTGGCAGCAGCAATGGGAGGCCCGTAATCTGCCAGCACCCTATGACAAAATGGAACCCACCAGCAGTGTGAGGAGACCTGAAAGTGGCACATGGCACAGTGTGGCGATGGAGACAGCAGCAATGGGAGGCCGTACAGGGACCCATGAGACACTCTGGACCTGGCAGCAGCATGAGGAGGCGGTACGGGGGCCCATGGCAAATTACGGGCCTGGCAGCAGCAATGGGAGGCCCGTAATCTGCTAGCACCCTATGACAAAATGGAACCCACCAGCAGTGTGAGGAGACCTGAAAGTGGCACATGGCACAGTGTGGCGATGGAGACAGCAGCAATGGGAGGCCGTACAGGGACCCATGACACACTCTGGACCTGGCAGCAGCATGAGGAGGCCGTACAGGGGCCCATGGCAGATTACGGGCCTGGCAGCAGCAATGGGAGGCCCGTAATCTGCCAGCACCCTATGACAAAATGGAACCCACCAGCAGTGTGAGGAGACCTGAAAGTGGCACATGGCACAGTGTGGCGATGGAGACAGCAGCAATGGGAGGTCGTACAGGGACCCATGAGACACTCTGGACCTGGCAGCAGCATGAGGAGGCGGTACAGGGGCCCATGGCAGATTACGGGCCTGGCAGCAGCAATGGGAGGCCCGTAATCTGCCAGCACCCTATGACAAAATGGAACCCACCAGCAGTGTGAGAAGACCTGAAAGTGGCACATGGCACAGTGTGGCGATGGAGACAGCAGCAATGGGAGGCCGTACAGGGACCCATGACACACTCTGAACCTGGCAGCAGCATGAGGAGGTAGTACAGGGGCCCATGGCAGATTACGGGCCTGGCAGCAGCAATGGGAGGCCCGTAATCTGCCAGCACCCTATGACAAAATGGAACCCACCAGCAGTGTGAGGAGACCTGAAAGTGGCACATGGCAGAGTGTGGCGATGGAGACAGCAGCAATGGGAGGCCGTACAGGGACCCATGAGACACTCTGGACCTGGCAGCAGCATGAGGAGGCGGTACAGGGGCCCATGGCAGATTACGGGCCTGGCAGCAGCAATGGGAGGCCCGTAATCTGCCAGCACCCTATGACAAAATGGAACCCACCAGCAGTGTGAGGAGACCTGAAAGTGGCACATGGCAGAGTGTGGCGATGGAGACAGCAGCAATGGGAGGCCGTACAGGGACCCATGAGACACTCTGGACCTGGCAGCAGCATGAGGAGGCGGTACGGGGGCCCATGGCAGATTACGGGCCTGGCAGCAGCAATGGGAGGCCCGTAATCTGCCAGCACCCTATGACAAAATGGAACCCACCAGCAGTGTGAGGAGACCTGAAAGTGGCACATGGCACAGTGTGGCGATGGAGACAGCAGCAATGGGAGGCCGTACAGGGACCCATGAGACACTCTGGACCTGGCAGCAGCATGAGGAGGCGGTACGGGGGCCCATGGCAGATTACGGGCCTGGCAGCAGCAATGGGAGGCCCGTAATCTGCCAGCACCCTATGACAAAATGGAACCCACCAGCAGTGTGAGGAGACCTGAAAGTGGCACATGGCAGAGTGTGGCGATGGAGACAGCAGCAATGGGAGGCCGTACAGGGACCCATGACAGATTACGGGCCTGGCAGCAGCATGAGGAGGCGGTACGGGGGCCCATGGCAGATTACGGGCCTGGCAGCAGCAATGGGAGGCCCGTAATCTGCCAGCACCCTATGACAAAATGGAACCCACCAGCAGTGTGAGGAGACCTGAAAGTGGCACATGGCACAGTGTGGCGATGGAGACAGCAGCAATGGGAGGCCGTACAGGGACCCATGACACACTCTGGACCTGGCAGCAGCATGAGGAGGCGGTACAGGGGCCCATGGCAGATTACGGGCCTGGCAGCAGCAATGGGAGGCCCGTAATCTGCCAGCACCCTATGACAAAATGGAACCCACCAGCAGTGTGAGGAGACCTGAAAGTGGCACATGGCAGAGTGTGGCGATGGAGACAGCAGCAATGGGAGGCCGTACAGGGACCCATGAGACACTCTGGACCTGGCAGCAGCATGAGGAGGCGGTACGGGGGCCTATGGCAGATTACGGGCCTGGCAGCAGCAATGGGAGGCCCGTAATCTGCCAGCACCCTATGACAAAATGGAACCCACCAGCAGTGTGAGGAGACCTGAAAGTGGCACATGGCACAGTGTTGCGATGGAGACAGCAGCAATGGGAGGCCGTACAGGGACCCATGAGACACTCTGGACCTGGCAGCAGCATGAGGAGGCGGTACAGGGGCCCATGGCAGATTACGGGCCTGGCAGCAGCAATGGGAGGCCCGTAATCTGCCAGCACCCTATGACAAAATGGAACCCACCAGCAGTGTGAGGAGACCTGAAAGTGGCACATGGCACAGTGTTGCGATGGAGACAGCAGCAATGGGAGGCCGTACAGGGACCCATGAGACACTCTGGACCTGGCAGCAGCATGAGGAGGCGGTACGGGGGCCCATGGCAGATTACGGGCCTGGCAGCAGCAATGGGAGGCCCGTAATCTGCCAGCACCCTATGACAAAATGGAACCCACCAGCAGTGTGAGGAGACCTGAAAGTGGCACATGGCACAGTGTGGCGATGGAGACAGCAGCAATAGGAGGCCGTACAGGGACCCATGAGACACTCTGGACCTGGCAGCAGCATGAGGAGGCGGTACGGGGGCCCATGGCAGATTACGGGCCTGGCAGCAGCAATGGGAGGCCCGTAATCTGCCAGCACCCTATGACAAAATGGAACCCACCAGCAGTGTGAGGAGACCTGAAAGTGGCACATGGCACAGTGTGGCGATGGAGACAGCAGCAATGGGAGGCCGTACAGGGACCCATGATACACTCTGGACCTGGCAGCAGCATGAGGAGGCGGTACAGGGGCCCATGGCAGATTACGGGCCTGGCAGCAGCAATGGGAGGCCCGTAATCTGCCAGCACCCTATGACAAAATGGAACCCACCAGCAGTGTGAGGAGACCTGAAAGTGGCACATGGCAAAGTGTGGCGATGGAGACAGCAGCAATGGGAGGCCGTACAGGGACCCATGACAGATTACGGGCCTGGCAGCAGCATGAGGAGGCGGTACAGGGGCCCATGGCAGATTACGGGCCTGGCAGCAGCAATGGGAGGCCCGTAATCTGCCAGCACCCTATGACAAAATGGAACCCACCAGCAGTGTGAGGAGACCTGAAAGTGGCACATGGCACAGTGTGGCGATGGAGACAGCAGCAATGGGAGGCCGTACAGGGACCCATGAGACACTCTGGACCTGGCAGCAGCATGAGGAGGTGGTACGGGGGCCCATGGCAGATTACGGGCCTGGCAGCAGCAATGGGAGGCCCGTAATCTGCCAGCACCCTATGACAAAATGGAACCCACCAGCAGTGTGAGGAGACCTGAAAGTGGCACATGGCACAGTGTGGCGATGGAGACAGCAGCAATGGGAGGCCGTACAGGGACCCATGAGACACTCTGGACCTGGCAGCAGCATGAGGAGGCGGTACGGGGGCCCATGGCAGATTACGGGCCTGGCAGCAGCAATGGGAGGCCCGTAATCTGCCAGCACCCTATGACAAAATGGAACCCACCAGCAGTGTGAGGAGACCTGAAAGTGGCACATGGCACAGTGTGGCGATGGAGACAGCAGCAATGGGAGGCCGTACAGGGACCCATGAGACACTCTGGACCTGGCAGCAGCATGAGGAGGCGGTACGGGGGCCCATGGCAGATTACGGGCCTGGCAGCAGCAATGGGAGGCCCGTAATCTGCCAGCACCCTATGACAAAATGGAACCCATCAGCAGTGTGAGGAGACCTGAAAGTGGCACATGGCACAGTGTGGCGATGGAGACAGCAGCAATGGGAGGCCGTACAGGGACCCATGACAGATTACGGGCCTGGCAGCAGCATGAGGAGGCGGTACAGGGGCCCATGACAGATTACGGGCCTGGCAGCAGCAATGGGAGGCCCGTAATCTGCCAGCACCCTATGACAAAATGGAACCCACCAGCAGTGTGAGGAGACCTGAAAGTGGCACATGGCAGAGTGTGGCGATGGAGACAGCAGCAATGGGAGGCCGTACAGGGACCCATGACGGATTACGGGCCTGGCAGCAGCATGAGGAGGCGGTACAGGGGCCCATGGCAGATTACGGGCCTGGCAGCAGCAATGGGAGGCCCGTAATCTGCCAGCACCCTATGACAAAATGGAACCCACCAGCAGTGTGAGGAGACCTGAAAGTGGCACATGGCACAGTGTGGCGATGGAGACAGCAGCAATGGGAGGCCTTACAGGGACCCATGAGACACTCTGGACCTGGCAGCAGCATGAGGAGGCGGTACGGGGGCCCATGGCAGATTACGGGCCTGGCAGCAGCAATGGGAGGCCCGTAATCTGCCAGCACCCTATGACAAAATGGAACCCACCAGCAGTGTGAGGAGACCTGAAAGTGGCACATGGCACAGTGTGGCGATGGAGACAGCAGCAATGGGAGGCCGTACAGGGACCCATGAGACACTCTGGACCTGGCAGCAGCATGAGGAGGCGGTACGGGGGCCCATGGCAGATTACGGGCCTGGCAGCAGCAATGGGAGGCCCGTAATCTGCCAGCACCCTATGACAAAATGGAACCCACCAGCAGTGTGAGGAGACCTGAAAGTGGCACATGGCACAGTGTTGCGATGGAGACAGCAGCAATGGGAGGCCGTACAGGGACCCATGAGACACTCTGGACCTGGCAGCAGCATGAGGAGGCGGTACGGGGGCCCATGGCAGATTACGGGCCTGGCAGCAGCAATGGGAGGCCCGTAATCTGCCAGCACCCTATGACAAAATGGAACCCATCAGCAGTGTGAGGAGACCTGAAAGTGGCACATGGCACAGTGTGGCGATGGAGACAGCAGCAATGGGAGGCCGTACAGGGACCCATGACAGATTACGGGCCTGGCAGCAGCATGAGGAGGCGGTACAGGGGCCCATGACAGATTACGGGCCTGGCAGCAGCAATGGGAGGCCCGTAATCTGCCAGCACCCTATGACAAAATGGAACCCACCAGCAGTGTGAGGAGACCTGAAAGTGGCACATGGCAGAGTGTGGCAATGGAGACATGGGCCCCCTGGCCACGCTTGACTTTCTGGCCACATAGTCGACATACGGCTACGTTTACTTCCTCGGGCGGCTTGACGAAAAATTGCCACACCGCCGAGTAGGAAACTTTGCCCCCGCTACTCCTCACTGGCTGACTGCTACTTCCTCCGTGCACACCGGCACCACTACTGGCCATGGTGGTAGGCTGCAGTGGAGCTGGTGCTCTACTCCGTGGCCGTTTGCCTCCACTGACACTGCTGCGACCCTGCTACCTCCTGGGCAACCCACCGACTGTTTTGCTCGCTGCCAAGCTGGCACCCTCTTCTCCTGATGATGCGGAAGCAATAGCCTGATGACGACGAGGCTGCCAAGTGCGATCAGCCTCATCATCATCAATTAGGGTCTCCGCCTCACTACTAGCCCCCTCGGCTGCGTGTGGGTCAGGAGACAGACCTGTCTCTAGACCGGCTACCGAGCCACTCTCCTCGCCAGTACTTCTTCGCCTGGCTGCTGAAGAGGCGGATGTCTCCCCCCGTTCCTGACCGCCCTCTGTTAGCTCTTCCTCACTGTACAGTGGGGCTGAGCCCACAGCATGCGATACTTCGCTTGGTGAGGGAACACCAAAGGACAGGGGCAGGTAGAGGACACGTGATTTCAGTGGGCTTGCTCCCGGGCCATGCCAACTAACGGTTGTGTCTGACGTACCCACCGACCGTTGGCTGTAGGTGTCAGAGGTGACCTGGGAAGAGGAAGACGACCGAGCCAACCAATCGATGACGGCAGGGTTGTCGGTGGAGACACGACCGCTGGATGACACCGGGAGCACTGGCCTCTGGCTGTGACTAGTGCTGCCTCGACCCCTTTCTCTGCTGCCACGTCTGCTCGCTCCTGAAACATTGCCTCCTCTGCCACTCCTCTGCGTGTTGTCTGACATACTCTTTAATTCAACGATTCTGTGTCCCTGAGTAACGATTCTGTGTCCCTGAGTAACAATTCTGTGTCTGTCCCTGAGTAACAATTCTGTGTCCCTCAGTAACAATTTTGTGTCCCTCAGTAACAATTCTGTGTCTGTCCCTGAGTAACAATTATGTGTCCCTCAGTAACATTTCTGTGTCCCTCAGTAACAATTCTGTGTCTGTCCCTGAGTAACAATTCTGTGTCCCTGAGTAACAGTTCTGTGTCCCTGAGTAACAATTCTGTGTCCCTGAGTAACAGTTCTGTGTCCCTGAGTAACAATTCTGTGTCCCTGAGTAACAATTCTGTGTCCCTCAGTAACAATTCTGTGTCCCTCAGTAACAATTCTGTGTCCCTCAGTAACAATTCTGTGTCTGTCCCTGAGTAACAATTCTGTGTCCCTGAGTAACAGTTCTGTGTCCCTGAGTAACAATTCTGTGTCCCTGAGTAACAGTTCTGTGTCCCTGAGTAACAATTATGTGTCCCTGAGTAACAATTCTGTGTCCTTCAGTAACAATTCTGTGTCTGTCCCTGAGTATCAATTCTGTGTCCCTCAGTAACAATTCTGTGTCCCTCAGTAACAATTCTGTGTCCCTCAGTAACAATTCTGTGTCTGTCCCTGAGTAACAATTCTGTGTCCCTGAGTAACAGTTCTGTGTCCCTGAGTAACAGTTCTGTGTCCCTGAGTAACAATTCTGTGTCCCTGAGTAACAATTCTGTGTCCCTGAGTAACAATTCTGTGTCCCTGAGTAACAATTCTGTGTCCCTCAGTAACAATTCTGTGTCTGTCCCTGAGTAACAATTCTGTGTCCCTGAGTAACAGTTCTGTGTCCCTGAGTAACAATTCTGTGTCCCTGAGTAACAGTTCTGTGTCCCTGAGTAACAATTCTGTGTCCCTGAGTAACAGTTCTGTGTCCCTGAGTAACAATTCTGTGTCCCTGAGTAACAATTCTGTGTACCTCAGTAACAATTCTGTGTCCCTCAGTAACAATTCTGTGTCTGTCC
Source organism: Staurois parvus (assembly GCF_062004578.1). Lineage (NCBI taxonomy): Eukaryota > Metazoa > Chordata > Amphibia > Anura > Ranidae > Staurois > Staurois parvus. The sequence goes on from NW_028318158.1 coordinate 4,225,469, forward strand.
CTGAGTAACAATTCTGTGTCTGTCCCTGAGTAACAATTCTGTGTCCCTCAGTAACAATTCTGTGTCCCTCAGTAACAATTCTGTGTCCCTGAGTAACAGTTCTGTGTCCCTGAGTAACAATTCTGTGTCCCTGAGTAACAGTTCTGTGTCCCTGAGTAATAATTCTGTGTCCCTCAGTAACAATTTTGTGTCCCTCAGTAACAATTCTGTGTCCCTCAGTAACAATTCTGTGTCTGTCCCTGAGTAACAATTCTGTGTCCCTCAGTAACAATTCTGTGTCCCTCAGTAACATTTCTGTGTCTGTCCCTGAGTAACAATTCTGTGTCCCTGAGTAACAGTTCTGTGTCCCTGAGTAACAATTCTGTGTCCCTGAGTAACAGTTCTGTGTCCCTGAGTAACAATTCTGTGTCCCTGAGTAACAATTCTGTGTCCCTCAGTAACAATTCTGTGTCCCTCAGTAACAATTCTGTGTCTGTCCCTGAGTAACAATTCTGTGTCCCTCAGTAACAATTCTGTGTCCCTCAGTAACAATTCTGTGTCTGTCCCTGAGTAAGAATTCTGTGTCCCTGAGTAACAGTTCTGTGTCCCTGAGTAACAATTCTGTGTCACTGAGTAACAGTTCTGTGTCACTGAGTAACAATTCTGTGTCCCTCAGTAACAATTCTGTGTCCCTCAGTAACAATTCTGTGTCCTTCAGTAACAATTCTGTGTCCCTCAGTAACAATTCTGTGTCTGTCCCTGAGTAACAATTCTGTGTCCCTGAGTAACAGTTCTGTGTCCCTGAGTAAGAATTCTGTGTCCCTGAGTAACAATTCTGTGTCCCTAAGTAACGATTCTGTGGCCCTAAAGTCTCTTTGGCCCTAACTCTGTCCCTAATACAGAGAGGTCTGTCTCTCTTGAATGACCGGAGGCTAATGGAGAATTCTAAGATGGCCGCAATTTATAGCTCGACCATTACACAGTGCTGGCTGGCTGGCTGCTGATTGGCTAATGCGATCACATGTCATGAATGAATGCATTATGGGTCAGCGCGCCTTGTCTGCGCGCCTTCCCAGAGATCCCCGCTCCGTCGCCACACATGTCGCCGCCATTTTTGGAAAATTTCGATTCGAGCATCCGAAGTCTGCTAATTTTCGGATTCGGCGCGAATCGAATTTTTCCTAAAATTTGAAACGAATTCCACTTCGCCAAGTTCGATTCGCTCATCTCTATTAGTAATGCGAGAGGAGACTGAAGAAGTGAGGTGAGGAGTAGAAAAATAGATTTGTGATCATGTGATCATGTGAGTTCTGGTGTATAAATACATAATTACTATAAAAATATTATAGAAGGCAAGTACTAAAAAAAAAAGAAGAGTAGAAAGTGGGCTGGGGGGTGTGATTAACAAAAAACAACATAGTTAAAACCCTAAAAAAAACAAGGGTAAACAAGGGTAAATTTGACAATGATGGGAAGAACCACAAATAATAATAATAATAATTTGCCAGAATAAACAAACCTTAAATACCAGTACGGACCTCGATTTCTTCATTCAAACCTTTCGGGCCGGGGTATCTAGTGAGTATCCAGTAAGAATCCAGTAAGTTTCCTGTTAATACACGATTGGCAATGCTCAGCTGGAGAATATTTATCAGGGATGGATTTGATTATCCATATCTGTAGATTAGAAATGGATTTTTGGTGGTATTCAGCAAAAAGTCATGGTACGCTATGTTTTGTACTTCCCTCTTGCACAAAACGTAGACGTTCCCCAAACCTTTTGCATAAGATTTTGATGCGGCCAACTAAGAGAAATCTGCACAGGCAGGAAAGGCAGTAAAAAAGCACTAATGTAAAACTACCTTGTAATGTACAGCGCTGAGTGAACTATTGGCGCTTTATAAATACTGTATAATAATAATAATAATAAGTACCTTCCATTTGGCATGACAGACATTTTACCACGTGGTACATGAGCACATGTGAGACAAAGGGGCTTTTTACAGTAGTACATCCCTACTAGGGGAATGAGGGTAAGTTGTCTGCTTGTCTTGGATGTAGGTAAAGGTTTGATTTTACTTGTTGCAATTTTACTTTTAACACTCTGTGCGTTTCTGTAAGTAAACTTTGGTAGCCAATATATGGAATATTTGAGATGGGGATGCTGCGTAAGAGTGGACCAATGTTTTTTTAAAACATTCCTTTTTTTAAAACATTCTCCATCTTGTGATGCAGCATATGGCATTGGGTGACAAATCTAACTACCAGCTCCTGAGTAACAGATGGTGGGGCCCAATGGTTATCCATAAGTTAAAGGGAATTAGCTTCATTTATAAATTCCGGAGGCTATCCTTTCTCCAAAAACCTATTTTCAGTATGATACTTTGTGGTTGCTAATCTTCCAGTCTGGTACAGTTAAGTCTAAGGCAATGGAACTGGCTCTTACGAACATTATTTACCCATCTGGGGTGGTGGTGGCTTGTGTAATGGAGAAAAGAGTTACCCACAGTTGTTTTAGTATATTATTTGTACGTTCTATATGGTGTTCCAGATCTAGAAAACACAAAGATAAAGGATCAGCCACATGGGTGAAGGAGAGACCAAATGTGTTAGAATTACAGTATGTTGTGAACGCCTAAACTAAAGCTAGGGGACCATCCCAGATGATGGTTATATCTTCAATGTAACGGCTATAGAAGACCAGCTGGGCTGCAAAGGGGTTGTGGTACCAAATGCACCTGGTCTCCAACAAGGCCATAGTTAGGTTAGCACAGTGGTGGGCAACCTTTTTTTTCAACTGAGCCAAATCTCGCCAAAACCACGATTGAAATTTATTTTGAGAGCCACATTTTTAAAACTGAAAATACATCTCCCATATAGTAATTCATCCCCCATAGTAATTCATCCCCCATAGTAATTCATCCCCCATATAGTAATTCATCCCCCATAGAGTAATTCATCCCCCATAGAGTAATTCATCCCCCATATAGTAATTCATCCCCCATAGCAATTCATCCCCCATATAGCAATTCATCCCCCATAGCAATTCATCCCCCATATAGTAATTCATCCCCCATATAGTAATTCATCCCCCATATAGTAATTCATCCCCCATAGTAATTCATCCCCCATATTAATTCATCCCCCATAGTAATTCATCCCCCATAGTAATTCATCCCCCCATAGTAATTCATCCCCCATATAGTAATTCATCCCCCCCATAGTAATTCATCCCCCATAGTAATTCATCTCCCATATAGTAATTCATCCCCCATATAGTAATTCATCCCCCATATAGTAATTCATCCCCCATAGTAATTCATCCCCCATATAGTAATTCATCCCCCATATAGTAATTCATCCCCCATAGTAATTCATCCCCCATATAGTAATTCATCCCCCATATAGTAATTCATCCCCCATATAGTAATTCATCCCCCATACAGTAATTCATCCCCCATATAGTAATTCATCTCCCATATAGTAAGTCCCCCCCCCATATAGTAAGTCCCCCCCCCATATAGTAAGTCCCCCCCCATATAGTAAGTCCCCCCCCAATATAGTAAGTCCCCCCCATATAGTAATTCATCCCCCATATAGTAAGTCCCCCCCCATATAGTAATTCATCCCCCATATAGTAAGTCCCCCCCCATATAGTAAGTCCCCCATATAGTAATTCATCCCCCATATAGTAAGTCCCCCCTGTGTCAATTCACTTACCTTTGCTCCGCGCGTTCCTCTCGTCGTGCTTCCCACGCCGTTCTGGTCTTCAGGGCGGACTGTGAGAGGAGAGGAGTTCGTCACGCTGCCCCGCCTACATCCTGGCTGCCCCGCCTACATCCTGACAGCTGCAGAGTCCTGACTTTTGGGGCGGCCGCCCGAGAGGAGGGAGGGGAGCGGGCGGCCGTCCGAGAGGAGGGGAGGGGGCGGCCGCCCGGCACACGCCCGGCACACGCCCGTCCGGGGGGAGGGAGGGGAGCGGGTGCCCGGCACACAGAGCCGCATTTAAGCTTGTAAAGAGCCGCATGTGGCTCGCGAGCCGCGGCTTGCCGACCACTGGGTTAGCAGAACTTAGGGAAAAATTTACCCCCATAGCCGTGCCCATCTTTTAAAGATAATAGTCTCCCTCAAACTGAAAATAATTATGCTCCAAGCAGAATTTAGTAGCGGCCAAGATTAAGTTGGCCTGTTTTTTATATTTATGAGGGGATCACCAGCCAAAAAAATGTAAAACCACTTGAAGGTCCTCCTCATGGGGTATGGAGGTGTAGCAGGAGCAAACGTCTAGAAAAACCCACAGATATGAGGGTTCCCAAGTGTATGGGGGAAGGAGCTCCAGGAGGTGGGTCCCATCACGGATATATAAAGATATGGATTGTGCCAGAGGCTGGAGAAAATTATCGATGTAAAGGGAATAGCCAGTTGCAATGCTTTCCATGAAAGCTACTATTGGGCACCCTGGTGGATGGCGGAGATCTTTATGCACTGTGGACAGGTGGTGGAACTATGGCATCTTGTAGAAATCTTTATAAAATAAATCTGCCTCTGTCTTGGTAAGGACCCCATCTAACAATGATTCAGATATGACTTTTTTGGATTCATCTGTAAATGCTGGTAGGGGACCACTTCTCAGTTTGATATATGTGTTATAGTCTGAAGCGATAGGCTTCTTTGAGGTAATTAAACCTATCTTGGCAGACAATACCTCCCCCTTGTATTTTTAGAAAGTTTGTCTAGAGCTTTACGTTCTAGATTGTGCAAGTTGCACATGATGTACCGGGGTTTAGAAGCCTTCTTCTTACACATGAGTCAATTCTGTATAACACAACCTGATAAAAATAATCTAGCTAGGGGCCCTTGGCATGGGTTGAAAATGCACTTTAGTCTGAGAGACATGTGTATGGTGGGGGGGAGGAAACCAAATATTGTGACCAGAGGACAAACTTATTATCCTAACTGTCATTCCACAGAACACAGAGTGCAAATGGCTTTTTCATCCATGGGATCACCAGCTATAGACCTGGAGTCACTGAATGAATCGGAATCTTGGGTTATTGATTTATTGGCTTGGATATTGTAATACCTTTTGAGAGTGAAGTTTCTAACAAATGTGCAGACGTGCAGAACGTTATTCATTTTCTAATGAATTTTTAATTTTTAGGAATTTAGAATTTGAAATGATTGAAAATTGATCGACTGATCTGAATTCTATTTGAAGAATAACCGGTTGCTAAGGAGCAGTCCGGCAAACCATCCTTAACCTCCCTCGCGGTATTCCCGAGTGTAGCTCGGGGTAAAGTTTCAGTACCACAAGCGGTAACCCCGAGCTACACTCGGGAATACCATGCGGTGCTGCTCTGCGATCCCTCGGTCACTTACCTTGTCCTGTGCTCCCGCGATGTCCCTCCTGCAGTATCCCCGGCAATGTAATCCGGCGGATGCCGGCATCTGTCATCTGGGTTCCATCCCCTGCGAGCGTCGGGACGTACGGGGGACGGAACGGTGGGAAATTTGAAAATGACAAAAAGTGACATTCACTAAAATCACATAGTATAATATTACTGTATCAAACCATTTCACAAACGATTTTGCGACTTTGCTCAGTGATGTGCGAACTTTGCGCTATATTTCAAATTTCAGTGTTTTTGGTTTGATTACATCATTGAATTAAATTTATTATTATTATATTATTATTTTTTATGATTATTTATTAAATTATAATTTATGATTTTGTGTTTCAAGTTTTATCATACCCGGGATGTTTACTAGACTCTTGTTCGGACAGATTTCAGTGAGTTATTCCTAAAAATTACAGGCCTACAATATAAAACGCCAAATTTCCATGCAAAATAATGGTACTGCTTTCAGCAGCAAAAATCTGAAATAATCATACCGCCAGGGAGGTTAACAACCGATGACTCATTAGCTGTCCGTGGGGTTCCCTGCTGACAGCTGCATGTAAAAAACAATTATCCAGCAATTAAAAATTCTCGAACAAAACTGTGTGCCCCCCCCCATCCATACCAGGCCCTTTGCATTTTAAGGGGAACCCTATGCCAAAATTTAAAACATGAGGGGGTGCTTTGGGGTAGGGGGATCCCCCTCAAAGCGCCCTGTCCCCATGTTGATGAGGACAAGAGCCTCTTACCCACAACCCTGGCCCGGTGGTTGTGGGTGTGTGAGGGGGTGACTCCACTGACAGCTGATGACTCATTGGTTGTTAAGGAAGCTGCGACTGGCTTGTTGGCCCACTCCTTAGCAACCAGCTATTCTTTAACCACTTCCTGTCCGGCCCATGTATATAAACGTTTGGAAGGGAGCAGTGCAGAAGTGGGTTGCTGTTCATAAACGGCGCCCGCCATTTTAGCCTGTGCCTGCTCCCTGGAAGTGCGCAGCACCGCGATCCGGTGCCCGCTCTGTCCGGAGGACACAGCGGAACACCGATCGCTGTACAGGACCTCTATGTGAGGTCCCGATCATGTGATCACTGATTGGCCAATCAGTGATCACTTGAAAAGTAGTAAACAAGATGTCACTTCTAACATCATTGCTTACTACGTGTGAAATCTGTGAATGATCACAGAGGTCACATGGTACAAGGCTATTCACAACAGTCTTGTACCATGTGACAAGCTGTGACCAATCACATCTCTCACAGGATTCCTCAATGGCTGCAAGAATGCAGCCAGAGAGAAAGAGAAATGATTGTTTTTACAGCCTTTATGGGTGTAAAAGCAATCAGTGTAGAAAAAAAAAAATGTTCATTACCCCCCACACGTAGTACTGTGTCACTATGGTGACACTGTACTGCTAGGGTGACAGTATGTTAAAAAAACATAAATAGTATAAAAAAATAAAATAAAAATGTATTTTTGAAAAATTATAATTTTTGGGTATAAACTAATTTGGGTTATTTTGTTTTACTAAAATGATAACTGAATACATTTTGGCCAAGATTTATGAAAAAAGTTTATTTACTTGCAAAATTATATAAGAAAAACACTTTTTCTAAGTTTTTGGACTTTTTCATTTATATAGAAAAAGAATAAAAATCCCAGTGGTGAATAAATACCACCAAAATAAAGTTTTTTTTCTCACAAAAATGCTAAAAAATTCATATGGGCACAGTGTTGCATGACTGCGCAATTGTCATTCAAAGTGTGATAGCACTGAAAGCTGAAAATTGGCCTGGACAGGAAGGGGGTAAAAGTGTCCGGACTTGAAGTGGTTAAATAAAATTCAGATCGTCGATCAATTTTTGACCGATTCGAATTGTTCTGAAAATTTAGCTTTTGTTAGAAAACTGAAACTAAACACATTTCAACAAAATTTGTTACCATGTTATTTGGAGATTCGGATACATCCGAATCTCCGAATAACCGAAAATTTGTCCAAATAACCAAAAATTTATACTTGGACCGAAAAAAATTGCACATGCCTACAAATGAGTTGAGATCCTTGTACTATTGCAGAAAGACCACTGCTTCTGTGCAGGGAGCAAGGGTCCTTTTTGGCAGCATGCTGGCAAGGGACAAGCTTTTCTGCTTAGGTTGTGGCTGCTTTTTAAATAAAACAAACTATAATACTCTGCAAACTTTTTGTTTTGATGCACCTGAAATGTATTTAGCAGATTTAAAATAAAAGTTAATGTGGATTTTAAAGATCAGGTATTTGTGTTGTTTCTGAGGCCACATTCACACTTGAGCATAGCATATTCAAGTAATTTTAAAGGAGGCTTTTTAATGCTTTTTGCACCTTTCTATGCATTTTAGGAGCAATTGACTATAGAGGAATTTCTTTGGGGCAGGATAATTTGGTTTTGTTCACATAGATTTTTATTATAGGAGTGCCTGGAAAACATGCATTTCCGGGCATTTTTTAAAGGACCGAAAATGTCTAAATCTGTCTGAAAAGCACTTGTACTTTTTCCAGTGGCAGGTACAATCTAAAATGAAGGTATTTTTTATGTTGAGTGCTTCATCTACAAAAATTGAAGCTGTGAAAGGGGCCTGACTAAATATCATGTGAAAGCAGAGCTAAGGCAATACTGTTTTTTGAGGGACAGTGAAAACAGGCAACTTTGTTCTTTGTTTTGCATATTTATGAAGGGTAAGAACATCTGTCGGGTTTATGTTGCTATCAGTAGACCTAGTTCCCAATCGGCATTCCACTTCATCCCATAGATGTTCAGTAGGGTGAACATCAGGACTGTCACCACCCTGTCGATCCACGAACTGACGTTACTTCCTTCACGCCATTTAGCCACGTCCCTAATGTTTTGTCCTTACAACTTCTTCTGAGGGAATGGCTAAACGGCATGGCGTTCCCTTATTTATAACTGACCTCTTTTGGTGTTTAACACTTTATACTCCCTTGTCCACCAATGTCCATTCTATTAACCACAGTGGTATCCAGACAGAGACATCTAGTGGTCACACATCATATTACATCTACTTATATCCAATGTGATAAACAATTTTAACAGATCTCAATTAAGAGACCTCCATAGAATAATCGTGCATCAAACCACACTTTGTCCCTCGATCTGTCTATAATCAATCTCTTTACATCACAAATATTATTTAAAATTTGGGTAAAATACATAATAACCTTAATACACAAAAAATTCAACGCATTAAACTTTAAAATAAGTCCCTAATATTATGAGCTCAGTACTGAAATCTATTTAACCTCCCTGGCGGTATTCCCGAGTGTAGCTTGGGGTAAAGTTTCAGTACCAAAAGCGGTAACCCCAAGCTACACTCGGGCTTACCATGCGGTGTTGCACAGGGATTCCCTGCAGCGCTTACCTTGTCCTTCGCTCCTATGATGCGTCCCCTGCAGCGTCCCCGGCCACCTCCTCTGGCCGATGCCGGCATCTGGCTTCCGTGTTCTGGTCCCTGTGACGTTGGGACCTCCGGCCGATGCCGGCATCTGGCTTCCGTGTTCTGGTCCCTGTGACGTCGGGACGTACGGGTGCCGGAACCGGCGGCAAATTTGAAAATTTAAAAAAAATGACATTTTTTTTAAAACGATTATTTCATAGCAAAACATTCCTGTATCAAAGCATTTCACATACATTTTGTCCCTACTGCTTTGTCCTGTCCCCTGCCTGCTGCATTTTGACTATTCTTTCTGCCTGGAAACTTAGAAAATCCACGGCGTCCAAAAAGCGTCCCTTTAGGTCAAAATTGGTTTTAGACCAGCTAGAGAACAGCGATAGTAAATCAGAACCACTTGCAGAATTGAGTGATAATGATTTGTGGGGAAATTCGTCATCAGACACTGAAAACGATTTTGCGACTTTGCTCAGTGATGTGCGAACTTGGCGCTATATTTCAAATTTCAGTGTTTTTGGTTTGATTATATTATTGAATTAAATGTATTATTATTATATTATTATTTTTTATGAGTATTTATTAAATTATAATTTATGATTTCGTGTTTCAAGTTTTATCATATCCGGAATGTTTACTAGACTCTTGTTCGGACAGATTTCAGGGAGTTATTCCTAAGTTACAGGCCTACAATAAAAAAAATACATATTTCCATGCAAAAAAATGGTACCGCTTTTGGTACAAAATTCCTGACATAATCATACCGCCAGGGAGGTTAATAGTCGCTAATAAAACAGTTGATGTCAATTTCAATGTTCAGACCCTTAGGAGTTAATGTATCTGCCATATTATTCCATTTTTTTTCTCTTTTAGATAAATCCCTCACAAATTTACCACCCCTCCACTAAGGCAAGATCCTATCTACCCCCAAAATTTTAAACCAGCAGGATCCCTTTTATGGCACTAAAATGTAACAAAACGCTATGGTACTTATATCCTATTCCAATGTTATATATGTGTTTCGATGTTCTTTTTTTAAGGGGTCTTTTTGTGCAACCTATATACATAAGCTCACAAGGACATTCCAAAGTGTATACCACATGAGTGGTGTTACATGTAATAAATTCGGAGATTTTAAATTCCTTATTGTTTGCTGAAGATGTAAAGCTGGTTATACCCCTTAATCGTTCATTTACCTGTTTACAAGCATAACATTTTCGACAGGCAAAGAAACCTTTCTTATTCCAAAATTTCATCTGTTTCTTAGGGGGGTCTAGAATCTTTTTAACCACCTGATCCCCCAAATTAGGGGCTCTCCGGGAAAATAAAAGGTGAATTTTCTGGAAGCACCGGACCTAACAACCTTTCCATATGCAGGATGTGCCAGTGTCTCCTAAAAATAGCCTCAACCTCCTTGTATTGTACATGGAAATCAGGAATTAAGCCCCACTTTTATTAGTACTATTTGTGTTTTTTTTTCTCTTAACCCCCCTGGTGGTATTCCCGAGTGTAGCTCGGGGGTTAAGTTTCGGTACCAAAGCGGTAAGCCCGAGCTACACTCGGGATTACACTGCAGCTTTGCTCTGGGATCCCTCGAGCACTTACCTTGTCCTGCGGTTCTGCGATGTCCCCCCTGCAGCATCCCCGGCCATGTCCTCCAGCCGATGCTGGCATCCGTCTTCTGGTTTCTGTTCCCTGAGAACATTGAGACATACGGTAAGTACGGGGGATGGAACCGGCGGGAATTTAAAAAATATAAAAATTTAACATTCTCTCAATACACTAAAACCTGATAGTATTACATTACTGTATCAAACCATTTCACATACATTTTGTCCCGAGTGCTTTGTCCTGTGCACTGCCTGCATTTTTACTGTTCTTTCTGCCTGGAAACTGAGAAATGTCCATGGCGTCCAAAAAGCGTCCCTTTAGGTCAAAAGCGGTTTTAGACCAGCTAGAGAACAGCAATAGTAAATTAGAACCACTTGCAGAATTGAGTGATAATGATTCGTGGGGAAATTTGTCATCAGACACTAAAAACGAATTTGCGACTTTGCTCAGTGATGTGCGAACTTGGCGCTATATTTCAAATTTCTTTGTTTTTGGTTTGATTACATCACTGAATTAAATTTATTATTATTATATTATTATTTTTTATGATTATTTATTATATTATAATTTATGATTTGGTGTTTCAAACTTTATCATACTCAGGATGTTTACTAGACTCTTGTTCGGACAGATTCAGTGAGTTATTCCTAAGAATTAAAGGCCTACAATAAAAAAAAAACATATTTCCATTGAAAACAATGTACCGCTTTGAGCACAGAAATACTGACATAATTAGACCGCTAGGGAGGTTAAGCATTCCTCTCTAGGCACCTCCATTACCTCCTGAATTGTCTTTTGTTTTAGATTTTTTTTAAATAACATTACATTACAATATAGCTTGTGTAGCAGTTGTACTGTATATGCTATATATTTTTTTTCATGAAAGTGGAGTTATCCTTTCAGCATAATGATTAAATTCAATAGAATAGTTTTAGTTACCTGCATAATTGTTGTGTCAGCACATCTTGTACATCTTCCTCCTGTCCTCTTTTTTTTCAAGTGCGGAAATTCATTACCCAGGTAGCATAGTGGTCTATTTCCCTTAAAGGGATGTACCTAAATCCTCTTTTTCTGCATTACTATAGTGACTGATCCATAGTTACAAGCTCCAGCTGGAATGAAATACTGACGCATATGCGGGGAAATATATACTTGTAGTCTATAACTGTGGAAAATGGTGGCTATAAAGGATATATTTTGGACAGCTTGTTGGAGAGAGCTACTGATCTAAAGGCAGTCTTTGAGATTCAAGTTCTCTTGCAGAATAACAAGGTATTTTGGGGGAATAAATTGAAACTCTTTTGAAAGATCATAATCAAAACCTTTCATTTTTACTTCTGCAACGCATTCATTTTTGATTTTTACTTTAGTTACACTTTAATTACAAACAATGTTTGTACGGTATTTTGGGGAAAGTGTTTGTAGTTTAATGCAAGCGTGATCTGGTGATTCAGTTATGAGCAGCTTTGTGTACATCTGTATGTACTTGTGTGTTTTACATACTGCATATATATATTATATATTAATACATGATCTGTGGTTCATATTTAGCTTCCTGTGAAGTTTGTAAATATATCTTTTGCAATTTCTTGAGGATCGATTTAATAAGTGTTTAATGCCCCTCTTGGATACTAAAATGCGACATTTGTTAGACTTTTTGTTGCCTGTTTTTACTTTCACAGAGAGCTATCAAAAAATAAACTACGGTCAGAAACGTAAATTTGAATTCCAGAGACGTAGGCGAATTTAGCTCATAAACGAATTCCTCAACTCCAGGAGCGCCAAATCACTCTAACATTTCAAAACCGCCTGGCAACTGTGATTGGACGAAGAACTCTATCGATAGCTTTGTTTAACTTGCCTGTAAAACATCACTAAATGTCAAATACTTAAAATAAGACTTTTCTTTGAAACCCGACTTTGCTGATCGAGCTGAATTGTCGTCTTTACGGGCAGCTTGTGGCTGGATCGGCAATGGAAACCAAAAGAAACATTCCAGCGTTGATGGTACAGCCGGCACTTTGTCCACAATAAAGTAGACACATTTTACATTTCCAAATATTTCACACATTTTTCCCCGCAGGTCTGCAAAGTTGGCACCTTGTTTGCAGAGAACACTTTTTGAAGTCTCAAATTTCTAATTTTAGTTGAAAGAATGAGCTCTCAATGGTTTGCAAAGAGCAGAATTAGATGTTAAAATTCTGCATAAAGCCAGTGACTTCAAGTGCACCTGTCATTTTTAGTATTCAAAATGGTGAGGCAAAGAGAGGCAGAATCAAAGCTTCCATCATTGAGGGTGTGGATCCTTTGGGTCACCTGGGGAATGTAGGCCCTAAAGAGGGCCGAGGCAAAATCTCAGAAGTCATCCTAAATCCACCATCACAGTAGGACTTTGCTTTGGTGTTAGAAATTCTTTATATAGCCCTACAGAACAGACAGTGCACAGTCCACGTGTGCTTTTTTGCTTCCTTGACTGCAACCAGGAAACTTTACTCAGAGAAAAGTCATAGAGTATACATACATAAGATGCAGCTTCAAACTTATAAACACTGCCATCTACTGGTAAAGAATATATCTCTACTGAATACTGATGTAGTTGTTGCACAATATACATGAACACTGTATTCCAACATTTGGATGGCTCCCAGGTTGCCGTCCTTGGATACACCTGAATTGGAACAGTTGAGATACAAAGAGAACAGGATAATTTTTCATACAAGTACATAGTACAGCAGGCACATATTAGGAATGTGACATGTTGGGATTACATATTCTTTAACCACTTGCCTACCACCATATATTATAAAATGGCGGAAGGGTGGGCAAGGTATTCCAGAGAGCTGGTTTTAAACGTAAAACTGTTTACTACTTGTGTGTATGCCCAGCGTGAAGGGTCATTGAACAGCTCAGATCACATGCAAAATGCACAGAGCGAATTAGAGTTCCACGTGATCACTGTGATAGCCAATTACAGTGTTCATAAATGTAAACACCACTACTAATTACTTTTGCGAACCCTCCCTTTCCTCTCAGAATAAAAAGAGGGAGGATTTTATGGAGTGATCCTAGGTAAAGCGCAGTGCTCTCATGCTTACCATGGTCAATTTTTGATAGGAAAGAACAGGGACTGGTAGGAACACGGGGGGAGTTCAAACAAAGAAAGCAAAAAAAAAAGAATGTAGCAATCGTACGTACAGATATGGACGTGGACATACATTTTGCTTAAGATCCACCATCTTGTGTCATTCTCACTCCAAATCAGTCCCCCTCCCTTTTTGTTGAATGGCATGTGGTCCGTGTGTGTGCTGAGTTCAGAAGTGCACAGGGCACAGCTGGATACAGTTCATAGTTGTAATCCCAATTAGCTGGTTCCAGGGTTTCTGTCAGCCTCTTGCTCTGGCAGGATCGTAAAGCTATAAACCCGTCAGTCACTGGATTTGAAAAGCATTCTGAAACAGCAGTAAAACATACATCCAACTTGGAACCACTTTTTCATACAATTTCATAACTCCCAGCACGGAACAGATACAATAAAACAAAGCATATATTCAGATAGGTCAGTTTAATGCGAGTCACCTGATACCTTACATCCCAAGATAATATCTACACGAGAGCAGAAAGCAATATCTCTTTAACCATCACAGGCAGATATGTCATATCTGGTGTCTGGACGTTCAGCAGATGATTCTGCATTCTATTCTACCAGTGGATAGGATGCTACATGTACCTATGGAAGGTTATTGACCATGGTATAAACTGAAAGGGATTTGGGTCACAGCCTGGGTCTCTGCCTAAACCCCCTCCCCAAATGAGGCGATTGCCCCTTGGCTTCAGTAGAAACCCCCTGCTGGGGGACTAGAAAATAGGCTGTCAAGCCTGGAGAAGTAAGATGAAGAGATTCTCCCTTTTTAACATCAGGAACCAACTTTGGGAGAAAGTACCCTTTTTTTTCAGGATCTTTTTTTTTTAATCTGCTTAAACCAAGGACTCTGGCAAGTATTCTACCTAAACTTCTTTCTGTTATCTCTCTGTTGTGTTATTGCTCTCTGTATTTATATATATATATTGGCTACATCTTTTTCTGTAAATATTTTTGTTGCACCATTTTGACCTTTTTAGTAATAAATCCTATTTTCTGAAAAGTGTTGAACTGTTTCTAAAGCTCTTTAATGCAAACTAAGAATCCCTGTCTCTGAAGAGCACTACTGTGTGTTTTAAACTTCTGCATACATCTGCCTGTGATGACAGTGTGTATATAGATGCTTATGCAAACATCATAGTGTTACTGTTAAGATTTGTGAGTTTCCTCTTTCTCTGTACAAAAGGTGGTGGTGGCAGTGTGAAGGGTTAATTGTGTAATTAACCTGACCCAGTAACAATCGCTCTCAGGCTGCGGCACATAGATTGTGAGGAAGGAGACCCAGTAGGATGAGGCCCATTTGCAGGCCTGAAGCTGGAAAGAGAAAAAGCTTGGAATTCACTGGCCCCCTGAGAGGATCGCCTATATGGCAGGGAAGAAGCGGCCCAGCTGATAGACCTGTTAGCAGCGGCCAACCCAGAAGCGCTACAGGAGGGGATCTGAGTGAGTACACCTGCACCCCCTTGGAAAATAGGGGAAGGAGCACTCTGGAGGGAAACCAAATTAGCCCCCTACTTGTGACTGTTCACACAGTAGCTGGATCCCCTGCTCTGGATACCTCCAGATCTCTGGGTGAAGAGGAAAAGTTCATCTAGGATCTGGGGTGGTACACTAAGGAGACGCTGACTAGCGCTCCAACAAAGGTTGTGCTGCAGAGAAGGCTTGTAATTAGTTCCAGTAAGCTGTCCTCAGTTCCTCAGTACCCTTGGGCATAGGATGACCCAAATCTTCAGCAACCCCTAAGAGGGTAGTACTACATGTAGATTGGCAAATGCTTCCATGTGCATTACATTTGCATTTGACACACTTCTGAAATCCTTCACAGATACTTCTCATCTGCTTAAGGTTGCATCATGTCAAATCAATTATGTGAACAAATGCCGGAGTACACTAGCCCCTTAAAGTGGAACTGCACTGCATCTGAGCATCACAAACCAAAAATGCTATTTAATTATTTGTTAATATTCAAAGCAAACTCACCCATCCATCCATGTCTCCATGATTTATTTTGCTGAGAATTAATTAAAAAATCACCCCCCTGGTATTTCTGGCAGTGGCCATGTTCAGTAAAGGCAGATGATTCATGTAGCATTTACTTCCTGGAATCCATCTGCCCTTAGCTCAGGTATTGGCTGAGCTGAGAACCCTCGCTGCCTTCCTGAAGGCTCCAGGGATGTGTGACATCGTTTGCCTAGGCATGGAAACCAGGAAGTAACTGAAAAAATGTAAAAAAAAATTTAAACAAGTAAATATGATATACTTTCCTATCTGTTTGCTAATGCTAGCAGGCTAAGGAATACAAATAGTCAATGTCAATAGTTAATCGTCAGAGACAGCTCTGAGCCTGTGCTTCTGTGGGGCTGTCAGTATGCAAGAAGAGGAAATGAACTATAGAGGTGCTCCCCAGTACCCTCGCAGTCCATGGAAAAGTATGAGCCATCTGCTGGGAATTGTAGTTTCTTCATTCACAGATTTGAAAAGTGATAGCAGACACGGAGAGAGGATCCCCCTCCTGCTGTCACAGAACATGTAATGGAACATATCGCATGTTACCCTAAATCCGGTTGTAACATGTAACATGTTCCAAAGAATTTATCCTTTAAATTACCTTTACATTTACAGTAAACTTGCAGCAAGTAGCAATTTCAAAAATTATTTTTATTGCAATTCCTTGCAAGCTACATCCATGGGAAATCTTTTTATAGTCAGGGTTTTTCCGGCTCTCTAACCTGTGATTGTCTCATTCCCTCTCCCAATGGTCCTAAAGTGATGCATGCAAAAGCCAACTGCATATCGATCAGTAGCCACAGGCAGCATTGCCAAATTATGTATTTTTAAGGAATAACTCTTTTGTTGTGAAAAAAAATCCCCTCTGGCTGGTTTATGTACATTGCAAGGATTTTAACAAATTTTGTTGCAAATTCTTACCTGTTTCAGCTCTGAAGAAAAGGCTGTATGTTTCATTATGTCAATGTGAAGAGCGAATCTGAATGTGAATGCCTTTTCCATTATCAATCAGCTGATGCACTTACAGTGTTCTAATGAGGAAAACTACAAGGTCTGAATCCCAAAACTTTACAATTTGCACAATGCAGTGAGGCAACTACCGTTCTGGTAACCTGCATGGCATTGCCTTACAGCAGTGGTTCTCAACCTTTCTAATGCCGCGACCCCTTAATACAGTTCCTCATGTTGTGGTGACCCCCAACCATAAAATTATTTTCGTTGCTACTTCATAACTGTAATTTTGCAGTGGGAGGACTAGCGCCCCATCACTGATGTCAGTGGGATGAATAGTGTCCCATCATTGGTGTCAGTGGGAGGAATAGTGTCCCATCATTGGTGTCAGTGGGAGGAATAGTGTCCCATCATTGGTGTCAGTGGGAGGAATAGTGTCCCATCATTGGTGTCCGTGGGAGGAATAGTGTCCCATCATTGGTGTCAGTGGGAGGAATAGTGTCCCATCATTGGTGTCCGTGGGAGGAATAGTGCCCCATCACTGGTGTCAGTGGGAGGAATAGTGCCCCATCATTGGTGTCAGTGGGAGGAATAGTGCCCCATCATTGGTATCAGTGGGAGGAAAAGTGCCCCATCATTAGTGTCAGTGGGAGGAATAGTGCCCCATCATTAGTGTCAGTGGGAGGAATAGTGCCCCATCATTGGTGTCAGTGGGGGGAATAGTGCCCCATCATTGGTGTCAGTGGGAGGAATAGTGTCCCATCATTGGTGTCAGTGGGAGGAATAGTGTCCCATCATTGGTGTCAGTGGGAGGAATAGTGTCCCATCATTGGTGTCAGTGGGAGGAATAGTGTCCCATCATTGGTGTCAGTGGGGGGAATAGTGCCCCATCATTGGTATCAGTGGGGGGAATAGTGCCCCATCATTGGTATCAGTGGGAGGAATAGTGCCCCATCATTGGTGTCAGTGGGAGGAATAGTGTCCCATCATTGGTGTCAGTGGGAGGAATAGTGTCCCATCATTGGTGTCAGTGGGAGGAATAGTGTCCCATCATTGGTGTCAGTGGGAGGAATAGTGTCCCATCATTGGTGTCAGTGGGAGGAATAGTGTCCCATCATTGGTGTCCGTGGGAGGAATAGTGTCCCATCATTGGTGTCAGTGGGAGGAATAGTGTCCCATCATTGGTGTCCGTGGGAGGAATAGTGCCCCATCACTGGTGTCAGTGGGAGGAATAGTGCCCCATCATTGGTGTCAGTGGGAGGAATAGTGCCCCATCATTGGTATCAGTGGGAGGAAAAGTGCCCCATCATTAGTGTCAGTGGGAGGAATAGTTCCCCATCATTGGTGTCAGTGGGAGGAATAGTGCCCCATCATTGGTATCAGTGGGAGGAATAGTGCCCCATCATTGGTGTCAGTGGGAGGAATAGTGCCCCATCATTGGTGTCAGTGGGAGGAATAGTGCCCCATCATTAGTATCAGTGGGAGGAATAGTGCCCCATCATTGGTATCAGTGGGAGGAATAGCGCTCCATCATTGGTGTCAGTGGGAGGAATAGTGCCCCATTGTGGGTGTCAGTGGGAGGAATAGTGCCCCATCGTTGGTGTCAGTGGGAGGAATAGTGCCCCATCATTGGTATCAGTGGGAGGAAAAGCGCTCCATCATTGGCGTCAGTGGGAGGAATAGTGCCCCATTGTGGGTGTCAGTGGGAGGAATAGTGCCCCATCGTTGGTGTCAGTGGGAGGAGGAATAGTGCCCCATCGTTGGTGTCAGTGGGGGGAGGAATAGTGCCCCATCGTTGGTGTCAGTGGGGGGAGGAATAGTGCCCCATCGTTGGTGTCAGTGGGGGGAGGAATAGTGCCCCATCGTTGGTGTCAGTAGGGGGAGGAATAGTGCCCCATCGTTGGTGTCAGTGGGGGGAGGAATAGTGCCCCATCATTGGTGTCAGTGGGGGGAGGAATAGTGCCCCATCGTTGGTGTCAGTAGGGGGAGGAATAGTGCCCCATCGTTGGTGTCAGTGGGGGGAGGAATAGCGTCTCATCGTTGGTGTCAGTGGGGGGAGGAATAGTGCCCCATCGTTGGTGTCAGTGGGGGGAGGAATAGTGCCCCATCGTTGGTGTCAGTGGGGGGAGGAATAGTGCCCCATCGTTGGTATTAGTGACACAAATGATGGGGCACTATCCCTCCCACTGACACCAATGATACTTACCTTGCTGACCCCTGCTCCAGCCTGGGCTCTCTCCCTCTGCCATCTACATCCTGCATACCTGGCTGCAGCAGCAAAATTTGCACTTACCTGTCAGCTGTCTTCCTTCTCTGGCCTCTCTCTTCACTCGTTCCTGCAGCTCCCTCGATCTTCTTCGATCTCCGCGCGCTGCCGCTCGGCTCCTCCTCTCCAAGCTCCACCTCCTCGCCGGTGATTGGCCGCCTGTGTGCCTCTCCTGAGCTACAGTTCCGGTGGCCAATCAGCGGCGAGGAGGCGGTGACAGGGGCAGCATATCATCCCGCCCACACATCGCCGGAGACAGGAGCGGTGTCTGGGTTCCTAAGACCATCGGAAATATGTTTTCCGATGGTCTTAGGAGACCCCTGGGAAATGGTCGTTCGACCCCCAAAGGGGTCGCGACCCCCAGGTTGAGAACCGCTGCCTTACAGGCTCCACATAAAAACAAAAAAAAACAAATGCACATTTTTTTATTTGCAAACCGTTGTGCATTTATTATATTTTTAAAAAGGTGAAATTATCCTTTAACTCTTCAAACAAACCCAGAAGTTGAATCCTGCACTCTACCTCAGCTAATTGCCACAAAGAGGATGTTTTTCTAGTCTTTTACATAGTTAGTCTGGCTGAAAAAAGACAAAAGTCCATCCAGTTCAACCATTTAGAAAAAAAAAAGTTATAATCCTATGCCCACAGTTGATCCAGAGGAAAGCAAAAAAACCCAGCAAAGCATGATCCAATTTGCTCCTTCAGGGAAAAAAAATCCTTCCTGATCTCCCGAGAGGCAATCGGATATTCCCTGGATCAACTTTACCTATAAAAAAGGTATATAAAGATATAAACGTGCAGCTCTTGTGAAATAATAAATAATGGGAAATTCCAAGTGATCACATGTAAACTATGCTACAATAAAATAGAAGGTGAAAAATATCATCAAAGTGCTTCAGTGACTTATAGTTCTTGTGAACGTAAATAAATCAATCAATCAATAAATAAATAAATAATTGTCCATAAATCTGTGACATTGAGTGAAGATCTATATTCATGTGATCATGAATTATATTCAATGTGCTGATGGGATATTTGGTTATGTGCCCGGGGTATAGTAAAAATACGCACTCACCAGATGCGTATATTAAGTACGCATATATGTATAAAGTATGTTTCAGCCAGAGGTCCCCGTGAAGGTGGAATGGATGATGAAGCCTGGAACAGGAATCTCTTTCCTCTGGATCCTAAGCAGCTCTGCAGCTGTCTTCCACGTATATATGTGTAAGGTATATTTCAGCCAGAGGTCCCCTTTAAGGTGGAGCGAATGATGCAGCCTGGAAAGGAATCTCCCTCCTCTGAATCCTGGGCAGCTCTCTTCCACACTAGGCTCCGTAAACAGTTTAGCTTGGTATAGAGACAAAAAATATAGCAAAATGTATTAAAATTATGCAGCCATCCACGTGGAAATATAGATAAAAACAATGCATCGGTCACAGCTGTACTGTAAATACACTGACCCTCCAAAAAGCAAGATGGCCGCTGGACCTTCTCGAGGCTCCGGCGGCATGACGTCGTGGTGTATGGCTCCTCCTCAGCGCGTTTCGTGTTGGTATGGGGTATGCCAAAAAAGGTAGTCTAAGCAGTTAATAGCTTTCCTAAGCCCTGTCTCTGTGAATAACTAACACAGGGAACATGGAAGAAGTGGGGAGTGTCTAGCTAAGACTAAACCAACTAGCACTAAACAGGAGGGGAGCACAGAGGAAGATAATAATATCACATTAGTAAACAAGTTGTAGTGACCAGAAAACATCACTAGATGTCAACACACTACAAAAAACTGATAACCTAATGCAATTCAAGCTTGTTGCAAATGGAGTGATATATCCAGTAACCCCTTTGATTAGAAATGTGTCTAGATTCCTATGTATCTAATGGCATGCAAAAGCGGGGCTGACCTTGTATTTATAGTAAAGGCAGGTTCTCACTATGCGCACTGATTATGAACAATTACAGCAAGTGCACTAGAATAGCCTATCTATATATTTACAGAACAAAAGCAGGTGAGGACATTCAATAACGTTTGCTAAAATCCTTGCTGTGTACTTTAGGTGACCTGGTGTGGCTTTTTTTTTTTCCACCAACAAAACCGGAGTTTCATTTGAACAAGTCTAAAGGTGAAAGGATAAGCAGAAGCAAAATCTGCCCCTTGTTAATACACGGAGCTGACAGGTTTTCATAGAGGAGCGGGGTCGTTTAGTACACGTTCAGAGACGCCTCTCTAAGGAGCTGACACAGGATATTCCAGACGGGGAACGAGTACCTTTTGGAAACAATTGCGCTCAGTCTGACGAGGGTTAGTCATGAAGTTTCCTCTGATTAGGAAAAGTCACACTTGACTCAGTCAAGGACCAGAAGATGTTTCTGCACCAGGAAATTAGACCATCAGTCTTTAACACGTCAACAAATCCCAATCCACGTAGTGACAGGAGAAGATAAACATTTATCCAGAACTTAAAGGGTGGATCACTTCAGGCAATTGCAACAATCCTGTCTCAGTGTGTTACCACTAAGCCAACACGGATAGCAGATCTGCCATGTCTCCAGATCAGAGTGGCTGGGGAGGCCTGCAGATTCAGTCCATGTAATAATCACTTTTATTTATGGATTCTTTTTTCTCAATTGAAGTTGCTGTAGTATCTTCTAATGAAAGATTTTTTTTTTATTTAATTGAAATCAAGGAAGATTTCCCAAGCCTCCTGTTTCAGTGACAGATATAAAAGGTTTCCATGGCTTTTTATCCCAGTGACAACGGTCATTAGGACAAACAGGGTGAACCTGTCCAAGCTCTATCTTACACTAAAAAAGTTTTGCCTTTTAATAAAATTTAGGGTCAATTTAGGAAATGTGAAGAGGTATCAGGATCTACTCCTGTGTAAATGAAAATACAAAATAACAAAATGCAAAAATAAATACAAATATAATCCAATTATTTATATTTTCTTGTCCTTAAGAAAAGAAAAAGAAAACATTTTTAGAATTTAATTTTAATTTAATAGAAGAATTGTGCCATTATGGAGAAAACAATACGAGTAGGAAAAAACGAGACTGCTTTGTTCACTTCAAGTTTCTTGACACAGACACATAAATTACAACTGTTATTCAAAACATTTAACAAAGGAGTTGTTAAAAAATGCAACATCATGCATTAAAAAGGCATTAAAAATAGTAAATTTGTGTTCCTCCCTTTTTCCTCTATTTTCTCAATTTCAATGTGTTTCCCTTTATATCTGAAAAATTTCCTATTCATTCATGTTCAGTTTCCTTTCCTTACATGTACTGATGACCTAACCCTTGTTCCTTATTGAAATTAGAATGATAGGCATATATAATAGACAAACTTCTAATCCATTTATTGAGCCTTTAAAGTAGTTGTAAACCTTATAGTTGTAAACCTAAACCTTTTTTTTTATAGTAACATTGGCTTAAAAATGATTTGCCTGTAGATCCTGCCAGTCGCTGCCAGGCTTATGCAGTACACATGCTCTCAGTCTAAGTTTACTCCTGACTTATTATGGGGCTTGATTCCCTTAGCTGCCCACAGCAGCAACACCTGTGGATGTTTTGCTTTGTGTCTTTTAACGACTTCAAGTCCGGACACTTTTACCCCCTTCCTGTCCAGGCCAATCTTCAGCTTTCAATGCTATCACACTTTGAATGACAATTGCGCGGTCATGCAACACTGTACCCATATGAATTTTTTAGCATTTTTTTGAGACAGATAAAGCTTTATTTTGGTGGTATTTATTCACCACTGGGATTTTTATTTTTTTTGCTATGTAAATTAAAAAGTCCAAAAATTTAGAAAAAAAGTGTTTTTCTTATAACATTTTGCAAATAAATAGTATTTCATCATAAATCTTGGCCAAAATGTATTCCGTTATATTTTTGGTAAAAAAAATAAATAACCCAAATTAGTTTATAACCAAACATTATAATTTTTAAATATTTTTTTACCTTTTTCTTTTTCCTTTTTTATATTATTTTTCATTTATTTATTTATTTTATTGCATACTGTCACCCTAGCAGTACAGTGTCACCATGTTGACACTGTACTACTTGTAGGGGGTGATGAAGATTTTTTTTTTTACACTGATTGCTTTTACACCCATAAAGGATGTAAAAGCAATAATTTCTCCTTCTCTCTAGCTGCATTCTTGCAGCCATTGAGAACTACTGAGTGAGCTGTGAGTGGTCACAGCTTGTCACATGGTACAAGGCTGTTGTGAATAGCCTTGTACCATGTGACCTCTGTGTTCATTCACAGATTTCACACGTAGTAAGTAATGATGTCACAAGTGACATCTTGCTTACTACTCTGCATGTGATCACTGATTGGCCAATCGGTGATCACATGATCGGAACCTCGCACAGAGGTCCCGTCCGATGATTGGCGTTCCACTGTGTCCGGAGGATACAGTGGGCACTGGATCGCAGTGCTGTGCTCTCCCAGGAAGCGTGAGGCCGTTTATAAACGGCCACCCGACCCTGCACTGCCACCGTCCGGCCGTTTATATACATAGGCCGGACGGGAAGTGGTTAAGGTTCTTTCCGGTAATAGCAAGGAATCATAAAAACCTCTGTAATGCATTAATATGGTTTACTAAACAAAACTTCTGTACTCACACAAACTACATACAATTTTAGGAAAATACATGGCATACAGACTATTACAAATGATGCATACAATATACACATGCACAAGCTATCTATTCTTTCCAGCAAATTACCATTTCTAATGTATGCAAGAAGGATACACTAAAAGTTACTTAACGAGGGTTGTAGATTTAGGGGAGATATACTAAAACCGGTGCACTCAGAATCTGGTGCAGCTGTACGTGGTAGTCAATCAGCTTCTAACTTCAACTTGTTCAATTAAGCTTTGACAATAAACCTTGAAGCTGATTGGTTTCTATGCAGAGCTTCCCCAGATCTTGCGCCATGCAGTTTTAGTAAATAGCCCCCTTAGTTTTATCCCCAGGTAAGAATTCTATTTGCAGTCTTTCTTGATGATGGAGTTGTCTTCCAGGATCTCTTCCAGAATGCACATATGTGTGTTCAAATCCTTTTTCTCCCCCCTATTTCCTGCCAAATATCACTTCCTATCCTGAGCATCATGAACCAGTCCAACCGGTTAATTAACTTATGAATAGGGGAAGCATAGCTTCTGCTTATATTTATGCTATAAAATTTACTAAAATAGCCTTAGCAACATAGAGGATTGGATCTTTGCCTTGACAGGGAGCAACAACATCACCAGCATACATGACCATTTGGAGCATAAGGTTTGTTTGCTGTGGACGTGCTCACTGTGGGCTACCAGTACACTGACTGAACTCTATGAGAGCCAATCACAGCAGTCATATAATACAGAAGCTACGCTGCCTCCTGGGTATGCTGTCTGTGTCACCTGCTCGGAAATTTACACTCGCAATTCATCCTACTGACTATTATCACCAGTACAGACAGCAACAAATCCAAAATGTTTGAGTTGTCCCAGGAACGGGAGGTAAATGTGATCTTTCAACAGGCAAACATTTTCTGTTGACAACTGGGTCAAAGTGGATATTCCCTTAATTTTTGTCTCTGGGGTGGGAGGCAAAGGAGGTAAAGGAAAAAAGAAAGGGGTCTTGGGCAAGGTACAGTACATTTCATTTTTATGTATATACTGCAGTGACAGGGGGAGGACTAAGTGTTAAAAAAACATTATTCAAAAATACAAAATGCTTTATTAGACAAAGCCAAATCCCCTTTTATATATATTCTGTAAACATACAGTATATCTATCTATCTATCTATCTATCTACAGTATATATATATATATATATATATATATGGAACAGTGTGTGGTGATGGAATTTCTTGTTAACAAAGGTGTAAAACCCGCAGATATCTACAGAAGACTTCAAGTACAGTACGGTGAAGAGACGCTCCCTACAGTAAGACACTCGATTGGTGTAAATGTTTCAAAGATGGCCCTATGTCCATCAGTGACGATCCCGGCGGTGGTGGTTCCCAGCCCACAGCAATCATTCCTGTGAACATTCAGCGTGTGGAACACCTGATCCTGGATAATCGACGCATAACCTGTCCTGAAATTGCACAAAAGATTAAACTTTCTGTGGGAACGGTAAACACAATGATGATGAAGTGAAGCAGGC
The DNA here is from genome assembly GCF_062004578.1 of Staurois parvus. Lineage (NCBI taxonomy): Eukaryota > Metazoa > Chordata > Amphibia > Anura > Ranidae > Staurois > Staurois parvus. The sequence continues at coordinate 4,250,420 of NW_028318158.1, forward strand.
TGCCCTAGGATGGTTCAGGCGTACTGACAAATCTTTCTATGTTGAAGCTTTCTAGGCATTAGTCAAAGGCTGGGATAAGTGTATAAATGTAGCAGGGGAATATGTTGAAAAATAAATGCAGTTTCCACTCCTTGAAATGTGTTCTTTTATTATATAAACTCAAAAGTTCCGGTTTGATTTAAACACTCCTTGTGTGTGTGTGTGTATATATATATATATATATATACATACATACAGTATAATATATATATATTCATAGCATAAGCATTGACAGCATTTAAAGAGGTCCTTCCAAGACTGTATTGCCTGATCCAAAGACAAATAGATGTAACTGGATATCATGGATGTCAGATTATGTGGAGATGTTTCGTATATACCAATATTTGTATAGCAGAGTTATTTCTCAATGAACACCATCTCTGTACAATATAAGTAGAGATGAGCGAATCGAACATGGCGAAGTGGAATTCGTTTCGAAGATCAGGAAAAATTTGGTTCGCACCGAATCCGAAAATTAGCAAACTTCGGATGCACGAATCGAATTTTCCCAAAAATGGCGGCGACATGTGTGGCGACGGAGCGGGGATCTCTGGGAAGGCGCGCAGACAAGGCGCGCTGACCCATAATGCATTCATTCATGACATGTGATCGCATTAGCCAATCAGCAGCCAGCCAGCCAGCACTGTGTAATGGTGGAGATATAAATTGCGGCCATCTTACAATTCTCCATTAGCCTCCGGTCATTCAAGAGAGACAGACCTGTCTGTATTAGGGACAGAGTTAGGGCCAGAGAGACTTTAGGGCCACAGAATCGTTACTCAGGGACACAGAATTGTTACTCAGGGACACAGAATTGTTACTCAGGGACAGACACAGAATTGTTACTCAGGGACACAGAATGTTTACTCAGGGACACAGAATTGTTACTGAGGGACACAGAATCGTTACTGAGGGACACAGAATCGTTACTCAGGGACACAGAATTGTTACTCAGGGACACAGAATTGTTACTCAGGGACAGACACAGAATTGTTACTCAGGGACACAGAATTGTTACTCAGGGACACAGAATTGTTACTCAGGGACACAGAATTGTTACTGAGGGACACAGATTCGTTACTCAGGGAAACAGAATTGTTACTCAGGGACACAGAATTGTTACTGAGGGACACAGAATCGTTACTCAGGGAGACAGAATCGTTACTCAGGGACACAGAATCGTTACTCAGGGACACAGAATTGTTACTCAGGGACACAGAATTGTTACTGAGGGACACAGAATCGTTACTGAGGGACACAGAATCGTTACTCAGGGACACAGAATTGTTACTCAGGGACACAGAATTGTTTCTCAGGGACACAGAATTGTTACTCAGGGACACAGAATTGTTACTCAGGGACAGACACAGAATTGTTACTCAGAGACACAGAATTGTTACTCAGGGACACAGAATTGTTACTCAGGGACACAGAATTGTTACTGAGGGACACAGAATTGTTACTGAGGGACACAGAATCGTTACTCAGGGACACAGAATCGCTACTCAGGGACACAGAATCGTTACTCAGGGACACAGAATCGTTACTCAGGGACACAGAATCGTTACTCAGGGACACAGAATTGTTACTGAGGGACACAGAATTGTTACTGAGGGACACAGAATCGTTACTGAGGGACACAGAATTGTTACTCAGGGACACAGAATTGTTACTCAGGGACACAGAATTGTTACTCAGGGACAGACACAGAATTGTTACTCAGGGACAGACACAGAATTGTTACTCAGGGACACAGAATCGTTACTGAGGGACACAGAATCGTTACTGAGGGACACAGAATCGTTACTCAGGGACACAGAATTGTTACTCAGGGACACAGAATTGTTACTCAGGGACAGACACAGAATTGTTACTCAGGGACACAGAATTGTTACTCAGGGACACAGAATCGTTACTCAGGGACACAGAATCGTTACTCAGGGACACAGAATTGTTACTCAGGGACACAGAATTGTTACTGAGGGACACAGAATCGTTACTGAGGGACACAGAATTGTTACTCAGGGACACAGAATTGTTACTCAGGGACACAGAATCGTTACTCAGGGACACAGAATTGTTACTCAGGGACACAGAATTGTTACTCAGGGACACAGAATCGTTACTCAGGGACACAGAATAATTGAATTAAAGAGTATGTCAGACAACACGCAGAGGAGTGGCAGAGGAGGCAATGTTTCAGGAGCGAGCAGACGTGGCAGCAGAGGAAGGGGTCGAGGCAGCACTAGTCGCAGCCAGAGGCCAGTGCTCCCGGTGTCATCCAGCGGTCGTGTCTCCACCGACAACCCTGCCGTCATCGATTGGTTGGCTCGGTCATCTTCCTCTTCCCAGGTCACCTCTGACACCTACAGCCAACGGTCGGTGGGTACGTCAGACACAACCGTTAGTTGGCATGGCCCGGGAGCAAGCCCACTGAAATCACGTGTCCTCTACCTGCCCCTGTCCTTTGGTGTTCCCTCACCAAGCGAAGTATCGCATGCTGTGGGCTCAGCCCCACTGTACAGTGAGGAAGAGCTAACAGAGGGCGGTCAGGAACGGGGGGAGACATCCGCCTCTTCAGCAGCCAGGCGAAGAAGTAGTGGCGAGGAGAGTGGCTCAGTAGCCGGTCTAGAGACAGGTCTGTCTCCTGACCCACACGCAGCCGAGGGGGCTAGTAGTGAGGCGGAGACCCTAATTGATGATGATGAGGCTGATCGCACTTGGCAGCCTCGTCGTCATCTGCCAGGCCCGTAATCTGCCATGGGCCCCCGTACCAACTCCTCATGCTGCTGCCAGGCCCGTAATCTGTCATGGGCCCCTGTACCGCCTCCTCATGCTGCTGCCAGGTCCAGAGTGTGTCATGGGTCCCTGTACGGCCTCCCATTACTGCTGTCTCCATCGCCACACTCTGCCATGTGCCACTTTCAGGTCTCCTCACACTGCTGGTGGGTTCCATTTTGTCATAGGGTGCTGGCAGATTACGGGCCTCCCATTGCTGCTGCCAGGCCCGTAATGTGCCATGGGCCCCCGTACCGACTCCTCATGCTGCTGCCAGGCCCGTAATCTGTCATGGGCCCCTGTACCGCCTCCTCATGCTGCTGCCAGGTCCAGAGTGTGTCATGGGTCCCTGTACGGCCTCCCATTGCTGCTGCCAGGCCCGTAATCTGCCATGGGCCCCCGTACCGACTCCTCATGCTGCTGCCAGGCCCGTAATCTGTCATGGGCCCCTGTACCGCCTCCTCATGCTGCTGCCAGGTCCAGAGTGTGTCATGGGTCCCTGTACGGCCTCCCATTGCTGCTGTCTCCATCGCCACACTCTGCCATGTGCCACTTTCAGGTCTCCTCACACTGCTGGTGGGTTCCATTTTGTCATAGGGTGCTGGCAGATTACGGGCCTCCCATTGCTGCTGCCAGGCCCGTAATCTGTCATGGGCCCCTGTACCGCCTCCTCATGCTGCTGCCAGGTCCAGAGTGTGTCATGGGTCCCTGTACGGCCTCCCATTGCTGCTGTCTTTATCGCCACACTCTGCCATGTGCCACTTTCAGGTCTCCTCACACTGCTGGTGGGTTCCATTTTGTCATAGGGTGCTGGCAGATTATGGGCCTCCCATTGCTGCTGCCAGGCCCGTAATCTGTCATGGGCCCCTGTACCACCTCCTCATGCTGCTGCCAGGTCCAGAGTGTGTCATGGGTCCCTGTATGGCCTCCCATTGCTGCTGTCTCCATCGCCACACTCTGCCATGTGCTACTTTCAGGTCTCCTCACACTGCTGGTGGGTTCCATTTTGTCATAGGGTGCTGGCAGATTACGGGCCTCCCATTGCTGCTGCCAGGCCCGTAATCTGTCATGGGCCCCTGTACCGCCTCCTCATGCTGCTGCCAGGTCCAGAGTGTGTCATGGGTCCCTGTACGGCCTCCCATTGCTGCTGTCTCCATCGCCACACTCTGCCATGTGCCACTTTCAGGTCTCCTCACACTGCTGGTGGGTTCCATTTTGTCATAGGGTGCTGGCAGATTACGGGCCTCCCATTGCTGCTGCCAGGCCCGTAATCTGTCATGGGCCCCTGTACCGCCTCCTCATGCTGCTGCCAGGTCCAGAGTGTGTCATGGGTCCCTGTACAGCCTCCCATTGCTGCTGTCTCCATCGCCACACTCTGCCATGTGCCACTTTCAGGTCTCCTCACACTGCTGGTGGGTTCCATTTTGTCATAGGGTGCTGGCAGATTACGGGCCTCCCATTGCTGCTGCCAGGCCCGTAATCTGCCATGGGCCCCCGTACCGACTCCTCATGCTGTGACGTTGCAACAAGGTGGAATTCAACCCTACATATGTTAGACCGCCTTTACGAACAGCGAAAGGCCATCACCGATTTCCTGATGTTACAAGCGGATAAAGGTACTCCCCTGTGTAACTTAGATGCCAGCCATTGGCAGCTCATGCGTGACACCTGCCGCTTGCTCAGGCCCTTTGAGGAGGCCACGCTATTCGTGAGTCGGCATGACTATGGGATGAACGACGTCATTCCTCTGTTGCACGTCCTGGAACAAATGCTGTTAACAATGGCTGGTCAGGGTGCGGTAGACGTGGCGCACAGATCTCAACGCCACATGACCCCTGTGGGGGCAGGACAGGAAGAAGAGGAGGAGGTAGAGGAGGACATTGGTGCTCAGGAATTATTGAGTGAAATGGGTGGTTTTTCCACTCAGCGGACAGCAGTGGAGGAGCAGGAGCATCTGGTAGAGGAGGAGACAGAGGACCCAGACGCACCGTGGCAGTATGCTGTGGAGATGGAGGCAGGGAGTCCCTCGCATTCCTTGGCACAAATGGCCCATAGCATGCTCGGTTGCTTGCGTAGCGACAGCCGAATAATAACCATCAGACAGAGGGATGACTTTTGGCTGTCCACCTTGTTGGACCCTCGCTACCGTTCAAAAATGGTGGCCTTTTTCACACCTGCTGAGAGGGAGGCCAAAATAACGTACTATAAAAACCACCTATGTAGTCAGTTGGTCTCTGCCTTTCTGCGCCAACGTCCATCCTCAGACACTGTGGGCCCTGTGCGCTCGCGTTCCGCTGCCATGGCAGCAGGGGAGGGGTGGGGTGGTAGGAGCAGTGGCAGCTCCACCAGCAGAGGCTGCCTCAGTCTGCAGTCGATGATGAGTAGCTTTCTTCACCAGCGCAGTGAGGAAACTACTAACCAGCCGCAGCAGCAGCAGCATCAGGTGGACCTGGAGCAGGACCTCAAACAACAGGCTTGGGCCTACTTGGACAGCACCCTGCCAACCGAGGTAGACAATCCCCTTGACTACTGGGCAACGAAACTTGACCTTTGGCCCCAACTAGCTGAATTTGCCCTTGAAAGGCTGTCATGCCCGGCCAGTAGCGTGGCATCGGAGCGCGTGTTTAGTGCGGCAGGAGGTATTGTAACTCTGCGGAGGACACGACTGTCCACCCAAAGTGTGGAGAGACTCAAGTTTGTGAAAATGAATCAGGCGTGGATTAGTCTGGATTTCAAACCACCAGTTCCTGACACAACTGACTAAATCCGCCATGAATCATGCCCCAAACATGTTATTATTTTTAACATAGGCCTCTGTATGGCCTTCAATTTAAGCTGCTTACGCTTCGCCACTCTGCCATTGGCCCCTGTACCGCCTCCTCTTGCTGCTGCCAGGTCCAGAGTGTGTCATGGGTCCCTGTACGGCCTCCCATTGCTGCTGTCTCCATCGCCACACTCTGCCATGTGCCACTTTCAGGTCTCCTCACACTGCTGGTGGGTTCCATTTTGTCATAGGGTGCTGGCAGATTACGGGCCTCCCATTGCTGCTGCCAGGCCAGTAATCTGCCATGGGCCCCCGTACCGACTCCTCATGCTGCTGCCAGGCCCGTAATCTGTCATGGGTCCCTGTACCGCCTCCTCATGCTGCTGCCAGGTCCAGAGTGTGTCATGGGTCCCTGTACGGCCTCCCATTGCTGCTGTCTCCATCGCCACACTCTGCCATGTGCCACTTTCAGGTCTCCTCACACTGCTGGTGGGTTCCATTTTGTCATAGGGTGCTGGCAGATTACGGGCCTCCCATTGCTGCTGCCAGGCCCGTAATCTGTCATGGGCCCCTGTACCGCCTCCTCATGCTGCTGCCAGGTCCAGAGTGTGTCATGGGTCCCTGTACGGCCTCCCATTGCTGCTGTCTCCATCGCCACACTCTTCCATGTGCCACTTTCAGGTCTCCTCACACTGCTGGTGGGTTCCATTTTGTCATAGGGTGCTGGCAGATTACGGGCCTCCCATTGCTGCTGCCAGGCCCGTAATCTGCCATGGGCCCCCGTACCGACTCTTCATGCTGCTGCCAGGCCCGTAATCTGTCATGGGCCCCTGTACCGCCTCCTCATGCTGCTGCCAGGTCCAGAGTGTGTCATGGGTCCCTGTACGGCCTCCCATTGCTGCTGTCTCCATCGCCACACTCTGCCATGTGCCACTTTCAGGTCTCCTCACACTGCTGGTGGGTTCCATTTTGTCATAGGGTGCTGGCAGATTACGGGCCTCCCATTGCTGCTGCCAGGCCCGTAATCTGTCATGGGCCCCTGTACCGCCTCCTCATGCTGCTGCCAGGTCCAGAGTGTGTCATGGGTCCCTGTACGGCCTCCCATTGCTGCTGTCTCCATCGCCACACTCTGCCATGTGCCACTTTCAGGTCTCCTCACACTGCTGGTGGGTTCCATTTTGTCATAGGGTGCTGGCAGATTACGGGCCTCCCATTGCTGCTGCCAGGCCCGTAATCTGTCATGGGCCCCTGTACCGCCTCCTCATGCTGCTGCCAGGTCCAGAGTGTGTCATGGGTCCCTGTACGGCCTCCCATTGCTGCTGTCTCCATCGCCACACTCTGCCATGTGCCACTTTCAGGTCTCCTCACACTGCTGGTGGGTTCCATTTTGTCATAGGGTGCTGGCAGATTACGGGCCTCCCATTGCTGCTGCCAGGCCCGTAATCTGCCATGGGCCCCCGTACCGACTCCTCATGCTGCTGCCAGGCCCGTAATCTGTCATGGGCCCCTGTACCGCCTCCCCATGCTGCTGCCAGGTCCAGAGTGTGTCATGGGTCCCTGTACGGCCTCCCATTGCTGCTGTCTCCATCGCCACACTCTGCCATGTGCCACTTTCAGGTCTCCTCACACTGCTGGTGGGTTCCATTTTGTCAAAGGGTGCTGGCAGATTACGGGCCTCCCATTGCTGCTGCCAGGCCCGTAATCTGTCATGGTCCCCTGTACCGCCTCCTCATGCTGCTGCCAGGTCCAGAGTGTGTCATGGGTCCCTGTACGGCCTCCCATTGCTGCTGTCTCCATCGCCACACTCTGCCATGTGCCACTTTCAGGTCTCCTCACACTGCTGGTGTGTTCAATTTTGTCATAGGGTGCTGGCAGATTACGGGCCTCCCATTGCTGCTGCCAGGCCCGTAATCTGCCATGGGCCCCCGTACTGACTCCTCATGCTGCTGCCAGGCCCGTAATCTGTCATGGGCCCCTGTACCGCCTCCTCATGCTGCTGCCAGGTCCACAGTGTGTCATGGGTCCCTGTATGGCCTCCCATTGCTGCTGTCTCCATCGCCACACTCTGCCATGTGCCACTTTCAGGTCTCCTCACACTGCTGGTGGGTTCCATTTTGTCAAAGGGTGCTGGCAGATTACGGGCCTCCCATTGCTGCTGCCAGGCCCGTAATCTGCCATGGGCCCCCGTACCGACTCCACATGCTGCTGCCAGGCCCGTAATCTGTCATGGGCCCCTGTACCGCCTCCTCATGCTGCTGCCAGGTCCAGAGTGTGTCATGGGTCCTTGTACGGCCTCCCATTGCTGCTGTCTCCATCGCCACACTCTGCCATGTGCCACTTTCAGGTCTCCTCACACTGCTGGTGGGTTCCATTTTGTCATAGGGTGCTGGCAGATTACGGGCCTCCCATTGCTGCTGCCAGGCCCGTAATCTGTCATGGGCCCCTGTACCGACTCCTCATGCTGCTGCCAGGCCCGTAATCTGTCATGGGCCCCTGTACCGCCTCCTCATGCTGCTGCCAGGTCCAGAGTGTGTCATGGGTCCCTGTACGGCCTCCCATTGCTGCTGTCTCCATCGCCACACTCTGCCATGTGCCACTTTCAGGTCTCCTCACACTGCTGGTGGGTTCCATTTTGTCAAAGGGTGCTGGCAGATTACGGGCCTCCCATTGCTGCTGCCAGGCCCGTAATCTGCCATGGGCCCCCGTACCGACTCCACATGCTGCTGCCAGGCCCGTAATCTGTCATGGGCCCCTGTACCGCCTCCTCATGCTGCTGCCAGGTCCAGAGTGTGTCATGGGTCCTTGTACGGCCTCCCATTGCTGCTGTCTCCATCGCCACACTCTGCCATGTGCCACTTTCAGGTCTCCTCACACTGCTGGTGGGTTCCATTTTGTCATAGGGTGCTGGCAGATTACGGGCCTCCCATTGCTGCTGCCAGGCCCGTAATCTGTCATGGGCCCCTGTACCGACTCCTCATGCTGCTGCCAGGCCCGTAATCTGTCATGGGCCCCTGTACCGCCTCCTCATGCTGCTGCCAGGTCCAGAGTGTGTCATGGGTCCCTGTACGGCCTCCCATTGCTGCTGTCTCCATTGCCACACTCTGCCATGTGCCACTTTCAGGTCTCCTCACACTGCTGGTGGGTTCCATTTTGTCATAGGGTGCTGGCAGATTACGGGCCTCCCATTGCTGCTGCCAGGCCCGTAATCTGCCATGGGCCCCCGTACTGACTCCTCATGCTGCTGCCAGGCCCGTAATCTGTCATGGGGCCCTGTACCGCCTCCTCATGCTGCTGCCAGGTCCAGAGTGTGTCATGGGTCCCTGTACGGCCTCCCATTGCTGCTGTCTCAATCGCCACACTCTGCCATGTGCCACTTTCAGGTCTCCTCACACTGCTGGTGGGTTCCATTTTGTCATAGGGTGCTGGCAGATTACGGGCCTCCCATTGCTGCTGCCAGGCCCGTAATCTGTCATGGGCCCCTGTACCGACTCCTCATGCTGCTGCCAGGCCCGTAATCTGTCATGGGCCCCTGTACCGCCTCCTCATGCTGCTGCCAGGTCCAGAGTGTGTCATGGGTCCCTGTACGGCCTCCCATTGCTGCTGTCTCCATCGCCACACTCTGCCATGTGCCACTTTCAGGTCTCCTCACACTGCTGGTGGGTTCCATTTTGTCATAGGATGCTGGCAGATTACGGGCCTCCCATTGCTGCTGCCAGGCCCGTAATCTGCCATGGGCCCCCGTACCGACTCCTCATGCTGCTGCCAGGCCCGTAATCTGTCATGGGGCCCTGTACCGCCTCCTCATGCTGCTGCCAGGTCCAGAGTGTGTCATGGGTCCCTGTACGGCCTCCCATTGCTGCTGTCTCCATCGCCACACTCTGCCATGTGCCACTTTCAGGTCTCCTCACACTGCTGGTGGGTTCCATTTTGTCATAGGGTGCTGTATGGCCTCCCATTGCTGCTGCCTCCACCGCCACACTGTGGCTCCACACTCTGGTTTTGGCCCCGTGACTGCCCAAATGAGTGAAGTGTGCGGTGATTCTAAGATCGACGGCACTCATCTGCATGTCATACTGACTGACAGTATTATTTCTCTTCCCCAGCAGACTCCAAGGGCATTTAAATTAAAGGTACAGTGTTCTGCACTAATATAAAGGCTCTTTGAAGCCTAGAAACACCCTTTTTATAAGTTAAATTCGCAGCGAATATATTCGACTCGAATCGAATTTATTCCGCAAATTCGCCGAATCAGCCGAATCGAATTTTTGAATAATTCGCTCATCTCTAAATATAAGCACAAAATACCAATTACACCCTTGACTGCCAGACTAAGCAGGATAAGCTAGGCAAGCTTTTTCTGCGCCATCAAGAAATCACACAAAAATCAATTACACAATCCTAAAAACCAAAATAAGAAATTAGACATGATTAAAAACAATGAATCCATGTGTGTAACCATGTGATCTTTGGCATGTAAGATCAACGTGTGAAGAACTCGCTTCCTCAGGATTCATGCCCTTTTTTATACAAATCATTTTTTAGGAATGTTCTACAATGATAAGAAATGCAACATAAACAAAATACACATCCCATATCAGATAGCAATATGTACAACAATATACTGTGTGTGTTATAATCACAGGTAATATATATCCTCAAGATCCTGTGAGAAGACAAAGCTTCTATTTACGTTCCAATATGATAATTGTGCACATGCATATCTGTCCCTTGGGGTACAAAAGAACACATACTGTATATTCCTCAGAGTACTAAAGAGGAAATTCTCCAGGTAGTCCTGCAGGGTATCAATATCAAATTGTAAATACAGTTCTCAGCATAAATGAGTACATCCCTTTTGAAAAGTAAGATTTTATTCAATATCTCAATGAACACAAGAACAATTTCCAAAATTTTGAAAAACAGTTTTATAGAACATTTGTTTAGCGCATTACATAAAAGTAAGGTTAATGTAAGGTTAATATTATAACTTAGATTACAAAATCTTGAGTTTTACTGAAATTAGTTGATGAAAAAATGAATACACCCCACAACAAAAAACTAATACATCTAGTACTTTGTATGACCTCCATGATTTGTAAGGACAGCGCCAAGTCTTCTGGGCATGGAATGAACAACTTGGCAACATATTGCAATATCTATCTTTTTCCATTCTTCAAGAACGACCTCTTTTGGAGCCTGGATGCTGGATGGAGAGTGATGCTCAACTTGTCTCTTCAGAATTCCCCATAGGTGTTTCATTGGGTTCAGAGCAGGAGACATACTTGGCCACTGAATCACTTTCGCCCTGTTCTTCTTCAGAAATGCAACAGTGGCCTTTGTAATGTGTTTTGGATTATTGTCATGTTGGAAAAGTGCATGACGATCTAGGACACAGAGTGATGGTAGTATCAATGAAATTCAGCTCCCCAACACCAGAAGCACTCATGTAGCCCCACAGAAGGACACTACCACCACCATGTTTCACTGTAGGTACCATGCACTTTTCTTTGTATGCCTCACCTTTCCGACGCCATACAGTTTTGAAGCCATCAGTTCCAAAACATTTATCTTGGTCTCATCATTCCAGAGTGTAGAGTCCCAGTAGTCTTCCTCTTTTTCAGCATGAGCCCTGGCAAGCTTTTTTGAGCATGGAGTTTAGGAGAGGCTTCCTTCATAGACGACACCCATGCATGCCATTCCTCTGCAGTGTAACGGGAAACAATCATCCCAGTTTGTCTTTCTACTTCTTTAGCTAACTCCAGTAAATTTGCATGGTGATTTTCTTCAACCCTTCTCATCAGAAGATGCTCCTATTGATGTGTTAACTTCCATGGACGGCCTGGTCATCTCTGAGATGGTTACAGTTCCATCTTTGTTAAATGTTTGTATCACTTTTGCTACAGTATTCTGACCGATAAGTAAAGCTTCGCTGATCTTCTTGTAGCCATCACCTTTCTTGTGTAAAGTAATGATTTTCTTTCTCAGGCCTTTTGCTATTTCTCTTCCATGTGGTGCCATTGCTGACAGCATAAAACGGGAAGGGGTTTTCTTTGTTAAGTAATGCCCTTACTGGACACCTGTTTTTCTGTCTAATAATTAGCTTTGCTCCTTAGACTTTCATTGGAGTGCATTCATTCTTGCAACATGGTCTTGAATGAATTTGTTAGGAAAAATACTTTTTTGTGTGTGCAAATTAACAAATCTTGTTTGCAATCAATGGCCCGCATTTGTGGGAGTATTTTGTAGCATTTTGTAGCATAGTGTCCCATAGAAAATGTTGACTCTGAAAGGAAAGGAAATGTTTCCTGACAAAACTTTTGCGGTGTGCTCATGTATGCTGTATAAGAAAGGCGCAGTAACATTCAATGGCTCTAAAGGCAATGATGTTATGACTAAGGCACAGGAGGGCTGAAATGCGTCAACCTCTCTGCATTGTTTCCTTGCTTATGGATTGAAATACAGAAGATTTTTTAAATGTTTGACATACCTTGCTGCCGACCTGTTTTTGAAGATTGTTAAACAGTTATTGTGGCTGTGGTCTGGCACAAGTATTGCCTATATATTTGATTTTAGACTGACAGGAGTATTAGCACCACACAATCTTATGTACTATCTCTTATCAAGTGTATTCTATCTGACTTATAACAAATATCAAGGTACAGTGGCGCTGTGACAGTCAAATAAATTAAAAATGGGAAATTAAATGAAATATAAAGTGTCCAATAATGATGTGAGAAATTAAAAATTAAAAAAATAAAAATGAGAAAACACCCAGTGTCCACACCTGATTCTACATAAATGTCCAAAAGATATTCTTCATATAGATAATTAATTGTAGTGAACCTCCACACACCATCACATGCTTCCATGACACCAGCCTCCCACAGAACACTCACTCACCGATTTTAATTGCCTTTTATTTTTATGATCGCCATAATGCCCTTATTTATATGTCTTACTCCCACAGCCTCAATCTGGTCATCAGCATTACTTCATTCCAGCAATAAGTTCTATCATAAGAAAAAAAATAGACCAACAATAGTGCAGTTTCGTTAAAAACACCATATTTATTAGTCCATCTCAGCAAAAATCCTGTTCACAAGCATAACCTCTTTAATGCCTTAAACATCAGAAACATTCCATATTCAGAGACAATAGCCGCTAAGTGCCTGTACAGTAGCTAGTAAAGCCAACAAACAATGACATCTCACCAAGCCAACCCTCTGTCACCTCCATATTGTCACCTCCGGTATTGCGTGACACGTCACCTCCGGTTGCTGTACTGCCATGTCCCTAAACAAAGTCATGATGGCAAAATGCGTCGGCCCATGGTTGTATGGCAACCGTACGTGACATATCACACAATACTGGAGGTGACAATCTGGATCACATGATGTGGCTTGTGGAATAAATACAATCCCATACAGAGATAATATTTGTTCACAGGAAACTGAGGAGGTCTTTAACCCCCCCTGGCAGAATTCCCGAGTGTAGCTCGGGTTAACTTTCAGTACCAAAAGCAGTAACCCCGAGCTACACTCGGGATTATCCTGCAGCGTTGCTCTGGGATCCCTCGATCACTTACCTTGTCCTGCGTTCCCGCGATGTCCCCCCTGCAGCGTCCCTGGCCATGTCCTCCGGCCGATGCCGACATCTGCCTTTTGAGTCGGGACGTATGGGATATACGGGGGACGGAACCAACGGGAAATTCAAAAGTGTAAAAATGTGACATTCACTCAATACACTAAAATCTAATAATATTACATTACTGTATCAAAGCATTTCACATACATTTTGTCCCGAGTGCTTTGTCCTGTGCCCTGCCTGCATTTTTACTGTTCTTTCTGCCTGGAAACTGAGAAATGTCCATGGCGTCCAAAAAGCGTCCCTTTAGGTCAAAAGCGGTTTTAGACCAGCTAGAGAACAGCAATAGTAAATTAGAACTACTTGCAGAATTGAGTGATAATGATTCGTGGGGAAATTCGTCATCAGACACTGAAAACGATTTTGTGACTTTGCTCAGTGATTTGCGAACTTGGCGCTATATTTCAAATTTCAGTGTTTTTGGTTTGATTACATTTTTTAATTACATTTATTATTATTATAGTATTATTTTTTATGATTATTTATTATATTATAATTTATGATTTCGTGTTTCAAGTTTTATTATACCTGGGGTGTTTACTAGACTCTTGTTCAGACAGATTTCAGTGAGTTATTCCTAAGAATTACAGACCTACAATAAAAAAACAACATATTTCCATGTAAAAAAAATGTACTGCTTTGAGCACAGAAACACTGACATAATCAGACCGCTAGGGAGGTTAAGCCAAGTTCCCAGCTCTGCAAAACTGTTCTGCCCATTCAATCTGCTGGTTTTGTTTGTATTATATGGAGAAATAAAAGGAGTAGTTGGAATTCAAAAAGGTACATGGAAACACCCAAAAATCCAAGGTGGACAGGAACAGGGTAGGAAATTATGGCAAGAAGATCTCAAGTATTCAAGCCAGCAAGAAGCCATGAACTGACTCAGCTCACCAGTCTCCACTTATAACTAAAATATCATTTTAGGCCTCATCCACACTGCAGCTCAAAAAGACTGCTTCTACGGGTGTTTGAGCTTTTTTTCTTCTCTGCCTATAAATTCCCTTCGATGTTAGCCTATGTGTACATGTGTGCTATAGGTGTTTTCAGGAATTTAGTGGCAGGGGAGCTTAAGGGGACAAAAAAAAACCCAAACATCATTTATGTGTTCAGGAGAGGAGCTTTTGAGCATGGAAAATGTTCAAAAGTTCCTTAACGTGCGTTAATGCTAGGTGCATTCCCACTAGGTGCGTTCTTGCGGTAATGCACTCAATTGGCCAGAATTCTGGCCAACAGAATGTATTAATGTCTGACACGGGAACGATTATTAACATGCATGAATGTACATGCAAAACGTGGGTTTTTACCACATTTTTGCAGCTGCTAGACTCCTGTAGGAGAGAAAAAGCATCAATAGCATACAGTGTGCATGAAGCCTTAGGTGCAACAACACTTGGTGAACAAGGATGAAAATAACGACCCCACGCTTGCTCACCAAGGAATAATCCAGCCATGGCTGCACCAATATTTCTAACCTGAAAGGTTGCATTTAGCTTTCAGTCTTTACTGTACTGATCCTTTAATTCCCAGCATGCCTGGACAACCTCTGACCTTGGCAGACCATAGCTTGCTAGGGTTAAATACCTGGCAGCCACAGCTGTTGAAAAGAGATTTGCGAAATAGGGCCTAATTTACGATAGCGCACAGTTAATTTAATAGCATTTTAGGATCCGATTGTGAGTTTCTGTGCCCCATTGATTTATGGAACTGTACGGAATGACAGCTTGATCCCCTAAAATGTATTTAAGATGCAGAAATGAAAACATAATTTATTAGAAGTCAGTTAAGAGTAAGATGAGACGGCAATCTAAATGAATAGACAGATGCTCTGTTTGTGAGGCCTTGTTTTCCTAAGGCCTCCGGCTCAGCTAATGCGCTTGAGATGTTTTTGAAAAAAAAAAAAAGGGAGAAAAAATTTTGCAACAACAAAAACCCTTTTGCAAGAACACACACTTAAAACTTCCTTTCGGCCTAACCGTATTTATAAATCAAAATTATGGGCCCGTGGGGGAAAGGGAAGTTAAACTGTTTTCAAATGAAAAGGAAAAAAAAACTTAAGTGATTCATTCCAGTGAAAATGATAATTGAAAATGCAGAAACTGAAAATTATTCACTTCCCACGAAGGCTGTTTTTATTTTTAATATTTACTTTTGTTACAAAGAATATGAGATCGGTTAGGACGATGAAAGCTATAAATTTACTGCTTCAAATGTTTAAAATAAGTGGAAAATAATAAGCTTAAACCAGATTTAAGATCTACACTTCCTCTTCAGCCAGCAATGGAATGGTCTGCTTTACTTTATATGTCACAGGGCAGGATTGTAAAGACAGATCTTTACCGTGAAGGAAGAAAATATCTTTTTTTCTCATTTTTATGATGAAAAACACACAGGCTTGGGCCCGGGATCTACAAGTATATTTTTAAAGGTGAACTTTATTCTGCCTCTATTTTGCCTTCCCTGGTTCCTCCTTTCCCCCCTCATCAGTAAGCTAGAGAAATTATCTAACGAAGCCTGTTTTCATGACATACCTAATGTTAGGCCCAGTAATATCATCATTATGTCTCTGTGTTTCTCTATGCAATGCAGGCAGATCATGAGTAGTGGGAGGGGCCAAGAGGGTGCTGTACAGGGGCGGACTGACCATTTGGAAACTCGGGCACTGCCCGAGGGCCCGTGGTCAGTAGGGGGCCCCATGAGATGCCCCTGGTACTTTTTTCATAGGCTTTTTTGGTTTGGGCAAGGACACAGGGGCCCCATGATCCCCTATTGCCCTGGAGGCCCCATGAGTTGTCAGTCCGCCCCTGGTGCTGTACATAGCTTCCCGAAAACAGGAAGCTGTGGAAAAGCCCACATGTAGTGCTGAGCCTCCCGGATTGAAAGAACTGCTATCCAAACACAGTCAGTGTACAGTACTATCCCAGACCACTATATTAGTGTCACTAGGGATGTCAGTGTCAGTTAGTGAACCTCCCAGATAGTGTCTGTTAGTGCCAGATTGCCTGCCACCCTATCACAGTCTCACTATAAGTTTCTGATTACCGGCATTACAGTATAGTGTCTATAACTGTGTGAGTTCCAGTATATATACCATTGTTTGTAGATGCTATAACTTTCTCACAAGCCAATTAATATACACTTATTGTTTTGGGGTTTTTTTTACCAATGACATGTAGCATTTTGGCCAAATTTATGAAGAAATTAGATTTTTTTATAGGATGTTTTCTAACAGAAAGTAAAAAATATTGGGGTTTTCTTTTTAAAATTTTTGGTCTTTTTTAATTTATATTGGAAATCCAGTGGTGATCAAATACCACCAGAAGAAAGCTCTATTTGTGTGAAAAAAATGATACATTTCTTTTGCGTACAGTGTTGCATGACCACGCAATCGCAAGTTAAAGTAGTGCAGCGCTGATCAGCAAAAATGGCCTGGTCATGAAGGGGGTAAAACCTTGCAGAGGCCAAGTGGTTAAAAAAACATATATACCATTGGTACAAAAATAGATAAAAAATGATTTAAATAAATGCCATCACAACCCATTTGTTTCCTTTAAGGGCTTATTTATCTAATGCATGTCAGTGTAGTGCTACTTTCGTGGAAGCTGCAGGATTACTGGCCAGGTCAAAAGCTTTGCCCCACGACCAAACACATAGACTCATTCACATATTTCTTCAATGACCAGTTTAGGTGTTTTGTTTTTGTTGTTTTTATTTTTGGCGAACTTGGATAGGGATGAGGGAATTAGGTGGGATACTCACAAAGAAGAACTATGTACAGTTGAGGACTTTAGATATTCTTTTGGATAAGCTATGATGAGGTCCATGCTTGGGAAAACAGTAGACTTCAGCTTTAAGGCAGTATTAATAGTAGTAGTAGTAGTAGTAGCAACTAGAGTCCCTTTGGGTAGGAGATTAAGTTGACAAAGCTCTTCAGAACACCCGTTTAGCTAGACCCACAGCTGACTCTCTAGCACCAGAGGGGTTAAGCAGCAGTCTCTAAGATCCTTTAGGGGTGTCTGCATTCACAAAGCCCAAGAGCTGATGGTTGTCTTCCTCTGTGATACCAGACCAGATCTTCAGTAGACAGCCCTCAGTCAGCATTAGCATAACCTGGGTTGTCCACCTGAGGCCTAGATTTAGCAACATTGCCTGAGAGGGCAGCATGTCCTCTCCAGGCTGGAACAATCCTATACAGGAAAGTCCCAGAGCTCAGTGTGCTCACCGACTATATACAGTTACCCAGCATGCCATCAGAGCCTCTCTCTCTGGGATCGGCCAGGGCTGTATCAATATTTATGCTGCCATCTGCACCTATTATCCAGAATCTTCTCACATTTTCTGGATGCAGAGGGAGCTATGAGCCTAGCTGATCATACTGAGCAAACCCAACTAGCAGAACACAGCAACACACAGTTTTCTGTGTGGGAGGGTTAAGTGTTATGTTAGGAAATAGATATTAGGTTTTTACCATTGGTTGGCAGCTGTAGTTGGATAAGATGGTCTTCATTGTAGGGGCTGGGGGAGAAAGGCAGCCCCATCCTCAGAACACACTGCAGCATTGAATGAACATTTTCTTCTCTCCGGAATGTGTTGATGGGGTAAGAGAGCAATTTCCTTTCTTGCAACTCGTGGTTGCAGGAAATAAAACTGCCTAATGTATAGCCTGCTTTAGATTGTCTCCCCTCTGAATGAGGTAACATAACCATAGGACAGCAGTGTTTGTCAACCTGTGGAGAGGGCAGTGTTAAGCTGGATATACACTAGTAGGATATCAAACAAACATTTGTAAGAAAATTGTCAGAACATTTGTACATTTGTCGTTCAAAAGTAGTTCAAGATTTTGTTTGCTTTTAACATTTGATTTTGGAATCAATGGTCTTTACCGAATGAAAAACACATACACTCTTAGAAATTTATATATATTCAAGAAACATTTTTCATCCTGATCCTTCAAATATTCTCATTACTGCAGACAAAAATTAACATTGATTTGACGTATTAATGATTAGAAAAATGAACAAATTGTAAGAACATTTGTTCATTTTTCTAATCAAAAAAATGTCGAACAAAATTCTACTAGTGTATACCCAGCTCTAGACTAGCAGATTTAGATGGATTTGACAAACAAATTACAGCTGAACTCCAGCTAACACTATTTAAGCAGTTGCAGCACACATTTATTTTTCCTTTTGGGATAAAAGTTTTGCATAACTGAATAAAAGCTGCCTATTGTAAGCACCCCTGGTTAGTGATAAATGGTTTGCCTCAACCCTCTAACTGCCCCTTTGGCTGGACAGCTTGGTCTGTTAATAAAGTTGAAACATAACAGGCTTACTGGCTGGTTCTCCAGGTGAACATAAAGGAAAAAAAGATTAAAAAAAGGAAACTAATGCAACCATCACATCTAAAAATTGGCAAGCTGCAATATAATACATTTATTTATTATTACAGGTACTTATATAGAGCTGTCAATTTACACAGCGCTTTACATATACAGTTGTGTTCAAAATAATAGTAGTCAGACATCACTAACCTGATCAATCACTGTTTTTGGTAGAAATTATATTTCTACATGGCAAATAATTTACTAGCAGGTGTAGTAGAGTAATAGAAATCCAACAGACCCAACAGTCATGACATGCATGCTGCTGATTCTGTGTAATTGAATCACTAATTGAAAGGGGCATGTTCAAAATAATAGCAGTGTGGCGTTCTATTAGTGAGGTCATTCATTCTTTGAAAAACAGGTGGCAATTATTGCCCTTATTTAAGGAAGGAAGGCAGCAAATGTTGTACATGCTGGTTACAGTGCATTTCTCTCTGAAATTCTGAGGAAAATGGGTTGTTCCAGACATTGTTCAGAATAACAGCGTACCTTGATTAAAAAGTTGATTGGAGAGGGGAAAACATAAAGAAGTGCAGAAAATGATAGTCTGCTCAGCTAAAATGATCGCAAATGCTTTAAAATGGCAACCAAAACCTGAAAGACGTGGACGAAAGTGAAAAACTACCATTCGAATGGATAGAAGAATAGCCAAAATGGCAAGGACTCAGCCAACAATCAGCTCCAGGAAGATCAAAGAAGGTCTAAAGTTACCTGTGAGTACTGTTACAATTAGAAGACGCCTATGTGAAGCCAAGCTATCTGCAAGAAGCCCCCGCAAAGTCCCACTGTTGAAAAAAAGACGTGTGCTAAAGAGGTTACAATCTGCCAAAGAGCACATTGACTGGCCTAAAGAGAAATGGCGCAACATTTTGTGGACTGATGAAAGTAAGATTGTTCTTTTTGGGTCTAGTGGCCGGAGACAGTTTGTCAGACGACCCCCAACCACTGAATTCAAGCCACAGTACACTGTGAAGACAGTGAAGCATGGTTGCACAAGCATCATGATATGGGGATGTTTGTCATACTACGGTGTTGGGCCTATTTATCGCATACCAGGGATCGTGGATCAGTTTGAATACATCAGAATACTTGAAGAGGTCATGCTGCCTTATGCTGAAGAGGAAATGCCCTTGAAATGGGTGTTCCAACAAGACAACGACCCCAAACACACCAGTAAACGTGCAACATCTTGGTTCCAGACATTATGGAGTGGCCAGCCCAATCCACGGATCTTAATCCAATAGAAAACTTGTGGGGTGACATCAAAAATGCCGTTTCTGAGGCAAAACCAAGAAATAGAAAAGAACTGTGGAATGTAGTCCAATCATCCTGGGCTGGAATACCTGATCACAGGTGCCAGAAGTTGGGTGACTCCATGCAACACATGTACAGCAGTTCTCAGAAACAGTGCGACTACAACCAAATATTCATTAAGTGATTCAAAGGAAAGCAAAATCTTCAAACATTTTTCAGTTTATATAGTGAATGTTTGAGTTTGTAAAGAAGAATACAAACACTGCTATTTTTTGGAACAGTCTAATATTCACTTTTCTTCAATTTTTTTAGAGGAACAACACAAATTTGATATATTTTTCTTCATGTTTTGATTTGGAATAGAATGTGTAGTGTTCCCAATGAATTTGCGTGTATGAAAATAAAAGCTATTAGAAGGATTTTGAGCTTTATTCACTTTTTTGAACACACTGCTATTATTTTGAACACAACTGTGTATATATATATACATCATGTCTTTGGAGTGTGGAAGGAAACCAGGGTACCCGGAGGAAACCCATACAGACACAGAGAGAACATGCAAACGTCCAGGCAGGTATAATACATTTTTGTTTTGGGTTCAGAACTGCTGAAATCGCACAACAATTTAAACAGCATTATACCATACAGCAATGGCTGCAATTCTTTACATAAAAGGAAAAATGCAGAATATAGAATAAACACAGATCATGGGAAATCCTGCACCAGTGCCATGCCATTTATTGCTTGTACAAATATATTTCCAGTATTACCTTCTTTACTGTGTCCATTGATCACACTGTTCCATGCAGGTTAAGAATACTGAGTGCTTTGAATGTCCATAGAAAATAAATGGGCCTATACAATGCCTATAATGGGCCTATACAATGCAACACATGTCAAAGCCCCAATTGTGCCCCACCGCATGTTGCCACACAGTTGCTGGTGCTCTGACATATGTTGCATTGTTTTGGCCTTCCAGTTTTTATGGGCATTTTTTGTAATGTATTTTCTATGTTCTAAACTAAAAAAAAAAGTATTTTCACATTTTTAATCAGGTACATATTAAACATTGATGATAGATAATCCATATACTTATATCACCTAGAGCAGTGATGGCAAACCCGTGGCACGCGTGCCACAGCCGGCACGCCGAGCCTTATCTGTGGGCACGCCAGGAGAATCCAGCGGCGCGCTGTCTTCCCGGCTGTAGTGTGCGTGACAGCCGGGTCCCAAGTGCGCATGAACAAGAAGCAGTGCTCTTTGTGAATGGTAAGGCGGTACCTGGGACACATGACAGATCCCAGAAGCCGCCGGACCAATCACAAAGCGCAGGGCTTCTCGCGCATGCGCACTGGGCATCCGGCTGTCCGACGAGCGCCCACACTACAGAAGCCGGGAAGACAGCGCGCGGCTGGATAAAGGAACAGGTAAGATAAAAAAAAAACTCTGCGGAAGTAAGAGCGGGTACCTGTCAAATTCAGGTACCCGCTCCCCCTCCCTCCCCAAAGGTCAGCAGTCATCTCTGTACTGTCCGCAGTCTCTGGTCATCCCTGTGCTGTCCGCAGTCTCTGGTCATCCCTGTGCTGTCCGCAGTCTCTGGTCATCCCTGTGCTGTCCGCAGTCTCTGGTCATCCCCTGTACTGTCCGCAGTCTCTGGTCATCTCCTGTACTGTCCGCAGTCTCTGGTCATCCCTGTGCTGTCCGCAGTCTCTGGTCATCCCTGTACTGTGTCCGCAGTCTCTGGTCATCCCTGTGCTGTCCGCAGTCTCTGGTCATCTCCTGTACTGTGTCCGCAGTCTCTGGTCATCCCTGTACTGTGTCCGCAGTCTCTGGTCATCTCCTGTACTGTGTCCGCAGTCTCTGGTCATCCCTGTACTGTGTCCGCAGTCTCTGGTCATCCCTGTACTGTGTCCGCAGTCTCTGGTCATCCCTGTACTGTCCGCAGTCTCTGGTCATCCCTGTACTGTGTCCGCAGTCTCTGGTCATCCCTGTACTGTCCGCAGTCTCTGGTCATCCCTGTACTGTCCGCAGTCACTGGTCATCCCTGTACTATGTCCGCAGTCTCTGGTCATCCCTGTACTGTCCGCAGTCTCTGGTCATCTCCTGTACTTTCCGCAGTCTCTGGTCATCCCTGTACTGTCCGCAGTCACTGGTCATCCCTGTACTGTGTCCGCAGTCTCTGGTCATCTCCTGTACTGTGTCCGCAGTCTCTGGTCATCCCTGTACTGTCCGCAGTCTCTGGTCATCCCTGTACTGTGTCCACAGTCTCTGGTCATCCCTGTACTGTCCGCAGTCTCTGGTCCTCTCCTGTACTGTCCGCAGTCTCTGGTCATCTCCTGTACTGTTCGCAGTCTCTGGTCATCTCCTGTACTGTGTCCGCAGTCTCTGGTCATCTCCTGTACTGTGTCCGCAGTCTCTGGTCATCTTCTGTACTGTCCGCAGTCTCTGGTCATCTCCTGTACTGTCCGCAGTCTCTGGTCATCCCTGTACTGTGTCCGCAGTCTCTGGTCATCCCTGTACTGTGTCCGCAGTCTCTGGTCATCTCCTGTACTGTGTCCGCAGTCTCTGGTCATCCCTGTACTGTCCGCAGTCTCTGGTCATCTCCTGTACTGTGTCCGCAGTCTCTGGTCATCCCTGTTCTGTGTCCGCAGTCTCTGGTCATCCCTGTACTGTCCGCAGTCTCTGGTCATCCCTGTACTGTGTCTGCAGTCTCTGGTCATCCCTGTACTGTGTCTGCAGTCTCTGGTCATCCCTGTACTGTGTCCGCAGTCTCTGGTCATCCCTGTACTGTGTCTGCAGTCTCTGGTCATCCCTGTACTGTGTCCGCAGTCTCTGGTCATCCCTGTACTGTCCGCAGTCTCTGGTCATCCCTGTACTGTCCGCAGTCTCTGGTCATCTCCTGTACTGTTCGCAGTCTCTGGTCATCTCCTGTACTGTGTCCGCAGTCTCTGGTCATCTCCTGTACTGTGTCCGCAGTCTCTGGTCATCTCCTGTACTGTGTCCGCAGTCTCTGGTCATCTCCTGTACTGTGTCCGCAGTCTCTGGTCATCTCCTGTACTGTCCGCAGTCTCTGGTCATCCCTGTACTGTCCGCAGTCTCTGGTCATCCCTGTACTGTGTCCGCAGTCTCTGGTCATCTCCTGTACTGTGTCCGCAGTCTCTGGTCATCCCTGTACTGTCCGCAGTCTCTGGTCATCTCCTGTACTGTGTCCGCAGTCTCTGGTCATCCCTGTACTGTGTCCGCAGTCTCTGGTCATCCCTGTACTGTCCGCAGTCTCTGGTCATCCCTGTACTGTGTCTGCAGTCTCTGGTCATCCCTGTACTGTGTCCGCAGTCTCTGGTCATCCCTGTACTGTCCGCAGTCTCTGGTCATCCCTGTACTGTCCGCAGTCTCTGGTCATCTCCTGTACTGTGTCCGCAGTCTCTGGTCATCCCCTGTACTGTGTCCGCAGTCTCTGGTCATCCCTGTACTGTGTCCGCAGTCTCTGGTCATCCCTGTACTGTGTCCGCAGTCTCTGGTCATCCCTGTACTGTCCGCAGTCTCTGGTCATCCCTGTACTGTCCGCAGTCTCTGGTCATCCCTGTACTGTCCGCAGTCTCTGGTCATCCCTGTACTGTGTCCACAGTCTCTGGTCATCCCTGTACTGTGTCCGCAGTCTCTGGTCATCCCTGTACTGTGTCCGCAGTCTCTGGTCATCCCTGTACTGTCCGCAGTCTCTGGTCATCCCTGTACTGTCCGCAGTCTCTGGTCATCCCTGTACTGTGTCCGCAGTCTCTGGTCATCCCTGTATTGTCCGCAGTCTCTGGTCATCCCTGTACTGTGTCTGCAGTCTCTGGTCATCCCTGTACTGTGTCCGCAGTCTCTGGTCATCCCTGTACTGTCCGCAGTCTCTGGTCATCCCTGTACTGTCCGCAGTCTCTGGTCATCTCCTGTACTGTGTCCGCAGTCTCTGGTCATCCCCTGTACTGTGTCCGCAGTCTCTGGTCATCCCTGTACTGTGTCCGCAGTCTCTGGTCATCCCTGTACTGTGTCCGCAGTCTCTGGTCATCCCTGTACTGTCCGCAGTCTCTGGTCATCCCTGTACTGTCCGCAGTCTCTGGTCATCCCTGTACTGTCCGCAGTCTCTGGTCATCCCTGTACTGTGTCCACAGTCTCTGGTCATCCCTGTACTGTGTCCGCAGTCTCTGGTCATCCCTGTACTGTGTCCGCAGTCTCTGGTCATCCCTGTACTGTTAATTAGTTTGCACTACTGTACGAGTTGTTTTTTCTAAACCAAAAGCTCGATATTCAGGTTTCATTGCAGTGTTGGCACTTTGAAAGAAATAAGTTGGTTTTGGGTTGCAGTTTGGGCACTCGGGCTCAAAAAGGTTCGCCATCACTGACCTAGAGCCAGTAGATGAGAGTGTCAGGCATTATTAGCAGCTTCCCAAAGGCTTCAATAACATCTTTGCTTTGAAATTGATATGAATAGGAAAAAAATAAAATTACACCAACTTCGGTGGAAAAAGGGATATATCCAAGGTTTTATTTGCCATTAGACACTCAGCTTCTAAGGGGGTTTGTGAATGGCTTGTTTAGCACTACCCTCTTGAAGACTGAATTTGTTTTGGGTCCCCCTATGCTCTGCATGGCCAGGCAAAAAGCATTTTTCACACTTGTAGTCAGTAAACAGTCCTTGAGCTGGTTTTTAGTTGTTTTTGTTAAGAGGTTAACAACTTGGATGGGGTCTAGGGGTATATAGGATGCCCACGTAACTGAAAAATTTGAGGACAAACTTAGCAACAATACTGTACAAAATGTGAACAAAACATAGCAACTGCCTCCTCAGACCCCAGGTGAATCCACCTCTTCACTCAGCTGCACTGAGGGTATCCCTGAGCAAGGGATTCTAAGATCTAACAATGAACTAGGTGTGTCTTGCACCTGACTGCCCTCTCCCTTTATCTGTCCTGTCCTGTTAGCTTGGTGGGTTGAAGCTGCTTTAAGTCCTTTCTCTGGGCTGGCCCCTTCCAGGCTGACAGGTTTTCATCCCTAGGAGACGGTGGGACAGTGTAGATTCTTCTTTCCAGAAACCAGCCTGTAGGTAGGCTCCACTCCCTGGGGCCTCCTCCCAGGCTCCACACTTTATCCTTCCTCTCAGCCCATCTTCCACCTGAGTCCCTTGCTGCTCAAGCTCTGCCACTTTTAAGAGTTGTGCTCAATCGCCATGCCTGGCCTCCTGCCAGAGGATTGGCCAAGGTCCCTCAAACATGCAGATCAGGGTCTCCTCCCCTCTTCAAGAAAGTTCTTTAACTTTCTGGAATGGTGGGAGGGCTCCAGAAGCCCTGACCTGTAGAGCCTCCCAGCCTGTCCCGAGGTGAACTCACTATCTCACTCCCAGGCTGACTCATCCCAGGCTGCTACCCATCCTTTAAATAACAATTATCCTATCTAGCTAACTTTGAGGGCGTTACATCTATAATGGAGCAAACAGCACAGGTCCCTGCCCCACTTCTTCCCTTTTAGAATAACATCCCACCTGCTTGAAGTTTTAACCCTCCACCATCTTGTGCCTCTCTCCATACCAGAGGCCTCCTCCTGACATTCCCAACCATTGACCTTTATATCCCCAAGGAAGGTATGCCCACATAAAAATAGAATTGCTGCACTTTACTGGTGTTATTTTACAAATGGCATTACAGTCACATCATATAAACATAGTATCCAGGATCACTTATAAGCCATCTTCCTTGGCTTGGTTTCTCTTCACCCAGGGTCATTAATACTCAATCAGAGGCTCCTTGTTTGCCTAAGGCTGTTGGTATCCACCTCACTGTTCCTTACAGATCACCTTCCTGAGACAGGACCACTGCAGTCATCACTGGCTTGGATACACTTCTCCCGGGTCCTCCAGGGGGATAGCCTGACCCCATCAAACACTTGGCCTGGGTTAAAAGGCTTATTGCGACCCGCACTAGCCTCCACCACCATAAAGGTCAGGAAGTATACAGCTGGCTCTTCTGGGTGCTTGTCTACTTCTCCCCAGACTCTAGCCCTGTCCAGGGCCTCCACGTCCTGACTAAATCTGCCTGGTGGTGGGGTCTCTGGTTCCCATGTCCCAACTGCAACAGGGCTCCTCCCAATCTGGCTTATATGTGAGCATTCACCTATTACATCAGTATAGGAGGGCTCGAACCAAACCAAAAATGGACCTAGCACCTAATAACACCATTCTCTGTAACGAGAAACTATTCTGGAAAAGAGCCACCTAGTGAGCAGCACGTAGTTATGAACTATACAGATTATTATTTTTTTAAATGTATGTTTCCCCTTCCTAGCCACTTTATTTTTAGGAAAACATACCGAAAATCTGAAGGTAAAGATCCCTGTAAAATCAGTTGGGTGGAATCATAAGGCTCTCTGTAGTTCAAGGAGAACATAAAATCTTCCTTTTGCTTTGTTTGATTGCTTGTGCAGTCAGTATAGATTGCTGGTAGCGTGCTTCCACAAATTGTGAATTCTTCTTTTATTGAAAAGCCACATGATATAAGAGTCTGTGCTTTATATAATGGGAATTTTTGTGGCTGAAATTGGACTTTAAGGACCCTTCACATAATTAAGTTTGATTTTTTGTCTAGTGATCCCGTAAAAAAAAAAAAAAAACTTCCTTTCATTTCATTGCCTAATTTTTCCTGCAAAAAGTGATTTTTTTTTTACAAATCCTAGATACATAAATTTCAAGTTTCTCCCATTCAGTAAAGGCAATATAAAGTTAATTATTCACACACTGTCTGAATGTGTGTTGGGCAGTTTCTTGTCTCTTGAGTACTGCGGGCTGTCGCACATTATTATTTCTCAGGGACAACTTCAGCTTCAACTGACAGAGGAAACACGTTTAAACTTTAGGAAAAAAATGTGCTATTACCACCTTTTCTCTCTATTGAAAGCGACAGCTATGGAAATAGGCATGTCAGTGCTTATTTGTCCGGAGTCAAATCTAAATGAACGTGGTTCATATTTCACACTGGTGAACAAAGAAATACATGTCTAAGTGTAGGGATTAGAGGAGTGAATTTGGGGAAATTAAAGTGATACTAAAGATAAAAATGTTTTTTACCTTAACACGTTCCTTGCAGTAAGGTAAAACATGTTTTCTATCTCTCAGACCCCCCCTCTTCCCTGTGTGAAGGAGAAGAAAGGGGAGAATAGATCCAGCGCTGTGCACAGCTACATCTCTTCTCCCTTCTCTTCCTCTTCACACAGCACTCAAGCAGCAGCCATTGGCTCCTTCTGCTGTCAATCAAATCCAGTGAGGAGGAAGTTGGGGGCGGGGCTAATTCCTGCTGTGTACGTCTATGGGGCGTGGCTACTCAGACCCAAAGATCGGGAGCGTGCAGACACTGTGTGCCCCCACAGCAAAGGACACATGAAGAAGAGGAGAAGCAAAGATTGCCAGAGAAGAGGAGGATAGGGGCCACTCTGTGCAGTACCACTGCACAGAGCAGGTGAGTGTAACATTTGTTATTTACATTTTTTTTAAATTTGACTTTATTAACACTTTAATTTTGCATTTCACGATTGATGACATTTACTGAAGCAAAAAACTAAAGTTCCACTTGCTGAGCTACATAGGAAATTGTTTCTTAAAGCGGAACTTCACTCTCTCAGTCAACATGAACTATTTTCAATCCTTATTCTGCTAGCATTAGTAAATAGATAGGAAGGTATATTATATTTACTTGTTTTAACCTTTTTTTTTTTTTAAATGTATTTCT
Source organism: Staurois parvus (assembly GCF_062004578.1). Taxonomy (NCBI): domain Eukaryota; kingdom Metazoa; phylum Chordata; class Amphibia; order Anura; family Ranidae; genus Staurois; species Staurois parvus. The sequence goes on from NW_028318158.1 coordinate 4,278,039, forward strand.
TCAGTTACTGCCTGGTTTCCATCGCTGGTCTTTGGGGGGAAGGAAAGGTTTTCTCAGCTAAATACACCCGTTTGCCTGCATGCCAGAGCTAAGGGTATATGGATTCCAGGAAGTAAAAGCTATATGAATAATCTGCCCTTACTCAAGATGGCCATGGCCAGAAATGGGTGTTTCTCAAAGTGATTTCTCAGCAACATAAAACGTGGACACATGGATGGATAGGAGAGTTTGCTTTGAATATTAAAAATTAATTATAGAACGTTTTTGGTTTGTGGGGCTCAGATGCAGTGTAGTTCCGCTTTAAAAAATAATCATAATAAAAATAACTTTTTTTATTCATTTGGATGGTGTGGCTAGTTAGCCCTGACCAATATACTTGAGAGAGAGAGGAACCCAGCTCCTGAATTTGCAGTAAGTACAAATATAGTTCTCCATATATCATTACAACCTATAATATAGCAACAATATATTATAAAACTACCATTAAGAGATATCTTTGCTTTTTTTTTTAAAAAAAATGTTGTTGTTTTTTAGCCCCACCCCCTTACTGTCTAAAAAAAGTTACCAGCTAAGTTGAAAGTCATTCTTCCATTGAACCTTCTCTCCCAAAATCAAAAGGCCACAGGAATGACAGGAGGAGGGAGGTGTTCCCTTCTCAGTTCACGTGGCTATAGATGAGCAATAATGGAAAAAAGTACCACTGTTGATTTGGCAGTCCATTACATCTGGTGGATGGATATTGGATTCATCATGCTTAGTTATAAATCTGTAAAACTGGTCCAACGGATCACCTACCAGGTCACTAAGTGCAGAGTACGCAGGTAACCACCCCCCCCATAGAGGGGATGCATGAGCTTGCTTCTGCTAGATGACTTCTAGTCAACTGATGGGATGCAATGGTGATCCTGCTTTAATGTCACTAGAGGGAAATGAAAAGAGAGCCCCACCCTATACAATGTTATTGGCCTAATGAGCCAATATGTATAGTATTTACAGTACTTATTAAGGCAGTGATGTCACATAGGAGCAGGGGGAACTCTTTCAAGGACAGCCTGATGAAAATTGTGTCATCTACGGAAATAGGCCCTTGTGGAAATCATTACTGAGAGCCATTTCCCAACACTACACTAAATCTAAAAGATGAAGCAACTGACAGTAAACTATCAATTTATTGCATATCCATGGCTGTATTGTTTCAGCTATTTAAAAATATGGTTAGCCTTTCAATCAAATCTGTAATTTGTACATGCAGGGCAAATAAATGTGCAGGGAAAAGTTAAATGTATTATAGCCCCCTTCCCCAGCCCTGTATACTCTTTCTTTTGTTCCCTCGCCAATCCATAAACTTTAAGCTGACCACACTCACATGTACTGAAGATCTAGAGAACTTTACAGCTTGCCCATTTCAGAAGTTTTCTTTCAAGTTTATTTTTTCCATTGCAAAATTGAGAGGCTTTCTAAGTGGACTGTAGTCTGTTCAGGACTGTAGCCTCTTGCCTGTCATTCTTATCATGCCTACCACTAACGCAGGTGGTCAGACACTATAGCTGGCTTCTGTGTTCTTTACCTATCTCAGCCCCTTTCCCACAGGGAAAACAGACCTACTGGTACTCTGTTACCCCCAGGACTTATACACAATGCTATAGTGCCTGGCTACCTTGCTGAGGCAGGCGTGAACTGAACATAGCAAACAGGTTCTTGCAGTGGAAGACAGGCAGAGTGGTTCAATAACAGTCCAGGTACAAGGCAGGCAAGGTTCAGAGTACTCAGGGCCAAATCCATAGTTAAAAGGCAGGCAGAGTTCTGAGAGTAGTTGATATCTGATCCGAGATTGTCAATGATGGAATCCAAACTAGCAGGCACAGGAGCAGGGCAGAAAAACAGGGAGAACGTGTTACAAAAGCAGTATCACAAGCATGAGACTGCAGGCTTGGTTGACTTAAATCAGGTTTGGTCTCAACCCAGAGACTGGCCACATCAATCACCTTGCAGGTGGACAGACACACAGGGAGAATGTATCACAAGTTAAACCAGGATGCTGGAATGAGACCAACAGCTGTGATGGAGCAGGAGCGCTACATGCTCCTGACAATTCTGTATTGAATAACCTCACTTAACTAGGTCTACATCACTTTTTATTCACTGATTCCTGTGCAATTTAGTGTAATATATACATTGAATAAATTATTTTTAAATGATTTGGGAAGGGGGGTGGTGATATTAAACAACAGCAAGTGAGTGCCTAAAGCCTATTTTTTTTGTACTGGATACAATGTTTAAGGACTAGAACCTTTTAAATGATCTCCTTCTGGTCTACCTGACCATCAAATTGGCAGTAAATGAGGAGAAAGCTGACTGCAGGGAGAATTATGCTGGAGTTGAAATCCCTGGTATGGGGTCAAGAACTGCCAACAGATGATTGTCATCTATTATTCTGCCCCCTTTGTAGACAAGCCATTGCCTAGCCAGAAGTACTGTTGGTTTTCTTTGTAGCTTTCTGATTTTGGTGTACTTGGCCTACCTGTGAAGTTATATTCCTGATGCCTGATGGACATATGTAGTATTACAGCATGCACCATGAGATCATCCAGTTGGGTGGCACACAATGGGCGGATGAAACATAAAAGTTAAAGGCTGTGTCTCTGGTATGTATTTCCTCTTTATGTATTTTCCATGTAAATGGTAAAACCACACGATGACATGATGAACGTCAATTCTGTTCTTTATCTTACTCCAGACAGTCATCTTTGGGCTCTTTAGCAGGTGCATTATAAGAGTTGCTTTTCTTCCTTCCTTTCTGAGGAAACCATAAACCAGAAATATGGCCTCCTGTTACCTGGCAGTGTCCCTCCAGGCGCACAGAAGCAGGGATCTATGAAAGATCCCTGCCGGGAAACAGTAAATCAAGTTGGGGAGTTCCTTACCACTGTTTGGTGGCACTCTGGAGATTTGTAAGACAAAAGAACATGTTGAGAGATCTCCGGAATGTCATCTGTCATCTTAGCAGTTTGCAAGCCATGCATCCTCCTAACTCTGGGGGCTGCCTCATGGCTTCTCCATCCGCGCTAACAGAAACACAAACATTACTAAGATTATTCTGCTTTCAGCCCTATTGCTTAGTATCATTACTTAAAGTGACACAGACACATTGCCTATTTAGGACTCACAGGCCACCATCCCAGGCATGTATATTTACCCACCCACACTCCATTGCTGTCTCCCAAATACAGCATCTCTACCTGTCTAAGCTCCATTGTCTACTGATGTGAGATCTTTAACAAGGAGATAAAGTTGTGACACACTCCATGTGATAGTGTTTGGGCCTGATGATTGGTTGCTTAGGCCCAAGCACTATCACATATAGGTAGTCAAGTTCTCCTTCAGTATCAGGAAACCAGTAGTGCTGGTAGGCAGCAAGGGAGTATGTTTGAGTAAGTATACATACCTGGGGAATAGGTTAGGTGTAGACAAAACATCACCCTTAGTGAAGTGCTCCATTAATAAATCCCCCCTTCCACCAGAGTGCATTCGAACTAGGATTCCTCCCTAAACCAGCACACTTACTGTATTTTTCTCCCAGAATCAGTGATCTGTTCTCTGACAAAGTACTGGGCAGCTCCTTCTCATACTGCACATATCTATCCTGGCCCCACTTATTTCTAAGCTATGCTCCACAGCAGCTTAGAGGTTTCTCAAAGTACAAGTTACCCACAAGAATGAATGGGGCCTCAGCATGTATGTGAAGTATGGATAGGAGCCGTTCTGTCAGAGAAAAGATCACTGTTGGAAGGCTATCTATGAATACAAAGGTCAGGACTTAAAGTGACATGTAGCACCCTCTAGTGTAGACAGTTTGTTGAGTGTAGTTAAAGGCTTGCTTGAACCCTGGGTTTAGACAGAGGGTTACTCCAGGTTAAGCTGGAGGGCTCTACAGGTCAGTTCTCTTGTACCTCCCCCTGCTCTAGAAGCTTGGAGAAGCCTCTAGAAGTCAGTAGGTGGAGGTGAGGAGGGGCTGCATATTTGTGGGAGTCTGACCAATCCCAGGCAGGAGGCCTGGGAGTGTGGCAGACTGACCCATAAATATGACAGAGCCTGGCTAGCAGGGGAGTCAGCTGGAAGATAATAGGTGAGTTGCTGCTGAGTAGCCTGGGAGGGGGCCCTGGCAAAGGGGGAGTTCTGCCTCCAAGCTGGAGGTTGGAGGAAGGATTAATGCTGAAAGACGGAGCTCCATTGCCCTGCAGTCCACCAGAGAAGGAGAGCCTGCATAGCCTGGAAAAGAAATAGCCTGTGAGATGGGGAAACAGCTCTCATTGCTTGAACACTGTTTGTGTGGAAGTAAATTTATGTTTTGACTGACATTCTGTGGTTTAGCCACAAGATGTCACTGTTTTTCTAACACAGCCTCAGACTGCATAGATATTTGTATATTCATGAAGAGGTGGGGTTTTGCACACAGAGTTGGAGAGAACAGGAAGGAGAGAAAGGAGCCATGTTTTGGAGCATGGTGAATAAGGGGCCGTGTGAGCTGAGAATCCGATGACATCCAGGTGTGAAAGCGTCCCTCAGTAACCAGAGATTGCTGCCAGGAAGCTGATGAGATTGCTGCCGGGAATGCTAATGATATTGCTGCTAGGAAGCTGATGAGATTGCTGCCAGAAATGCTGATGAGATTGCTGCCAGGAAGGCTGATGAGAGCAGAGGAACTAAGCAACATATATGGCGAGACCGCATGCTTGTTGAAGAGACATTTGTTCTGTTCAGAGTCACCAGCGGATGCAAAGCAGACCCGGGTCGGTAAGATCGTGCACGCATGTCATTTCAGTGTTGGCGCCTTGAGACTGAGTCCAGGCCTATAGTTAGTTAGTTAGGGTCTCTGTTTGTGTCAGGCCACAAGTGCTGTTACTGATTATTGGAAGGACTCCACAATTTAAAGTGACATTTCACATTGGAGAGCTGTTAAAATCCTACAAACTCAAGCCAGACTGGCGTTTTGCTCAGAATGAATACTCAGGCACATGCTACAGGCCAGTTATGGGAGAGGGAATACTGTAGATTTGTGTAAGATTGTAAGCTGTTGTGCTGCACCGCAGGCTAGCCCATACCATACACTCATACACTGATTCCTGCTCTTTTAGGGTAATAACAGGTAAGGTGTGGCAGCTTAGTTGTGCCCACCAGTAGGTAAATTACTTCACTTTCTACATTCATCCATCAGAAGCCGCCGTGCTGTGCAGCACAAGGGTCTCAGCTTTTGGGCTGGGTGTATGTAAATTTATTGTATGTTTCCAGCATTTGTGGTTGTGTTTATTTGCCACATCTAAGTAAAATTCTGTTGTGGCAAAAGCTGGTGTTGTGGTTGCTTTCCTCAATCATGACTTCACTGTATCCTGGGGAGCCCACCCCGGTACAAGGCCTACACCCTCGCCAGCTCCAAAACTGAGAATTGAGCAATCAAACACCACTGACCACTCAGTTCTCCCCTCTACTCTGAGCAGAGAGCTGTGACTATCAATTACCGGTTTTCTGCTCTGCCCCTCCAGCGCACACTGGAGCACTTGGCTGTGAAGGGGGCGGGAGTGGCTGGCTCAGGCTTCCAGTGGTGCACTGCGAGGCTGAGCTAGGTGCTGGTCCAGGCATCTGGGTGGATTCCAACCCTATGGTCTGGATCTTTTCAGAGCCTGGACCGGATCTGTGAGGTCCAGCCCACTCTCGGCTGGAAGCAGGTCCCTGGAGTGCAGAACAAACTGCACTACTGTGACCTACAGGGGAGGTATAGCCAAAATAGCTTTGGATAACATTCCTGGTGCTGTGTGTGTCCATGGATGTGCACAGTTCAGTTTGGTAGAGCGCCCACAGGGGTCCCCCCTTAGCATTGTGAGGACTGAAGAGCAGTAAGGCAAGTGGTAAGGGACCTCTAATTGCAATACCATTTCACAAAGTAGATGAGTATAACCTTTTTTTTTAATTGAAAAAATAATCAGCCTTTATAATCACTTTTACAAAAAAAGAAGAAAGAAGTTTCCTGATCAATAGCCAACATCCTCAAAATTGCAAGATAAATGAAGAAAGAGAGACCCCTTATAAAACTTGGGACTTTGAGGGCATAAATATATAACAAAAAAATTATAAAAAGTACAAACTCTTTATTATGTCAGATTTTCACATGTAGACATACCATATAACAGATCATCCAAAATCATAGTACAGCATCACCATCAGAGTATGGAATTCATGATAAAGATACCTAGTATGATTATGCTTGATTAGTCATTTAAAAATATTGTGACATCACCATCAACACATTGTTACTGAGATAGTTTTTATATGGTCCAACGCATTTCGGAGTGTCTTCACTCCTCATATGGATGACATCATAATACATGAAAGTGCAAAAAGATAGTTGAGTTTTCAACCCAGTTTAAAAGATATAACGCTTCAAAATGTCACCGCCTCATATGGCTGGGGGACCAGTTGAACCCGGACGCACCAAAGCCCCCCCAGAAACGTATCACAAGGGGACACCCAGATCACATTAAATCTGTAAACAAGGCCTTTCCAGACCTCATCCTCATTACACCCGACAGACTGGGGAATATAATATGGGTCTTCAAAAACAGGTATTTCCAATTAGACCATCTATCCCTTTTAGCAGTTCTATCACAAAAAAATGGATGTAGTGCTCCCCAACGTACACGAGGCAACCCTCCAAAATTTGAGAACCGTCTTCACCAGCTCATAGTGGTGGGGATTATCGATTGATTATAACCACTTTATGTCTGTGGAGGTGCATCAAAGAGGGTAGGGGCAATGGGGAGAAGAAGAAGTTGGTGAGCCCAGATATGACCTTCTTTAACACCTTCCCGCCCGGCCTATAGCAGATTGACAGACGGGCGGGACACTTGCGTCATATGACGTCCTGTCAAAACGAGCCACTCATGCGGCCATGGGGCTGTGCAGTGGTGCGATCTGTCACCGGCTGTGTCCACGTGACACAGCCAATGACATATCACTACACCGGCCCGTTGCCAGTGTCATGTGACTGCTATGACCAGTCACAGCAGATCACATGTCAATTGTATACAATGGATGTCTTCCTGTCATGCCATCGATTGTATACAATTATGTTGTTAGCTGACTGGTCAAGGCAGTCACATGATACAGACAGGGCCAATCACAGGCCATCTGTATCATGTGATCAGCTTTTCCCAATCACAGCTAATCACAACAAAAGACTGAATGAATCAGTTTCATTCAGTAACAATGATTGAAAATATCAATGAAATACATTGGTATTAGCAATCATAATGTGTTAAAAAAAAAGAAGAAAAATCCTGATCACTTGCCCAGAATAGTTCAATGTTATTATGGTAGCATTTTATTGCTTTGGTCACAGTGTGCTGAAAAATAAAATAGTAAAAAAAAAAATACAAATTCAGTTATTATTTTCACCAAAGAAATGTAGCCAAATACATTATGACCTAAATTTATGAAGAAATGTTATTTATTTGCAAAATGTTATAACAGAAAGAAAGAAAAGTCTTTTTTTTTTCAAAAGTTTTATGTGCTTTATGGTTTATTTAGCAAAAAACATAAAAAAACTCAGTTGTGATTAAATACCAAAAGAAAGCTATATTTGTGTGAAAAAAATGATAAAAATGTCATATGGGTACAGTGTTGCATGACCGCACAATTGTCATTCAAAGTGCGACAGCACTGAAAGCTGAAATTTGGCCTGGGCAGGAAGGAGGTATAAGTGCCCGGTATTGAAGTGGTTAACATACCTGTATAATCAATTAACCAGTAAAGTGTCAGCTATTGTTCCACCCTTCTAGTACTACATATGGCTGACAAAGCACAACATAACGCTTGTATCCAACTCCGAGGAATAGAAGGGATTGTGACCTGGTTTCAGAACAGACCTCCTCCTGCAGTACGTGGGACAATGTTGGCTGGAACATGTGTACAAGCAGATGCCAGTACATGTGTGTTCCCCATCCAGGCGTCCCGCTGAGATAACATTATTGTTTTCATTATGGAGCTGATGTCATCATGCGGCCAGCGTTGCTACAAAAGAGGTGCTGGCTGCGATTTAAATCTGGTCCTAGAAATGACTTTGGTGTGCTCTGATTTATGCAATGTGCTAATTGAGTTTCAGAAGTGCTCTCTGGGGATTACAACACACTTTATCACAATTTCAATGCCGTTTAACACTTACTTGCTCTTCAGTCAGTGACATAAAGTCAACCTGTCATGAAGTAATAGAGCTAACGCCACAAACAACGCTGGGATTTCAAAAGGTAAAAATGCAAAACTGAATCAGGATAATCATCAGTGCTACCTGCCATGAAAGTTCCTTGGAGCTATGGGGGTTTTTGTTAACCCTTTCAATGCTGCCAATGTAAAGCTTCCAGTTGAACAGAACCCTTTGCAGCTGGCTAGCCCAGTAAGCTTTACATCGGCTGCTTTCCCTTCTACTTCTATAAACGCATGCTTGCTTAAACAACCTGAACTTATAGCACAAAGGTCCCCTAGAAAGACTGCAGCCATTCATTGATAACCAAAATCCCACCCAATCACCACCCCACACTGTCCCCTTGCCTGCCTCTATCCTCCCTGCTTTGGGCTGCCAATTAGCTCCCCTTAATGTCCCCTCCACAACCCACTGCTTGCTGTGTTGCTTGCAATCCCCCACCTGTACCAGCAGAACAGTGGGTTGTTGAGGGTATATGGAGGGGAGCATACAGCAGTACACCATGGGGAGGATCTAATCTGTTCAGGATGGTGTGGGGGGATTGGTAAATACATCTTTCATATTTACTGATACTTCACTTTCTTGAATCAACACCAGAGTGCTCAGTGCTGATCGCTCCAGTGTTCATTCATAACTGAAGAGATAGGAAAAGTGAATGATGTGTTTACTATATCTTCAATTCGTCAATTGATAGCATTCTGTACTGACCTCTTTTGTGTTCAACATTAGTGAGTGAAGGGCTACAGGGGAGAAGGAAATTGTGTCCTCAATCTCTTTTTCTTTTTCAAAAGTGAAATATCAGGGGTCTATTCAACTCCAGATATTTCCCCAAAGCCTCCATTGGTAAAAAAAACTTAAAAATAATAATATATTTTAAAAAAAATCACATACACACACACACACACATCATGCCAAACACACAAAACACCATACACGCCAAACATACTAAGGCCTCATTCACATGGGTGTACTTATGCATACATGAAAATTGGTGTGACTTCCGCGCTACTTCTTCTGACAAAATGTAAATAATCAAAGTGTATATTACCTGATATTATATTCTGCTGTGTTTTGATCAAACTATGTAAATGTGCAAAGGGTGCTGCTCACATACAGTATAAATGAATTCCTGCACTGTGAATTAAGTCAAAAATAAATGTGTCATGCTGCGTTCCCTTGTTGTGCAACATACAATATCCAAACATAACACATATACACAAAACTGAAATGTGATAAATGAATAGATTACTCCATAAACAACTCCCCAATCAATGCTTATAGTCCCCAGAATATGTTATTGCACAAACAGGCAATGTCTTCCCCACTCTGTACTCAGTAATCACAGCAGTCCACACCGGCATGCAAGTGGGTCCACCTATCCTCTAATGTTTTCACCTTCAATCATGGACCTATAACGTTTGGTTTTAGATCTAGAGAAGTGTTTCCCCCTGGGGGTATGAATATGCTCCAGGAATTTCTCAAATGTGGATCTTCTCGCCTTTCATATGCCCCCTGGTGTATGTTAATTTATTTGTTTTAATATGTTTTTAATATGTTTGTCACATTCACTATCCACATTTAAAGATACTTAAAGTGTTACTAAACCCAGGCCCCTGCATTCATTATATCTGGTCTCCCACAGTACACAGAACATGGAAATGCAATTATTTTAGTAAATATAAACTGCTAAATACCTTTTCTCATCAGCATCTAGAGCAGTCTTGTGACTTCAGCAGAGCACTGGTTAAAGCTTGTAGGAGGAGTTTTCTTTCTGCTCCAGGAGTATGTGAAACTCCCAACCCTCTGTTTGGACAGTGCTGATTGTCCCTGTGCTAATCACATACACTCTCCGAAGAAAAAAAAAAACCTCTCTAGCAATACACACCAAACTGAGCATGTGCAGAATGTCTCCACATATGTCTTATCAGGAGATATGAAGATTATCCATAATATACTGGTCTCTACAATACATGTTTAGTCTTATTTGATTATATTGGCTTGTATAGTATCCCTTTATTGAGGAACTATTAAAACATGGCCACCGCATTTTTCTTTATTGAGAGACTATTAAAACATGGCCGCCGCCCAGTCCCAGTTTACCTTTCCATTGGTTTTGGCCTCACATGCGGTTGAAAATTTAATAAAGGATCAAGTGGACAAGCCACTCTCCTCTATATATCTCTTCCTGGCTCAAGCAGATACTTCTAAGGTCACTTGTCTTTAGAACGCTTAGCACTGTGATTTGCCCAACCTGATGGTTTGGGGACTGGGAGAGGGTATTCAACAATACATCCCCCTTATGATCTCAGCTAGGGATGGATTCAACTGAAATTCCTGCATATTCCTGAGTATATTATTCTCCCCAAGGTCTCTCTTCATTATGTCCTGCATTAGACCCCACATGTCCTAAATATAAGAAGGATGTTGGTACGTTTCTACACATGGTCTGGTCTTGCCTTACTATACAAGCATTTTGGAACGAGCTGGTATCTGACCTGAGTGTTTTGAGTGCATTGGTGGAACCTTTGGACACATTATATCTCCTCCTAGGCATCTGTGATTTATTGATTTTTTTTCATTATAAACAATTGGTTTTTTTATGCATTGTTCTATGCTAGGAAATCTATTTTTCTTAAATGGAAGTTGGACACTCCCCCGATGCTGCAACAGTGGCGTACTTTAGTTAACCAAGTGTTACCCCTATGTAAGCGCACATACTTGGGACGTAATTGCCCCACGAAATAAAAAAAAATGGGGAGCCTGGATCAAGGCCAGGGAGCTAACGCTCTGCCCCACTGGTATGGTATTACTTTGTGAATCGCTCTATTCTGTCCACTATGGGATTGCCTTCTATCCCTACTCCCCCCCCCCTTTTTTTTTCTTTTCTCTCTCTCTTTTTTCCTTTCCCCTTCTTCACTTCTTTCTTCTCTCTCCTCCTTTTTTTTTTTATTCCCTATTTTGACATCTGGGGATGACCTGAATATTTGCATGTTTTACTATGCTACTCTGAGTTTAATGGCTTATACATTGACATGTACATTTTTTTTTACTGATCTGTCCACTTGCCATCCGTACCTGTTCCATTGTGGTATTGTAAACTTGTATGCCATTTCTTTTTTGTTCTCTCTTTGCTTTGACTGTAATTTTGTTGCCATCCAATAAACTTTATGTAAAAAAACAAAAACAAAAAAAACCCATCTCTTTTAGGTCATTAGGCGAGCTCCAACAAAATGGCCACCGTAAATACCAAATACTTTCAATAGTTATATAATGGATTGTTTCACCCAGTTTGTTTCCCTGATGAATTCACGTGAGGCGTGACATAACGCGTGGGAAGAGCCAGGTGATGTTGGTGCCACAGGGAAGCTTAATTACGGATGTATCAGGAGTTTTAAAGGTGTTTTTACTTAATTTATTTTGTAATTGCAATTCTTTTAATAAATGTTTGATACTGATTTTACTACACTGTGAGTGAGGTGGCAGTGGAGACCAGTGGTCTCTTAAAGGGTGGCATAATAAAGGGGAGAAGATCCACATGTGAGGAATTTCTGAGGCATATTCATACCCCCAAGGGGAAAATCACTTATTTAGACCTAATCCAAAAGTTATAGGTCCATGATTGGAGCTGAATGCATTAGAGGTGGTGGGACTCTCCTGCATGCTGGTGTAGACCACTGTGGTTATTGAACACAGAGTGGGGGAAGACATTGCCTGTTTATACAATAACAAATTTTGGGGACTATAAGCACTGATCAGGGAGTTGTTTATGGACTAATCTATTTATCACATTTATTTTTGGGGATATATATTATGTTTAGATATTGTATTTTGCACAACAAGGGAGTGCCACAGTACTTATGCATACACCCATGTGAGGGCCGTGTTTTGCCTGCATGGGATGCACAGGTGTTCCATACATCAGTGTACAGGCAGGCCAATTCATATCAGTTGGCATGCAGTGGATGTACAGACACAGCCGCTGCTCACAATTTGACATCTGTGTGGGTGCAGGTCCCTGAAAGCAGACAGTGTGCATCTCCAGACTCCACATTTCCCCTGAGGCCACTCCTCAAACCCACCCATTAACATCCATCATATTTTTCTCTACTACTTTTAATACCTAAAAACTACAATGTTTGCCAGTCATGTGATCTCACAGAGTCCTCTCCTTCTTCGGCCCATACTTGGGCTGGCTGGTCCTTATTGCAGAACATTCTCGGCAATTGTAATGGATGAGCACAATGATGAGTAAGTCTCAGCAGGTGAGGCCATGGTCCCTGAACTCACAATACAGTCCTCAGTCTTCTGGGTGACACTAGGCATCATCCAGCCTGGAAGACTGAGGGCATCATGTGGCTGAAAAAAGGTACTGCAGGAGGCAATTTAGATTTTAAGGTCAGTTCTGCAGCCTGAACATTTTTCAAACCCTGGAGGCCTTTATAACAAAAATATATCTTGGATTTGGGATTTAAAGTGGCTGTAAACCCTTATATACACCCAGTGAAGAGTCTGGCCTCAGGTGATACACAGAGATGAAACAAATCATACCTGTTTATCTGCAGTCTTCTCTTCTCTAGAGCCATTCAAAGTGCTGAATTTATAACGTGTGGCAGGGCAAGGCCATGCCACTGTGTAATTAGGCAGATTTTGGAGGAAACAAGCACATTAATGAACCAGGTGAATGCTTCCTTCATATTGGAGCTGGGATCGGAGCTCAGGGCCCCACCACCACCCTCCCGAGGGGATCAGTGACTGCAAAGCAGCAGTGAGAGAGGTGCAGACCGCACTGACCTGTCCAGGTCAGAACAGATTGAGGCACAAGCCTCTGAGTATGGAAGACAGTCCATGAGGGATGCTGCAGAAAGAACACAGAGCTGAGGTACAGCGGTTAGCACGAGCACTGGATGTATTTAATGGTCAGGAGGACCAACACTGCTAAGCTGTGCTGCAAAGCTGCATAAAGAGCCGTGAGGCTGAATACTGTTTGTTTGATTGATGGGGAGAACCCCTGCATGGGAAGCCTTTTTTGTGAACTTTAAAACAAAAGTGGGCAGAAGAAGCCCTGAAAAGTACCTCTGGAGTGGAGTGAACTCACTGTTTTGGCACTACCGATAAGCTATTAACCACTTGTCCTCCGCCCTATAGCAGAAGTATTGCTACAGGGCGGCACAGCTGTGCAAAATCACATATATATACGTGATTTGCATTTCTGGGTAGGGGCGCATGCCGCCCTACCAGTGCCGCTATTGGCTGCTGGGGATGTCATTCACTGGGTCCCGGCCAGGACTCGGTGATCATCAGCAGGGCTGAAAGGGGAGAGATCTGTGTTGATCTCTCTCCTATCAGCATGGACCTGCACAGCAGAGAGATACAAAGTAGCATGTCTCCCAAGTAAAACACAGCACACCGTTAACCCTTTGATCGACCCTAATGTTAACCCCTTCCCAGTTACATTAGTGGAGTGTCAGTGCTTTTTATTAGCACTGATCACTGTATTAGTGTTACTGGGAATGTCAGTGGCAGTTAGTCAATTCCCACCCAGTGTCAGAATGCCCGCTGCAGTCCCGCAGTCCCACTATAAGTCGCTGGTCTCCGCCATTACCAGTATAAAAAATCCTGTATATATACCGCCATTTGCAGACGCTATAACTTTTACATAAACCATATAAGGAAATGACGGACAGGCGGCGGTTCTCTAGTTCTGGGAGGACATCATATGATGGATCACCAATCAGAGTAAAGAGCCAATGACGTCTTTCATACAGGTAACAAGCTGAGATTAGAAGCAGTCTCTTAAAGGGAGTGCTGCTAATCTCATTTTGTTACCTGTATAAAAGACACCTGTCCACAGGAGCAATCAAACAATCAAATCCCAAACTCTCCATCATGGCATAGACCAAAGAGCTGTCCAAGGATGTCAGGGACAAGATTTTAGACCTACACAAGTCTGGACTGGGCTATCAAACTATCGCCAAGCAGCTTTGTGAGAAGGTGACAACAGTTGGTGCAATCATTCGCAAATGGAAGAAACACAAAACAACTGTTGGTCTCCCTAGGTCTGGTGCACCATGCAAGATCTCACCTTGTGGAGTGTCAACGATCATGAGAACAGTGCACCTCATCAACACCGCATCAAAGGGACGATGGACGGGGCAATGTACCATCAAATCTTGGGTGAGAACCTTCTTCCCTCAGCCAGGGCATTGAAAATGGGTTGTGGATGGGTCTTCCAGCATGACAATGACCCAAAACACATGGCCAAGCAACAAAGGAGTGACTCAAGAAGAAGCACATTAAGGCCCTGGAGTGGCCTAGCCAGTCTCCAGACCTTAATCCGATTGAAAATCTGTGGAGGGAGCTGAAAGTTTGAGTTGCCAAATGTCAGCCACCAAAGCTTAATGACTTGGAGAGGATCTGCCAAGAGGAGTGGGCCAAAATCCCTCCTGAGATGTGTACAAACCTGGTGGCCAACTACAGGAAACGTCTGACTTCTGTGATCGCCAACAAGGGATTTGCCACCAAGTACTAAGTCATGTTTCGTGAAGGGGATCAAATACTTATTTCCCTCATGAACATGCAAATCAGTGCATCATTTGTTATACATGCATTTCTTTTGAATTTGTTTTGCTATTCTGTCTCTCAGTGTTACAATACACCTACCATTCAATTTTTAGACTTATCATTTCTTTGTGAGTGGGCAAACGTTCAAAATCAGCAGGGGATCAAATACTTATTTCCTTCACTGTAGCTCAGGCATCTTGATGTGCTTGCAGCAGCCTGTAGTCCCTTGCATTGACAGCATGTGTAAATGACAGGTCATTTTGATCACTAAAACCCTAATTAAATCTAGTAGTATCCTCAGTTGCCTGCTCTAACCTGTCCTAGTGAGGCAACCTATCATAGTTATGGGGCAAAAGAACTGTGTTAGAGGCAGGACAGAGTGAGATGTGTCACTGCTGATGAGTCATTCACTTGTACTGTATATTCCTGCTTGAGTTATAGTGGCCTATAAACACCAGGCATTTTAACTTCAAAGAAGCCTGAAAAAACCTAAAAGGGAGCCTTAGCCTAATAGTAATAATAGTAATATGCAATATTTGATATTTACCTTATTAATAAATGTACTATGTTCACCATAATAAAAATAACGTTCACAAATACTACACATTCTCTTGTAAACCTGTTTTGTTTGTGACCTATACATATACAGTAAGTGGGGTTGGCCATATTTATTCAATACATATGGAGACTACACCTTGTTGATCTACTTATCTCACTGCAAGTCTACCAGACAGGGTCTGTCTGTTTGAAACCAATGCATTCACTAAGGCAAATCCACAGTATGTTCAGACAATCCTGTTTTCTGGAAAACAATCCACAGTGGATCGCTTTTCACAGTGTGGCTGAGCAGCCTCTGTCAGACATTCAGGAGGTAATCTTGACACCTCCTAGATACCTGCTTTTTTTTGTACCAAATGGCAATTTACAATGTGACTAATATGCTACAACGGTGAACCAAGTGTTAGGCTCACAGTTGCAGGGCAGCCCCAATTGTATTGAATGATGAGTTTGACAGGTGGCACTACCTGTCACCTCGATATGTGGTGTTACATTTGCTGTGTCTGTAGCATGTTAACAGCCCCTCCAGCTGTATTTAAATATTATTTAAAATTTAGGTGGGTGGTCAGGGGTGATGTGGTTGGAGTACATGGATCATAACAGGTCGCTCATGTATTCTGAAAATATCTTGCATTCTTTTTAATGAACGCAAGGCATTCTGTGATTGGAGGAGGGGAGATCATGACCTTCATCCACAAAGAAAAGAATGCAAGACATTTTCAGCATGGATGCAAAGTGATCTGTGTGCTCCAGCCAATACTGTACATTTCAGGGCCAGCTGTTCGGCATTGACTGTACAGTAAGGGGGGGGGGGGGATGAAAGTAAAAGTATTACATAAAGCATCTCTGATCCCACATTGCACACACTTCATTAGTGTTCATTTATGTTTACAGTGCAAATGGCCAAAAATTGTCAGCTTAAAGTTGCAGATCAAAGTAAAAACAAGATCAAGAATTTTATATGCTTACTTTTGAAGTTTTTCCTTTCCATAATTTTTGTTTTTAATTTACTTGTGCCCTTTATCTTGCTACCAAAATACTTTTTTAGGAAGAATCCATTTCCTTGCACAGCCCCTTCCTTCCTACATGTCATAGCCCTCTCCTCCTCTGGGAGCATCTACTTACTATCTATGCTGGCCCAGCTCCTTCACCCCTCCCTCACCTCCCTACATAACATTTTTTTTCTAACTGCCAGGTGAGGAATGAAGCTTGAGTGACAGCACTGAGTCTACTGGGGCTGCTGACATCACATCCAATATGGTGGTGCCCAGCAGCAGCCTCAGGGCTTTTGAATGTCTACACAAGGGATGCTTTTACATGTAAATAACATGCAAAAAAGTATAGTAAATGCATATATATCCTTATGCTAATATTGTTGAAATGAGTGGCTTGACCACAGTGTCTCTTTGAGCCCTCCACACAGAGTAACTTTTGAAATGTAGAATTGCTGGCCCTTTAACTCTCTGAACCAAGACATTTTTCAGTTATTACTTTACATATGCCCTTTATTATATATCTTATTAATTCTATGCTAGGCCTAAAAAATAGTCAAGCTCTACCATAAAACTTTAAACCACTAAAGATCTTGTTCAATTCTGCAGCAGTTAAATGTAATTACTTAAAATCAAATATTGAATACCCTATTTCTTCGTTTACTTTGTTTCCAAATCCTGCTATAAAGTTTAAAAGATTTATGCTACGCGTGTTATAATATTATTATGAGAACGGATTTTAATTGCATTCCTTCATACAGAAACATTGTAGCTATTGTTATGGCCTTTTCACACTTAGGCAGGCCCTTCTTAGCACTGAGATAATTTATGATGCATCTAAAAGTTCCCCATATTGTGGTGATGTCAGGAAAAATGAACCCAGGTAACTTAAACTGAATGTATACTCCAACAATGACCTTCTTATATGCTCCCCTTCTGTCTGTTAAATGAACATTTGTAAGTGCTTTGTTGTATCCACTCAATAAATGCAAACAAATTCCCTTGATCCTGCCACAAAATGGTGTTGATTGAAAACTTCCTGTGCTCTATGCATTTGTTTCATCCTTCTCAGTTAGCATTGTTCCCAGTACTCTCTGTTGACTACAGACCATCCCCCACCATGATAAAGTCTATTATGAATGCTGCTGCTAGACTCATACACCTTACCAACCAATCAGCAACTGCTGCCCCTCTCTGCCAATCCCTTCACTGGCTTCCACTAATCCAATGTATAAAATTTTTAAATACTAACCACAGCTTACAAAGCCATCCACAACACTGCCCCTAATTACATTGCCAACCTCATCCGCAGATACCGCCCAAATCGCCCACTCTGCTCCTCCCAAGATATCTTCCTCTCCAGCTCCCTCATCACCTCCTCCCATGCTCGCCTCCAGGACTTCCCCAGAGCCTCCCCCATCCTCTGGAACTCCCTACCACAGTATGTCCGGTCAGCCCCCACAAGGGGCGGACTGACAACTCATGACCCCCCCGGGCAATAGGAGATCATGGGGCCCCTGTGTCCTTGCCTAAACTCAAAAAAGCCTATGAAAAAGGTACCAGGGGCATCTCACGGGGCCCCCTACTGACCCCGGGCCCTGGGGCAGTGCCCGAGTTTCCAAATGGTCAGTTCGCCCCTGGCCCCCACTCTGTCTGCCTTTAGGCGATCTTAGAAAATTCACTTATTCAGGGAAGCCTACCCCACCTCCACCTAAGAACTGTACTTGAATCACCTCCACCAGATCATCCCCCGCAGCTATTACCTTTTGTATCACCTCCCCCTTCATTTAGATTGTAAGCTCCTCAAGCAGGGCCCTCATATTCCTTCTGTACTGAAATGTATTGTAATTGTATTGTCTCCCTTATATTGTAAAGTGCTGTGCAAACTGTTGGCGCTATATAAATCCTGTATAATAATAAAGAGAAGAGGAGGGGGGATTTTTTAGGCTTCTTGCAAGTGATCTGTGTTTTTACCACCCCAACAACCCTCAACGTTCAACCAACAAGCAGATATAGTGCCATGAGTGGTGGGAGAGTTTAACAGGCACTTCTCTAAAGGAAATGAATGGGATCATGCTGTAACTTTGAGCCAAATGTTTGGCATACAGTTGAGGCGCTGTCCCATAATGCAAATCCCCTGTTTGGTTAGCATTGTTCCCAGTTCTCTCTGTGGACTACAGAACATCCCCCATAATATAGAGGGAGGGGAGGGGAGATATGTTTAGCCTCCTTTTGGTTGATCCGTGTTTTTACTGGCCTACCCATCCCTGATTATCCACCTACAAGAGGACATGGTGCCAGGAGTGGTGGGAGAGTTTAACAGGCAACCCTGCCAGTGAAACTCCTCCATGGGAGTGAATGGAACCATGCTGTAACCGCAAGATAAATGCTTGGCTCATGGTTGAGGGGCTGTCCCACAATGCAAAAAAGAAAAAATGGCAGAAAAAAAAGCAAAGCATCAGGAGGCGGCAGTATTACTACAGGGGAGGTGTGTGTGTGTGTGTGTGTGGGGGGGGGGGGCATTAAACACAGCTACTAGTGTGCAAGGAGCCTAAGTCTTAACACACTTCCTCTCCTACAATGTCATTTTCACCCCAATGGTTCTATGTAGGCATAGATGTAGTTCACTGAGTGAGCGTGTACACTGTAGGATAGGAAGTGTGTTACTGGCAAGATCACCAAGTAGAAATAAAGGAAAAAAACCTTAACCATTTTGATGCCAGAGCCATTTTTGCAATTTTTGCACGTTTAAAAAAATTATTTCACCCTGAAGATAACACAAACCGCTTAAACATTATATATTTTCTGAAAGCCGACGCCCTAGAGAATTTAATAGTGGTAGTTACAATTATTTATGTCACTGGATATTACCGCAAAGGTCTAGGAAATGCAAAATTGCAGTAAAAAGCACACTAAAGTGAATTTTAGCCCAAACAAATGCAATAAATTACCCAAATTGTTAGTAAAATATAAAAGATGAGGTTTTGCTGAGTAAATAGATACCCAACATGCCAAACCTTAAATTTGTGTGCACCTATGAAATGGGAACATACTTCAGTACCCTACACTTTCTATAGGTGATGCTTCAAAAGCCCTTATAGGTCATCAGTTTAGTGTTACGGAGGATATTTATACAGCACCTTTTTTTATATATATATATATATATATATATATATATATATTGTACATTCACATCAGTCCCTGCCCTCAAGGAGCTTACAATCTAAGGTCCCTAACTCACATTCATACATACACATACTAGGAACAATTTAGACAGGAGTCTATTAACCTATCAGCATGTCTTTGAAGTGTGGGAGGAAACTGGAGTACCCAGAGGAAACCCACGCAGGCACAGGAAGAACATGCAAACTCCAGACAGGTAGTGCCATGGTTGGGATTTAAACCCTAGTGCTACCAGGCACTTAGCCACTGTGCTGCCCTCATCCCCATGTTTACTTACCGGAAAGGGGATGTCATTCGGTGAGTACCTCGTCGGGACCGGTTGCATTATTATTATTATTATTATACAGTATTTATATAGCGCTAAAAGGTTTGCTCAGCGCTGTACATTAGAGTGGGGGACAGAACATGAGACAATACAGTAACAAAACAAAACATGAGGGGTACAAGGGCCCTGCTCTTTCAAGCTTACAATCTAGGATTATGGTGGACGGCAGGTTTTTTCTTTTCATGCAGGTCGGCATTCATCATGATTGATGCTGGATTTACATTGGGGGACATACTTTTTTTTTTTTAAATTAAGAACTGTCTTTGTGTTTTTATTTCCTTTTGACATTTTTTGGTGAATTAGTGGTACTAGGTACCCCATACTCATTCACATGGGGGGGCTGGGATCTGGAGGCACGCTTGTCAAAGAACACAATGGCTCAGTGGGAGGGATTCTCTCCTCAACGCTGTCTGTGTTGATGGGGGAATTGAAGAAATTTCTTTCCTGCAACCTGTGTCCTAACATAACAACAAGGAGGGCAAACAAGGATGATGTGCATGTACCCGACATCCTCCTTATCAACTGATGATGTCATTGGTTGTTAGGATGCCAGCAACTAAAAGGTCATAAAAGTGCACAATGAAAACCTGTGGCTTTGTGTACTTAAAGGCAGGATTGATTCACCTACTCGCTTGTATGCAATTTTTAAGCATTTTGCCAAGGCACCCCTAAAGAAGCCTGAAGGCACCCCAGGATACCAGGGTACTCTGGTTAAAGAAGACTGGTGTAAACACTTCAAAGATGGCCATATGTCTGTCAGTGAGGATCCCGGCTGTGGTGCTTCCAACCCACAGCAGTCATTCCTGTGAACATTTAGCACGTAGAACGTTTGATCCTGGATAATCGATGCATAACTTGTCGTGAAATTGTGCAAGAGACAAATCTTTCTCAGTGTAGCATTTCAGCAATTATGACGAGGTGAAGCAGGCTGTCCTAGGATGGTTCAGGTGTACTGGCAAATCTTTATATGCTGAAGCTTTCCAGGCATTAGTTAAATGCTGGGATAAGTTTATAAATGTACTAGGGGAGTATGTCCAAAAATAAATGCAGTTTCCACTCCTCGGAATGTGTACTTTTATTATATAAACTCAAAAGTCCTGGTTTGACTTGAATACTGCTCGTAAAATAAGTTCATTGTAGCACCCTCCTAGGTAGGGGCTAGGATTAGGTAGATAGGTTAGTTTATGCTTTTGATATGTAAATCTAGTTGTCATTCTGTAGGCAGAGTGGCTGTAATTATTTCTAGGTAAAAGTATAGTTAGCTAAGTGTACTGTATAAAAAATATCCAATAAACTCAAATTTAGTCATAAATTTAGGCCAAAATGTATTCTGCTACATATCTTTGGTAAAAAAATACCAATAAGTGTAAATTCATTGGTTTGTGTGAAAGTTATAGCGTCTACAAACTATGGTATAGATACTGCAATTTAAAAAGCCTTTACTTTTTGACTGCCTATTACATTTCTTGAAGTGCTAAAATGCCAGGGCGGTGCAAACACCCACAAATGATCCCTTTTCAGAAAGTAGACACCCTAAGCTATTTGCTGAGAGGCATGTTGAGTCCACGGAAGATTTATTTTAAGTTTTTTGGAAAATGACAATTTTTTTTTTTTTGCACAAAGTTGACACTTAGACTATATGTTGCTCACGCATGCCATGGGTATATGTGGAATTACACCCCAAAATATTATCTGTTACTTCTCCTGAGTATGGGGATACCACATGTATGAGACTTTTTGGCAGCCTAGCCACATACAGGAGCCCGAAATCCAATGACCCCTTTGATTACCTGATGGTGTGTAAATTCCTCACTACCTTTTACAGTTTCAAAGGCTACAAAATTCCAGGATAGCACCCCAAATGATCCCTTTTTGGAAAGAAGACACCCTAAGCTATTTGCTGAGAGGCATGTTGAGTCAATGGAAGAGTCTTAATTTTTAACAAGTTTTTGGAATATGACAAAAATATATATATTTTTTACACAAAGTTGTCACTTAAATTATATATTGCTCAGACGTGTCATGGGTATATGTGGAATTATGCCCTAAAATACATTCTGCTACTTCTCCCGAGTAGGGGGATACCACGTGTGAGACTTTTTGGCAGCCTAGCTGCATACAGGAGCCCAAAATCCAATGAAAGCCTGAAGGTGCGTAACCTCCTCATTTCACTTCCTCACTACCTATCACAGATTCAGAGGCTTTGAAATGCCAGGGTAGCACCCCCCCTCTCCCCAAATGACCCCTTTTGGAAAGTAGATACCCCAATAAATGTAATAAGTGGCATGGTGAGCATTTTGCCGATCTCATTTTTTTCACAAGGTTTTGAAAAAGAGAAAAAAAAAGAAAATATACATTTTCGTTTTCTTTTTTCATTTTCCAAACATTTGTGTCAACAAATGAGATCTGCAAAATACTCACCATACCTCTTAGCAAATAACTTGGTGTGTCTACTTTTCAAAAAGGGGTAATTTGAGGGGGTGATTGTACTGTCCTGGGATTTTAGCACCTCAGGAAATGTGATAGTCAGTCAGAACGTAAAAATATAAGAATTCCAATATACAGTATATACCATAGTTTGTAAACGCTATAACATTCACACAAACCAATTAATATACACATATTGAGATTTTATGTTTTACCAAAGACAAGTAGCAGAATCCATTTTGGCCTATATTTATGACTTAATTTGAGCTTATTGGATATTTTTTATAACAGAAAGTAGAAATTTTAATTTTTTTTCTCGATCTTATTTTTGATTATATCACAAAAAAAAAAATCCCAATGGTGATCAAATACCACCAAAAGAAAGCTCTATTTGTGTGAAAAAAGGACATAAACTTCATTTGGGTACCATGCAACTACCAGTTGAAATAACTCAGTGCGAAATAGCAAAAAATGGCCTGGTCAGGAAGAGGGGGAAAACGTTCCGTGGCTAAAGTGGTTAAACCCAAAAGCAAAATGTAATATATTGCAGCTAACAATTCTTAGATGTGATGGCTGCTTTATTATTTTTAGGCTTTGTTCCCCTTTATTTTTACCTGTTGATCCTGCCAGTAAGTCTGTATTTTTTAATTTCCTTTAACAGACCAAGCTGTCCAGTAAAAATGGCAGTTACAGGGTTATCCCAAAAGGAACAAAACTGTTTGCTGTAACTGCTTATACAGTGTCAGCTGGAATTTGGGTTAAATTTGTTAGTATATCTAAGTCTGCTAGTACACTCCTCTCCTCCCAGACTGCTGTCCAAAGGTGCCCCTGTTGCTGCTTCATCCAGAGAGGGGGCACTCTAATACAGCAGGTGTGTTATTGGCCAGATCTCCAGGTGAAAACAGAGGGAAAAAAAAGTCTAAAAAAGAAAATGAATGCAGCCACCACATCTAATGATTGGTAAGATGCAATACATTACATTTTGGTTTTGGGTTTAATGACCAAGTGAGCATGTAGATGGAAACAAATCCTTGGTCCTCCAGTGTCAAGACATCTCCATTGCCAACAGCCACCGGTTAGCTTCCACCATTTTTTCTCTCTCCTGCGCCAGAAAACCTGAGAGCCATAACTTTCTGGGTTACCATTGGCAACAGAGTGACTTTCCCTTTCTGGCTAATGAACCAGGCCCCTTTCCTCACCATGTTATTGCAGACCACACAGACACTCCCAAATCTTATAAAGCAGTATTTAAACTTTTTATGACATAATAATTCTAAGAACTCGCAGCTTGTGAATTCCACAGCAGGGCCCATTTAATGCAGCACAGACGTCTCTTACTACAGCTGCAAACGCCAACCCTGCGAAATAGCAAAAATAGAAAAATCAAATAAAAAAAAAAACTTTCAGCAATCTAAGAATCATCATTGTACAAATCATAGACCGATGAGACGTCAAGGATTGCGTTACCATTTTCTCCCTTCCGTTCTGTTTTGGGAACATTTTCTTGCCCGGAGTAGGCCTGACATGTTTATGAGGTGGGGAGCACGTTTCTGAGAATCTTTGTTTATGAGGTAAGTGTTCCCACACTCGGGTGACACCTGACTTACAGTCTTTAGTGTAAGCGAGACAGACTCAAAAAAAAAGAAAAAAAAATCAATTGAGACGTTATTTTGAGTCATTAGCAGAAATAGGCTTACTCCATGTTAAATTCAAGATAAGCTCTTTTTATTGTTTAGTATGGCTTCAGAGCACTCGGAGGAATCGAGCAGGTGTTCCATTTAATTTTATGAACTCATCGATATTAAATCTTCCCAAAGTAAATCAGACATGTGATTTAAAAGACGTGCTGGACTTTACCCTAGCTGGAGTCAATCTAATGGCTTTAACGACGTCCCCGCTTAGGTAGGGACCATTAAAGCGGTTTAAGAGTAATCGCAATGATTGCGTAGCTGGCCTTGGAAATATATTGGGGTTTTTTTGTTTTAATAAAATATTAAATGAATTTTACTTTGGCTCTTATGTTTGTTTCAGTGGGATTTAAGGGAGGTTTAAGTAGTAATGGAAATCCCCTGTCTTCTTCTGACCCTTCCATGTACAATACATAGGAGGATCCAGCATTCCACCACTACCTGGTTTAACTAGGACTCAAGAAAATCTAATGAAACATGTATATATACACACACACACACATATATATACACACACACAGGGGC
This sequence comes from Staurois parvus, assembly GCF_062004578.1. NCBI lineage: Eukaryota > Metazoa > Chordata > Amphibia > Anura > Ranidae > Staurois > Staurois parvus. The sequence continues at coordinate 4,302,549 of NW_028318158.1, forward strand.
GGACTGACAACTCATGGGGCCCCCGGGCAATAGGGCATCATGGGGCCCCTGTGTCCTTGTCCAATCTAAAAAAAGCCTATGAAAAAGGTACCAGGGGCATCTCATGGGGCCCCCTACTGACCCCGGGCCCTCGGGCAGTGCCTGAGTTTCCAAATGGTCAGTCTGCCCCTGCACACACACACACAGTTTACAGTATGTACCGGGTGTGGCAATTTAATTCCCGGAATGCCCAAGGCGTAGCATTATAGTGGTAAGTCACACAACCATTCGTATTCAAGCGTATTCTGACATGTTCTGACTCTCACTTACCTGGCTCAACATTAAATTTTGCGTGAAAATTGGCAAAAGTGCGAGTGAAACTTTAACTTTGTTAAAACAGGCGTATGGTGAACATTCCACAAAGAAATGAAGAAGTGTTTTTGAATGGCATAGGTTGTTTAAGGAGGGGTGGGACGGTGTCCAAGATGATGCAAGAAGTGGGCAGACAAAAACACAGGACAGATGCAAATGTGGAAAATGAAAAGGTTATGGGAATCTGTTTAGAGGAAAAGACTGGAACTCTAGCCTAACAAGTGGATTATCCACCACGACAATGCTCCTGCACATGATGTGTTAAGTGTTCAAGAGTTCCTGGCTCAGAAATCCATTCCAAAACGTAACCAATCACTTGACTTAGTACACTGCGACTTCTGGCTGTTTTCAAAATTTAGAATGCCTTAAAAGGACACAGATTTGATGACATTCTGGACATCCATTGTGCCACAACAAATATACTGCACGGTGCTCTGGAAAACTAATCCCAGGAATGTTTCTGGCAGTGGCACAGAAAAGTGCATCCCTATACAAGGTGACTACTTTGAAGGTGAAAACAGGTGCTAGTGTATAGGTAAGCAAACTTTTTTTTTCTTTATAGTCCATTCCGGGAATTAAATAGTCACCTTATATATAGTATATAATGTTAAAAAAATATAAAATCATTTTTAACCCATTTTTGGGTATACATACACTTTAAAGCTGAACTCCAGGAAGACCTAGACGACACAAATAAATGCAGGTCAGTAATAATTAATACATCCCTAAATGTATTTTTAAATACAAGCAGTGTAGGTATCTTGGTTTGTCCTGGTATCAGCTTCTTGCAGTCTCTATGCGTAGAGGAAGAAGCAGTACAAGGTGCCAGCCATTTGCTGTGCTAACAATGACCATGCTGATAGGAGAAGAAAAAAACAGAGCGACAGAGACACCTTTGCTCATCACTGTGGTTGCTTCTTTCACTGTACAATCACACCATGGGACAAGTCCTGGACAATGTGGGCTCAGAAAGCATCAGACTAAGGACCTCTAATGGTAGAAAAGGAATACTACCGAAATGCCTTTTTTTTCTTCTATTTTGTAACCCATTTGCTGTCGCCACCATATGTCACAGCTGGAAAGGTGTGAAAATCTGACAAGTCGACTGTTGGTTGTACAACCGCCTGATCACTTCCACACACCGTGGCAACAGTTTCCCAGGCTCCATGCTCCCATCGGCAGACCCTGGACCAGCTTGGCAGGTCTTGCTGGGTAGAGGGGATCTGTCCTTCCTACTAAGAACATCACTTCCACATCCGGCTGTCATTTTCCCCCTCTGGTCTGGCTGGGGAAAAAGCTATTGGAGTGTGATCTGCACTCCATTAGCTTCAAGAGAGGGCAGGTGAGATGCCTGATGCCTCATTTAAGAGAACATGTCAAATACAAGAAACCAAATACAAATAGCAGATCAATAGAGATCAACAGAGGAGGTTAGTTTTGTAGCCAGAGTTGCTTTCTGTTTTAGAGGAGGTTAGTTTTGTAGCCAGAGTTGCTTTTTTGTTTTAGAGGAGGTTAGTTTTGTAGCCAGAGTTGCCTTTTTGTTTTAGAGGAGATTAGTTTTGTAGTCAGAGTTGCCTTTTTGTTTTAGAGGAGGTTATTTTTGTAGCCAGAGTTGCTTTTTTGTTTTAGAGGAGGTTAGTTTTCTAGCCAGAGTTCCCTTTTTGTTTTAGAGGAGGTTATTTTTGTAGCCAGAGTTGCCTTTTTGTTTTAGAGGAGGTTAGTTTTGTAGCCAGAGTTGCTTTTTGTTTTAGAGGAGGTTAGTTTTGTAGCCAGAGTTGCCTTTTTGTTTTAGAGGAGGTTAGTTTTGTAGCCAGAGTTGCTTTTTTGTTTTGGAGGAGGTTAGTTTTGTAGCCAGAATTGCCTTTTTGTTTTAGAGGAGATTAGTTTTGTAGTCAGAGTTGCCTTTTTGTTTTAGAGGAGGTTGGTTTTGTAGCCAGAGTTGCTTTTTTGTTTTAGAGGAGGTTAGTTTTGTAGCCAGAATTGCCTTTTTGTTTTAGAGGAGATTAGTTTTGTAGTCAGAGTTGCCTTTTTGTTTTAGAGGAGGTTATTTTTGTAGCCAGAGTTGCTTTTTTGTTTTAGAGGAGGTTAGTTTTGTAGTCAGAGTTGCCTTTTTGTTTTAGAGGAGGTTAGTTTTGTAGCCAGAATTGCCTTTTTGTTTTAGAGGAGGTTAGTTTTGTAGCCAGAGTTGCCTTTTTGTTTTAGAGGAGGTTAGTTTTGTAGCCAGAGTTTCTTTCTGTTTTAGAGGAGGTTAGTTTTGTAGCCAGAATTGCCTTTTTGTTTTAGAGGAGATTAGTTTTGTAGTCAGAGTTGCCTTTTTGTTTTAGAGGAGGTTGGTTTTGTAGCCAGAGTTGCTTTTTTGTTTTAGAGGAGGTTAGTTTTGTAGCCAGAGCTGCCTTTTTGTTTTAGAGGAGGTTAGTTTTGTAGCCGGAGTTGCTTTTTTGTTTTAGAGGAGGTTAGTTTTGTAGCCAGAATTGCCTTTTTGTTTTAGAGGAGATTAGTTTTGTAGTCAGAGTTGCCTTTTTGTTTTAGAGGAGGTTGGTTTTGTAGCCAGAGTTGCTTTTTTGTTTTAGAGGAGGTTAGTTTTGTAGCCAGAATTGCCTTTTTGTTTTAGAGGAGGTTAGTTTTGTAGTCAGAGTTGCCTTTTTGTTTTAGAGGAGGTTATTTTTGTAGCCAGAGTTGCTTTTTTGTTTTAGAGGAGGTTAGTTTTGTAGTCAGAGTTGCCTTTTTGTTTTAGAGGAGGTTAGTTTTGTAGCCAGAGTTGCCCTTTTGTTCTAGACCCTTCTTAGAGGACAATTTAGGAATATGCCTAGAGTTGGCTTTAAAATACTACCAATGTCCCTTTATACCCTCTTTTAGCATAAAATGTCAGTTAACACACAAGTTTAATCACAAAAGTGCCAGGGTTGCTACTTGCATTCCTAGGTATAATGATAAATAGCAGTGGGTCCCAAAACGTTAGTACATAATTTTAATAGGCAGGTCCATATATTGATTTTTAAAAAAAAATATTTGATTTACTTTTTTCTTCTTTTTGGTAAAGATATTGAAACTTTGTGGAAAGTTTGGAGTTTAACTGATACTTTTGGATTGTATTGGATCTTTTAAAAAATATATAGGATTGCTATTGAATTTCTATTAACTGTGCCTTCACATTTTATAACATTTTTTTGCAGTCTGTTAAATTGTATTAGCTGTAGAAATTGTATTTCTAGTGTATTATCTGCATCACAAGATTCTTTTACAACAGGGATAGCAAGATATTTCAGAAATGTTATGGATAAAATCTTGGCCTTCACTCCTGACCACATCTGTCCTTGGGGGATGCAGGAGAGCTTAGTAAACCTATATATATTGTTTTACAAGATTGAGGGAAATCCATTTAGATTCTGAATCATTTCAATTTGTACTCCAACGCTGGAGATAAAGCAATAGGAAAATGAAAAACAGAGAAATGAGATACGGGGTGTCTTTTGTAATAACTCATGAAAGAAAGATATCCTATGGCAGCCAATCAGTTGCTTCCCTGCCTGTTCTAGTGTGCCCTAGAAAGTAGTTGGTAGAATTTGATGAGGATAGATCATTTCCTTGCATCCAGTTTTATAATCAGGTTCAAGAAAAACAAATTCTATATGAAGAATCGTATTCCACACTGAACCTCAAGTCCTGCTTCCCCATACCGCAGAAGTTCACTTCTGTAAAATAAATGAAAAGTTTAGTAAGGAAGCCAGAGCTGGACATAAATGTTGGGATCTGGAACTCGAGTGCATATCAGAAATTTGTTTTTATGGTTTAATATGAATCAGGTGTGTTGGCCCTGGAACTGGCATTTTCAGAGGGAGATCTGCAATGGTAGGTTGCATATTTCTTTTGTACTGATTTCCTTTAAGGGGAACTGTATGTGTGAGGTCAGCCTAAAGTGTATCCAACGTTAAAACATTTATAGATGTATTTTTGTTAGACTAGAGAAGGTTTGAGGGGTTTTTTTTTGCAATCTGCAATCCTATTGGGGAGCTTTATGCTCACCTACTGTCCAATAGACAGTCAGAAGTGAGAGGAAAACTCTACAAAGTTGACAAAATCCCATCTTAATCTGTTGTCACAGGAATAAGTGTGGCCATTGGAAGATTTTCCTCTATTCCTGGTGACAGCCCCAAATTTAGGAATTTCCTGTACTTTCACTCCCATGACAATGGACACCAGCACATGACAATAGGTGACAATAAAGAGGTACTTTTTTTTATTTAAAATAATATTGTGGTAATGTGGATGCTAATATGTGCTGCAATAATTCATGTAAAGTCACTTTTTTTTACAATTATCACTACAAATTAATACATGTTTTGGGCTTCAGCCTGGATTGGAGTTCCGGTCTGCACAAACAGAAAAAAACAACAGGTGGAATTCAGTAAAGCACTTCACTGTTGCTATGGCCCTTTAAAATGGCCTGCACAGATTAAAACATCACTGCTGCCAGTTTTGGTAGATCTTTCAATATATTCTGCAAATTCAGGTAGTTCTTAATAACGGCATTTTTACAAAGTGGTGCTGTGATTGCACTCAATTAAAAAATAATGTAGATAATGAAACTGGAGGTAAAAACCAAGTAAACTTCTTGTACAGAGACAGGCATAGGGCCTGTCTCTGTGCACTGTGTTGCAGAGCGACATGTTTGCTACGGCTACCTATTCTCCATCTGATACTGGTTGTCAAAGACACTAGTCCCTCATCAGATCTGCTCTCTTCTTGTGATTAACAGTAGGTGGTTTATATAACCAATAGCAGGTTGTCTATTGCCTTTGGAATCTGCCCACTTTCTGCTGTCAATCACAAGGGGAGTCAATCTGATATACAGTAGAAGTAGTGTCTCTGAATCACCATTTGCATTTAGAGATAAAAATAATAAATGATAAAAAATAATAAATACAAATTTTTAAATGTATGCTGTTTCTGTATATATATATATAATATATCGAGAATTTTTTCACGCAGGTAGGTAAAGTTACTGAAAAGTGAAAAGATCCTTTTTAATGATTTATTATTAAGTTTATTATTGAGTTACTTTTATTTAATGTATATTTTAATTTGTTTATATTTCTTTAGGATCGATCTGCCTTCATTGGCTGAGCTGATAAGTTTGCAATTGAACTCACAAGTAAAGAATTATGTTTTCTAAGAAGAACTAAAAGATTTTACTCAGTGAGACAGTCTGTTGTAGCAAGGGATGGCAAAATAAAAAAAAAAACATTACATTTCAAGTTTTTTTGGTGTATGCCTTTAAAATGCCTTTTCCCAGTTTTCATTATGAGCAAATATTATGAAAAAGGGAAAATAAAAAGTCTGGCAGTGGACAACCAAGTAAGTTTATTCCCTCCACCCTCACTCGTCCTCTCCATCTTCTCCGCCCAAACACATTTCCCATTACCCTATGTTCTCCTCTAATCCTGGCTGGCTCTGTCCATTTAGGGCTTGGAGCCATTGTGACACCTTCGCTGTGCTGTGATTCTCTGAGCGCAGAGACCAAAAAGAACAGTCTTCTGAAAGAAAACTTTCTGTGGTACACATAACAACTAACCAGACTGATTTTCATTCCTTTGGTTGCTATAGGCAGCACAGAAATGACCTTTCCTCGCAGTTTCAGGGTTATATAGTCTCACAGCAACTGGACCTTTACAAAATATAAATATAAATCTATTTTAAGTGTAGCTATCTGCCCCTAGAAACTTTTCAAATATCACTTTTTTTTTTCTTTTTTTTTTACCAGCAGTCATCACATATCAAGGTCAGTATGAACATAATTTACATTCAGTCTGTCTGCACTGTAACAGCAGGCAAGGGCTGAGATCAAGGAATATATCTTTATTACAGGTACTTACTGTATATAGCACCAGTGGTGTATTTAGGTTTTGTGCTGCCCTAGGCAACACAAAGATCGTCTGCCCCCACAGATACCGACCAACCCCCCTCCCCCCCAGAGAGCCTGACATTGACCAACAATACCCCTGCCCCCCACTTGGGAAAGCCTTCCACTACCCCCCTGGTGATATAGAGAAAGACACTCATCTTCAAAGCTCCGGACATCCCTGGAGTCAGGCTCCACATACACCATCAAGCAGCCCACAGTCTCTTTTGGATCCCATCTGGTTCCCATTGCACATGTCCCTTCTTTCAGCCCTTCTTCTGAGGGGAGTTGCTGCCCCCCTGAAAAATGCCGCCCTAGGCAAGTGCCTTGTTTGCCTTGTGGTAAATACGCCCCTGTATAGCACCACCAATTTACTCAGCACTTTACATATAATGTACATTCACATCAGTCCCTACCCCTCAAGGAGCATACAATCTAAGGTCCCTAACTTACATTCATACATACACATGCTAGGACCAATTTAGACAGGATCCAATTAACCTATGTCTTTAGAGTGTGGAAGGAAATTGGAGTACCCGGAGGAAACCCACTCAGGCACAGGGAGAACATGCAAACTCCAGGCAGGTAGTGCTGTGGTTGGGATTTCAACCAACAACCCTAGTGCTGCTAGGTGGAAGTGCCAACCACTTAGGCACTGTACTGCCCATATGCTCTGCTACCAGAGGCCTTAAATAATATCTGCTGCAATGCATCCATATAGTCACTGGCAGGTGGCGGACTGACAACTCATGGGGCCCCCGGGCAATAGGGGATCATGGGGCTCCTGTGTCCTTGCCCACACTCAAAGCACACCCAAAAAAGCCTATAAAAAGGTACCAGGGGCATTTCATGGGGCCCCCTACTGACCCTGGGCCCTTGGGCAGTGCTCTAGTGCTCAAATGGTCAGTCCAACCCTGCTCCCTAGGTCTCATTGAATGAGGCTTGCATGGACAGAACATACTTTCTCTCATTATTAGACCAATCCCTTAAAGCCAATTTTTAGATGTTGTTAGTGGGGAAGCAGACATTCGCTGAGGAGCAGGGGAGCAGAAGTACCCAGAAGTATAGCAGATTCTGAAGATTCTTTCAACGACATACTGTAGCTCTTTAAGGCTGGGTTCACACAGATGCAACACGTCACATCACATGTGATTCACACAGAAATCGCACTACATTCCTGTGCAAATCACATGCATTTCTTTGTGGTGCGATTTGAGCTCACCATTGTGTATGGGTCAAATCGTACCACGTCTGCACAAAAAAGGCGCAGGCATCTTTTTTTGCCTCACTGGAATCAGATTGCATGGGTATAAGTGATTCAAGCAAACGCCCTGCATTCTGTGACCTGGTTTTGGAGTGTCATTAACTTTTAATTGACACCCACAGATGATTGCATGAACAGAGCGCGATTGCTATGCAGGTCCGATGCAGGAAACACATCAGTGTGAACCAGAGCTAAGAGAGTGACTACAAGTCATGAGCGGTGGGTAAGTACAATTTAAGGGTTCATTTACACAGGCATATGTGCATTTTCTGCACGGAACAGTGAAGTTCTTGCTGGCAGAGCTAGCAGAAGATCCTGCGTAAAATATGCACCTAAAGTTTAGGCGAAATTAGATGCATACAATTCTTTCATTCCAGTGAATGAATACACTTGTACACGTATACCCATTTATGTGCAGTTATAAAGTTTTACACATTCATGAGTGTACATTTTTAAAATCTGCACATCTGTGCAATCCTGGATGCAGCTGTGGCCTACTTTTTTATGTGCAGCTAAACGCAGAGCACATTCTCACAGCTATGTGTATGGATTCATTGATTACTATAGCGCTGCTTATGAACCGTATTGCTCTTCTAATTGGGGGGTTCTTCTTTTTTTATTTTTGGAGAGTCACTTTAAGGCTACATGTACACTGGAACTCATCTAGATGTTAACTCTCCTGACAACTGAAAAATGCTAAACGCAGCAAAAATGCGTGTAAGCACGGTACCGCGTTTACCTACTGTGGATATAAAAAGTCTACACACCCTTGTTAAAATGTCAGGTTTCTGTGATGTAAAAAAAGAATCATGCTTTGGGCCGTTTTGCTTCAGCTGGAACTGGGGCCTTGGTCAAGGTAGAGGGAAAAGACTGAGACAAAAAGACTGAGTGCTGGGTTTTGCAAACAGTTCCAAATACCAGTCAATGTTGGCACAAAACCAGGGGCGGACTGACAATTCGAGCACTCGGGCACTGCCCGAGGGCCCGGGGTCAGTAGGGGGCCTATGCCCCTGGTACCTTTCATAGGCTTTTTTGGGTGTGGTTTGAGTTTGGGCGAGCACACAGGGGCCCCATGATCCCCTATTGCCCAGGGGCCCCATGAGTTGTCAGTCCGCCCCTGAACAAAACCTTCAGACTTCTGCTAGTAAGCTGAACATGAAGATGAACTTCATCTTTCAGCATGACAACGACCCAAAGCATACATCCAAATCAATAAAGGAATGGCCTCACTAGCAGAAGATGAAAGTTTTGGAATGGCCCAGCCAGAGCCCAGACTTGAATCCATTCGAACATCAGTGGGGTGATCTGAAGAGGGCTGTGCACAGGAGATGCCCTCACAATCTGACAGATTTGGAGTGTTTTTGCAAGGAAGAGCGGGCAAATATTGCCAAGTCAAGATGTGTCATGCTGATAGAGTCATACCCAAAAAGACTGAGTGCTGGAATCACATCAAAAGGTGCTTCAACAAAGTATTAGTTTAAGGGTGTGCACACTTATGCAACCAAATTATTTTAGTTTTTTGTTTTTTCTTCTCTCCACCTAAAAGATTTCAATTTGTTTTTCAATTGAGTTGTACAGTTTAGAGGTCACATTAAAGGTGGAAAAAGTTCTGAAATGATTTATCTTTGTCTCATTTTTATACATCACAGAAACCTGACATTTTAACAGGGGTGTGTAGACTTTTTACAGTCAGGTCCATAAATATTGGGACATCGACACAATTCTAACATTTTTGGCTCTATACACCACCACAATAGATTTCAAATGAAACGAACAAGATGTGTTTTAACTGCAGACTGTCAGCTTTAATTTGAGGGTATTTACATCCAAATCAGGTGAATGGTGTAGGAATTACAACAGTTTGCATATCTGTCTCCCACTTTTTAAGGGACCAAAAGTAATGGGACAGAATATTAATCATAAATCAAACTTTCACTTTTTAATACTTGGTTGCAAATCCTTTGCAGTCTATTACAGCCTGAAGTCTGGAACGCATAGACATCAGCAGACGCTGGGTTTCATCCCTGGTGATGCTCTGCCAGGCCTCTACTGCAACTGTCTTCAGTTCCTGCTTGTTCTTGGGGCATTTTCCCTTCAGTTTTGTCTTCAGCAAGTGAAATGCATGCTCAATCAGATTCAGGTCAGGCGATTGACTTGGCCATTGCAGAACATTCCACTTCTTTCCCTTAAAAAAACTCTTTGGTTGCTTTTGCAGTATGCTTTGGGTCATTGTCCATCTGCACTGTGAAGCGGCATCCAATGAGTTCTGAAGCATTTGGCTGAATATGAGCAGATAATATTGCCCGAAACACTTCAGAATTCATCCTGCTGCTTTTGTCAGCAGTCACATCATCAATAAATACAAGAGAACCAGTTCCATTGGCAGCCATACATGCCCACGCCATGACACTACCACCACCATGCTTCACTGATGAGGTGGTATGCTTAGGATCATGAGCAGTTCCTTTCCTTCTCCATACTCTTCTCTTCCCATCACTCTGGTACAAGTTGATGTCGGTCTCATCTGTTCATAGGATGTTGTTCCAGAACTGTGAAGGATTTTTAGATGTCGTTTGGCAAACTCTAATCTGGCCTTCCTGTTTTTGAGGCTCACCAATGGTTTCCATCTTGTGGTGAACCCTCTGTATTCACTCTGGTGAAGTCTTCTCTTGATTGTTGACTTTGACACACATACACCTACCTCCTGGAGAATGTTCTTGATCTGGCCAACTGTTGTGAAGGGTGTTTTCTTCACCAGGGAAAGAATTCTTGGGTCATCCACCACAGTTGTTTTCCGTGGTCTTCCGGGTCTTTTGGTGTTGCTGAGCTCACCGGTGCGTTCCTTCTTTTTAAGAATGTTCCAAACAGTTGTTTTGGCCACGCCTAATGTTTTTGCTATCTCTCTGATGGGTTTGTTTTGTTTTTTCAGCCTAATGATGGCTTGCTTCACTGATAGTGACAGCTCTTTGGATCTCATCTTGAGAGTTGAGAGCAACAGATTCCAAATGCAAATAGCACACTTGAAATGAACTCTGGACCTTTTATCTGCTCATTGTAATTGGGATAATGAGGGAATAACACACACCTGGCCATGGAACAGCTGAGAAGCCAATTGTCCCATTACTTTTGGTCCCTTAACAAGTGGGAGGCACATATGCAAACTGTTGTAATTCCTACACCGTTCACCTGATTTGGATGTAAATACCCTCAAATTAAAGCTGACAGTCTGCAGTTAAAGCACATCTTGTTCGTTTCATTTCAAATCCATTGTAGTGGTGTATAGAGCCAAAAATGTTAGAATTATGTCGATGTCCCATTATTTATGGACCTGACTGTATATCCACTGTACTGTTACGCTTGGACATTCATTTCACTGGCCAGAGTACTGGCCATAGAAATAAATAAATACCCAAGTGCTAAACAGTGCTTAGGCATGTTTACACTGCTTTACATGTGTTTTTGCCACGGTTGGATTTTTTCGCCAAAATGCTCCTCCCCAGAACGCGATTATTCTGCTTTCAGGAGGGACGTTTAACTGCCTCTAAACTCTGCTGCTCTTAAACTGAGGTAAATGTCTATGTGTACATGGACACATTTATAGGCTTTTACTGAGTTGAGTTCAGGGGCTTTGGCAAAACAAAAAGTGCCAAAAGCTCCTAAACGTGTACAAGAGGCCTTAAAGTGGAAAAAGCTGCAGAACAGGAAACAAAGCTTTTAATCTGGTACAAAACTACTCATTCTTTCCTCCCTCCTCTTTCCTCAAAAGAAAGATTTCCGATAGGGCATACTTTTATTAGCTGATTTTACGTAGGTTGATCTACTTATATAGGCTGTTCACTTTGCAGGGAAGTTGCACTTTGCTAGAGCTTCTTTCCCAGAGCAAAGGGAACTTTCACTATGCAAAGAATGTTAAATTACGTGCAAGGAAATTAAATAAAAAAAAACAATAATTATTTTTGGCTGCACATAATTGGATAATGGAAGTGAGCAGACCTTCATCTCATTCATTAAAGTGTTACCAAACCCAGGACCCTGCATGCACTATATCTGGTCCCCCACAGTACACAGAACATGGAAGTGCAATTATTTTAGTAAATATAAACTCCTAAATACTAGGGGTGTACCAAAATTTTGGTAGCTGAAACGTTTTAGCCAAAAACACTCCTATTGGCCATTGGCAGATATGAAAAAAAAACCACGCCCCCTGCCGCCGCTCGGTAGTTCTCAGCCTTACCTGAGAAACCTCCAAATGATCCCAGCGCTGGGCATAGAGACTGGTGAAGGAAAGATGGGCTCCAATTATCTCTATGCCCTTGGAGGACCGAAGTGATGCCACTTCCGGTTCCGGCGGAAACTTTTTTTTTTTCTAAAGCAGTAGATCAATGCTTTTTTTGATCTAATGCTTTACATTGTGGAAGAGAGATATGGGATCTTATTGACTCCATAAAGAGGACCTGTCACTAATTATTTCTATCACAAGGCATGCAAGCAATCCTTGTGATAGGAATAAAAGTGATTACAATTTTTTTTAAAGGGACAGTGTAAAAAAAATTAAAAAATTAAGTGCCCCTGCCCCCCCGTGCTCGTACGTAGTGGTGAACACATACAAAGGCCACGCCCACAAATGTAAACCGTGTTCAAACCACACATGTGAGGTATCGCCACGAATGTCGGAGCAAGAGCAATATTTCCCTAACTAGACCTCCTCTGTAACTTTACACTGCTAACCTGTAAACATTTTTAAAGCATCACCCATGGAGATTTTTAAGTATTGTAGTTTGAAGTCAATTAACGTGTGCGCAATTTTAAAGTTTGGTATCTATTTTCTCACCGTAACATCCACTTTAATACTTTATGAGAAATTGGGGAATATATTGTGTTTTTTTTTTATTTTTTAAACAAAGTTTATTTTTTTCCAAAAATATATAATAATTTTTAAAAACTGCCCATTTCGGTTTTCGACTGAGCGCATCCTGGATTTTCGGTTTTGGTTTCGGCACCAGAATTTTCATTTCGAGTGCACCACTAATACCTTTTCTCATCAGCAGTTAGAGCAATCTTGTGACTTCAATCAGTATCCAGCAGAGCACTGGTTAAAGCTTGTAGGAGTTTTATTTTTGCTCTAAGAAGATGCAGAATCCCTGACTCTCTGTCTGGCCAGTGCTGATTGGCCCTGTGCAGATCACATGCACTCTCCCAAGAAGAAAAAAATCTCTCTAGCAATACGCACCAAACAGAGCATGTGCAGAGTGTCTCCACACGTAATGCCTTATCAGGAGATAAGAGGGGGCACTGGAAGAAGGGGAGGATCAGAGAAGATAGGATCAACAGCATTTTTACACAATGCAGAGAATTAGCCCCTTAGGTTCCACAGTGAGTATGACAAGAATGCTTTACTGCATATACAGACTGATTTCACTGTTGTGGGTTTAGTAACACTTTACGCTCTGGGGAAAATTCCCTTGCAAATCAAATTGCCTTCAGTAAATCAAGCCCATTGCCTGGGGCTTCTCAGAGAAAAATGCAATCTGTGTGCAAATAATAAAACTGCATCATTCAGAAAACAAACTGCATATGGCCGTGTGATAACAACCATAAATACAACTAACCAACATGACTCAGAACTTTTATGACAATGACAATGGATCATTTGTGATTACTGGAAATTCTGCAGATAAGAAACATCCTTTTGGATAATGTTCCTGTTCTGACAGCATTGTTATTGTTTGGTGGCTGCAATATTACATATGATAGAGATGAATCACAGCGCGCTCAACGTGCAACAGAAAAGTAGGTAAAGATTTTTAACTCCAGCCTTCCCCGCAGTCTTGCCCAGTTGTAATGAAATTACTGTTTCACTTCATACAATGAACTTCTCACAGTGTGCATTAGAAGCTGCAGCAAATCAAATACAGCCCGTCCCATTTTCTGGCTGGAAGACATCCAACATCATCTTGTCTAGTCCTTTCCTCCGCAGTCTTTCTGTTTTTGGTCTGCCCCCTTTACTTCTTTGGATTTCAGGTCATGAAGCTTCAGCAACACATATGTATGGCACCATAGCTTCTTGTTTTCAGGAAACTGTATACTGCAACCAGGGGCGGACTGACAACTCAGGTCGCCCCCGGGCAATAGGGGATCATGGGGCCCCTGTGTCCTTGTCCAAACCCAAAAAAGCCTATGAAAAAGGTACCAGGGGCATCTAATGGGGCCCACTACTGACCCCGGCCCTTGGGCAGTGCCCCAGTTTCCAAATGGTCAGTCCGCCCCAGACTGCAACCTTCCGATCCCACTCACCAGCCATGATCTGCCTGCATTGCATAGAGAAGCTCAAAGACCAAATGATGATGTCACTGGGTCTAAAATAGGGCATGCAATGAAAACAGAATGGTTATTTATTAACCACTTTCCCACCGCCCTATAGAAGAACTACTGCTACAGGGTGGCAGGGATGCGCAAAATCACCTATATATACCTGATTTTGCATTCCTGGGTAGGGGGGCGCACGCGAGCCATACGCGACCCCTACCTGCGCCGTTGTTTGCGGCCTCCGCTGTCAATCACCGGGTCCCGCCTGGTGATTACTCGCCGGCACCTGGTGATCACCAAGCCTTACCGTCGGGGGTGTAGAGAACCAGTGGCGGACTGACAACTCTTGGGGCCCCCGGGCAATAGGGGATCATGGGGCCCCTGTGTCCTTGGCCAAACTCAAAAAAGCCTATGAAAAAGGTACCAGGGGCATCTCATGGGGCCCCCTACTGACCCCGGGCCCTCGGGCAATGCCCGAGTTTCCAAATGGTCAGTCCGCCCCTGTAGAGAACTGTATGTAAACAATACAAATCCCTCCCCTGTCAGCTCCTGCACACTGCTTTCTATGGCTCTGCATAGCATTGCGATGGGGCTCAGGTAAGTTTTAGGAGGGAGCTGCACACAGAAGGTTTTTTACATAGAATGCATGAAGGTAAAAAAAACCTTGAGCCTTTACAACCACTTTAGGGAGCCATAGGAGGGTTTGATATGCAGCACAGCAACTAGAACTGAATGAATAGTGTAAAGTGTGTTCATCAGTGATTTGGTAGAGCTGGGCACATTGTCAGTCCTGCCAGGCAAACTGAAAGTATATCTAAATCCAATTTTTTAAAAATTATTTTGGAGAGAGTAAGGAAGGGTTAAAATCCCTGTCAATTAAAGTTGCTGTTAAAAAAAAAAAATCGCTGACAGCCAATCATAGGCAGCGGAAGCATTCTCTGTCCTGAAGCCACATATATACATGCCTCTTTATCACCAACACAAATGCCCCCATTGGGAGATTTCTTATCTATTCCTGTTTTGGTGACAACTTGATATTTTACGTTTTCCCACACTTTCTGTCCAGGTGACAATGGTTGGGAAGAATCTCCCCAATTGCGACACAGATGACAATAAAAACCTTAAAAATACAAGGTGTGTCAGACCAAAAAGAACGAAAGGGTCCAAGATCATTTTAATTATTGATAAAATTGGTCAAAACAGCTAATGCGTTTCATGAGCCAAAACTACTCCCTCTTCATCAGGGCTACAAAAAATATATGCAAAGAATATAAAACGTAATCCTAATGATGGGAAATTATTCACCACAAACCATTACAAATGCATCACTTGATGACAGCAAATATATTACATAAACAGGGGCGGACTGACAACTCATGGGGCCCCCGGGCAATAGGGGATCATGGGGCCCCTGTGTCCTTGCCCAAACTCAAAAAAGCCTATGAAAAAGGTACGAGGGGCATCTCATGGGGCCCCCTACTGACCCCGGGCCCTCGGGCAGTGCCCGAGTTTCCAAATGGTCAGTCCGCCCCTGGACTGGGAAGAAACCGGAGTACCCGGAGGAAACCCACACAGTCACAGGGAGAACATGCAAACTCCAGGCAGGTGGTACTGGGGTTGGGATTCCAACCAATGACCGAGTACTGCCAGGCGGAAGTGCTAATTCAGCCACTGTGCTGCCCATAGTCAAATTTGTTTTAGCCATCGGTGTCCCATTGCAGAGATATCCCTTCACTTCCTCTCCTAGAGCCAAAAAGGAAGTGAAAGGACATTCGGCAAATGAAGGGAATTTCTTGGAGACCTCCAGGTCACCAGGACTAATGTCCCCATTGGAAGATTTCCCCTCTGTTATTTTTCTGGGGACAATCCTTGGCACCAGAACCTCCTGGCCCTTTCAGGAGTTTCAGTTGCAGGGAGGTGGGGTTTATGATTTTGTGACCACTGTGATTGGCTGTCACAGCAGTCACATGATTGGAAAGCTTTCCGCTAGTCGTCAGACTCAGACAGTGCTAAAAGTCCACAGGTTAGGGGGTGCAAATTACTTGCCTTGCCTGGGCGCTGACAACCCATGCTATGCCACTGCCTATACGTGACGAGCAAAACGCTCCAAAATGCTCAGGTCTGAATTCAGCCTTACTGCATAGCAGTGTGTTGATAGTATTAAGGCCCTGTTCAGATATCTGCAATGCTAGAATGTGGGTATTCCCGTATCATCTCTGCATCATGCAAGATCGCATGTTAACAACTTAAAGACTAGGCCAAAATTGACACTTTTTGCTTACATGAAAAGTCTGTATTTTTGGCTAAAATTACTTGGATCCACCAAACATTATACATTTTTAAGGAGAGGCCCTAGAGAATAAAATGGTGGGTTTTGCATTTTTTTTGTGTCACACAGTATTACGCAGTGGTTTTACAAATGCAGTTTTTTGGGGGAAAAAATGCCCTTTAATGAATTTTATGCACAATATAATTATTATTATTATACAGTATTTATAAAGCGCCAATGGTTCGCTCAGCGCTGTACATTACAATGGGGGACAGAACATGTGACAGAACAATACCAATACAATGCAAAACATGAGGGGATCGAGGGCCCTGCTCTTTCCAGCTTACAATCTAGGAGGGAGGGGATGGTGGCACAGGAGGAGATAGCTATGGGGGATGGAGTGGTAGGAAGAGTGGAGGAGGTCGGCAGGTTAGCAGGGGGTGGGGTAGGCTTCCCTGAAGAGATGGGTTTTCAGGGTGCGCCTAAAGGACAGGAGAGTAGGTGATAATCTGATGGGTTGGGGCAGGGAGTTCCAGAGGATGGGTGACAACCTAGAGAAGTCCTGGAGGCGGGCATGGGAGGAGGAGACCAGGGAACTAGAGAGAAGGAGGTCTTGTGAGGAGCGGAGTGTGCGTGCTGGGCGGTACTTGGATATTAGGTCAGTGATGTAGTTCGGGGCAGTATGGTGGACAGCTTTGTACGTCAGTGTTAGGATTTTGAATTTGATTCGTTGCGCAATCGGAAGCCAGTGGAGGGATTGGCAGAGGGGGGTGGCGGAGATGGAGCCGTTGGAAAGGTGAATGAGTCTGGCAGCCGTATTCAGGATCGACTGAAGCGGGGATAGCCAGCGGCGAGGCAGGCCAGTGAGGAGGGAGTTGCAGTAGTCGAGTCGTGATATGATGAGGGAGTGGATAAAATATAAAAAAATTATGTTACGCCAAGAAAATAGATACCTAACATGCTTTAAAATTGAGCATGCTTGTGGAATGGCGACAACCAACGTACGTCGTAGACTGCATAGGTGGCATTTTAATAGCCTTTAGAGTTACACAGAAAGTCTGCTGCTAGAATCATTGTTCTTGCTATAACATTCTCAACGATACCTTACATTTGTGGCGTGAACACCATTTACATATGCGTGTGCAATCTACGTATGCGTTCACCTTTTGCACACGAACATGGGCAGTTTAAAAAAAAAATTACATTTATTTATTTTATTTTTTTTTTGGAATTTTCCCTTTAATTTTTTTTTATTTTCTTTTATCACAAGGAATGTAAACATACCTTGTAATAACAATAGGCAATGGCAGGTCCTCTTTACTGAGATATGTGGGGTCTGTTAGATGCCAGATGTCTCCTCTGCCCCTAACAGCATCGGACCAAGATTGGTGTGATCTGATGCTTTCCAAAGCCAAAAATGACTTTGTTGACATCAGTCGAAGCCAGAAGTGACAAAATACACGTCGCTTCCGACTCCTATACCATAGACATGACCGGGGACGTTCCAACTCTATTGATCCTGCTGGAATCTCTGGCTTCGGTTCTGGGTTCTCCGGTGGGATGGAGAGCACAGAGAGGCACCGGAGGGTGACGGGAGGGGTGCTCATTAGCTGCATTTACAATATAGAGAATCGCCGGCCAAACAAAAAAAATACCGGATTGATGCTTGCAGCTGCAGGCATCAGCCAGGTATAGGCTTCTGGACAACTGACGTATAATTACACATTGTGGTCTGGAAGTAGATAAACTGTATTGTGGTCTACAATGCCACTATTTATTAATGGCAACCCAAAGCACTTAGCTATCGCACAAGTATTGCATCCCACCGCAACTCATGGTTACCTATTACCAGGGGTGGACTGACCATTTGGAAACTTGGGCACTGCCCAAGGGCCTGTGGTCAGTAGGGGGCTCCATGAGATGCCCCTGGTACCTTTTTCATAGGCTTTTTTGAGTTTGGGCAAGGACACAGGGGCCCCATGATCCCCTATTGCCCGGGGGCCCCATGAGTAGTCAGTCCCAGGGGCGGACTGACCATTTGGAAACTCGGACACTGCCTGAGGGCCCAGGGTCAGTAGGGGGCCCCATGAAATGCCCCTGGTACCTTTTTTATAGGCTTTTTTGAGTGTGGGCAAGGACACAGGGGCCCCATGATCCCCTATTGCCCGGGGTCCCCATGAGCTGTCAGTCCACCCCTGGTCAGTCTGCCCCTGCCTATTACCATTCATTGTGGTGCGGCACGATTAAAAAAAAGGGGTCATGCACTGGAGAAATTAAGATGCAGCAGACATCCAAAGATAAAACTTGAATGGACCTCGCAGACAATAAATCCCTGACAGGGGTTCAAAACCTCCTCTATTCTATAGAAAAAAAAGACTTAAGACATTCTTTAGACTCCATTCACATCTGAGTGTAGAGGTGTTTTTTTTTAGCATTTTCCGTGCTGTTTTGCAGAAATTTTACAGTGATTTTTGCGTGGTTTCATACAGCGTTTTTGAGCTATGCCATTTTTTTTATCATCCAATAGAGAAAAGTATAATCTGTTGCATCAATTTTTGCTAGGCTTTCCTGATTCAGCTTTTCCATCAGCTTTTATTTCTTTTTTTTTCTTTCTTTCTCTATTATTTATTTTGTTAGGGTAATAATAATAATGAATAAAATGTTAAATAAATACACAAGTAAATAAAAATAATCATAAAGAAATGCTATGTAATAATAAATAAATAATAGTTAACACCTAAGCTTAACCTCCTAATTCTTAAAAAATCTATTACATTATTATTATTTATTTATTTTTTGGTTTAGGTGTTTATTTTTTGTTTGGGTTTAGGTGTTTATTCATTATTATTATTATTATTATTATTAATAATAATAAAAAACACCTAAACCCAAACAAAACTATAATAATAATAATAATAATAATAAAAAATAAACACCTAAAAAAATTATTAATAATAAATAAAAAAATACACAAATAAATAACAATAATTATAAATAAATACTTGTAATAATAAATTATTAATAATTAACCCATAACCTTAACCCCCTAAAACCTAAAAAAGTTAAAAAACAACAGCAACCCAACCAACCAACAACCAAACAAACCAACAAAAACAACAACCAAACCAACAACAACAACCAAACACACAACAACAACCAAGGAACAATAACAATAACAACAACGAAACAAACAAACCAACAAACAACCAAACAAACAACAACAACCAAACAAACCAACAACAAGAACAACAACAACCCTAACCCTTTCTTAAGGTTAGGGGTTAATTATTATTTATTTTACATTTATTTATTCATATATAATGAAATTTTTTTTAAAAACATATTTTCATTTGAGCAGAAAATCACGAACAATGAGTGTTAAAATGCACAAAAACGCGCCAATTGCATGTTTCTATTTGTTTATGAGAATAAAAAAACGCACCAAAAATGTGCAAATCTGCCCAATTTGAGCTACAAAAGTAGCTCCAACTTTTTTGAGCTTCAGGCATTCTGCTTTATGTATAATAAAATTTAAACAGACCGTGCATCAATATTTTACATATAGTAATGTTGATGTATATCAAATAATAACATACAGCATAAATTGCCTTTAACAAAGTCCCATATAGTGCACCGAGTGCATGTGCTTGTGCTCCACTTAATTGAAGTGCTTAATTTCTTCAGTTAAATCAAAGTGCTCCACTATGCACAACACGGTGCCCCACATGGACTAGAACTCACCCTTAGCAAAAGACCATCTATTTCTAGAGTGGTCTAAAACGCTTGTGGGGCATTCTCCAATGGAACAGTTGTCTCCAGATCTCTGCAAGTATTAGAATAGGCATGTCACCAAAAAAACAAAGAAAGAGAATATCCCATAGTGTAACACCGCATTGTATTTTATTGGGGGGGGGGTAAATGTAAAAAAATCTCACTCACAAATAAAGTGCTTATGCCCGACACCTTGTGTACTCAGTCTTATTGTTCCTATTGTGTGGAAGCCGCTGTACAAAACCCTCCTCAGACCAGCCTGTGTTCCATAGGGCAGATGTGACATCGGAGGAAGTTGCGTCATCAAACCTCGACGCGTTTCGATTAGAGATTAAGTGCACTTCCTGAGGACGATCTTTGATCGAAACGTGTCAAGGTTTGATGACGCAATGTTCGCTGACATCACAGTGTGCCTCAGTTAGGGAGATTCACCCTCTCTATTTATCCTGTTTACCATTATCAATGACAATAAAAGTAAAAGAAATTCCCAAATTTTGGGTTAACATGAGAACAGTATAGGAAGGGAATCTTCCAATAGGGGCGCTAGTTCTGGTGACCCTGATGACACCCTGGGATTCCCTCACTTTGGAGGTATTTCCTCTCCTGTTTTGTCTATGGATAGGAAATGGAGGGAAATCTCCACAATAGGACACAAATGAAAAAAAAAAAAAAACACTGACAGGGGTGCTAACCTTCCCTTGTGCTATCTAAAATGAGAAAAAAAAAGTTTTGTATAGAGTCATCCGAACTGTCACTTGCCAATTCCCTATTGTGCGTTACAAAGCAGGCCAATAGGCCCTCATCCTTTTACCCACTGGGGGACCTCAAGCAATCTAGAAGATTAGATGGGGATCCCATATTTAACATTTCATGGGGATATGGCTTGGCAGTCACCGCAACCTTGACATCATTAGCTTAATAAAAAATTGTAAACTCCCTATGTTGGTGCTATCTTAAAAATAAGAGGTATATACAGTGGGGCAAAAAAGTATTTAGTCAGCCACCAATTGTGCAAGTTCTCCCACTTAAAAGATGAGAGAGGCCTGTAATTGGCATCATAGGTAGACCTCAACTATGAGAGACAAAATGAGAAAAAAAATCCAGACAATCACATTGCCTGATTTTAAAGGAATGAATTTGCAAATTATGGTGGAAAATAAGTATTTGGTCAATATCAAAAGTTCATCTCAATACTTTGTTATATATCCTTTGTTGGCAATGACAGAGGTCAAACGTTTCCTGTAAGTCTTCACAAGGTTGGCACACACTGTTGCTGGTATGTTGATCCATTCCTCCATGCAGATCTCCTCTAGAGCAGTGATGTTTTGGGGCTGTCGCTGGGCAACACAGACTTTCAACTCCCTCCAAAGGTTTTCTATGGGATTGAGATCTGGAGACTGGCTAGGCCACTCCAGGACCTTGAAATGCTTCTTACAAAGCCACTCCTTCGTTGCCCGGGCGGAATGTTTGGGATCATTGTCATGTTGGAAGACCCAGCCACGTTTCATCTTCAATGCCCTTGCTGATGGAAGGAGGTTTGCACTCAAAATCTCACGATACATGGCCCCATTCATTCTGTCCTGTACATGGATCAGTCGTCCTGGTCCCTTTGCGGAGAAACAGCCCCAAAGCATGATGTTGCCACCCCCATGCTTCACAGTAGGTATGGTGTTCTTTGGATGCAACTCAGCATTCTCTCTCCTCCAAACACGACGAGTTGTGTTTCTACCAAACAGTTCTATTTTGGTTTCATCTGACCATATGGCATTCTCCCAATCCTCTTCTGGATCATCCAAATGCTCTCTAGCAAACTTCAGACGGGCCCGGACATGTACTGGCTTAAGCAGGGGGACACGTCTGGCACTGCAGGATCTGAGTCCCTGGCGGCGTAGTGTGTTACTGATGGTAGCCTTTGTTACGTTGGTCCCAGCTCTCTGCAGGTCATTCACTAGGTCCCCCCGTGTGGTCTTGAGATTTGTGCTCACCGTTCTTGTGATCATTTTGACCCCACAGGGTGAGATCTTGCGTGGAGCCCCAGATCGAGGGAGATTATCAGTGGTCTTGTATGTCTTCCATTTTCTAATTATTGCTCCCACAGTTGATTTGTTCACACCAAGCTGCTTGCCTATTGCAGATTCAGTCTTCCCAGCCTGGTGCAGGTCTACAATTTTGTTTCTGGTGTCCTTCGACAGCTCTTTGGTCTTCACCATAGTGGAGTTTGGAGTGTGACTGTTTGAGGATGTGGTCAGGTGTCTTTTATACTGATAACAAGTTCAAACAGGTGCCATTGATACAGGTAATGAGTGCAGGACAGAGGAGTCTCTTAAAGAAGAAGGTAGAGGTCTGTGAGAGCCAGAAATCTTGCTTGTTTGTAGGTGACAAAATACTTATTTTCCACCATAATTTGCAAATAAATTCTTTCCAAATCAGCCAATGTGATTGTCTGGATTTATTTTCTCATTTTGTCTCTCATAGTTGAGGTCTACCTATGATGCCAATTACAGGCCTCTCTCATCTTTTTAAGTGGGAGAACTTGCACAATTGGTGGCTGACTGAATACTTTTTTGCCCCACTGTATATATAGTTATACCCATCCTATAATATTTATAAACTGGTTTTCAAAGGTCGAAGTAACCCACAATATTAAAAAAAATAAAATGCGTGCAGTACAGCCATTAGTAAGTTGAATAGTCAATTTTTGACCATAAAAAAGCCTCTCTCATCTTTTTAAGTGGGAGAACTTGCACATGGTGGCTGACTAAATACTTTTTTACCCCACTGTATATATATATATATATATATATATATATATATATATATATATATAATAGTTAAAGGATTTTGTGCACTTTTTTATTTTTGAATATGGTTACTTATATACAGTACATAAATAAATATATATATATATATATATATATATATATGTGTGTGTGCAAAACAAAAATTGTTTAAATAGTAAAAATGAATTATATATATCAAACATTTTTAAATGTTTAAAATTAAAGCCCAATTCCAGGCATAACAAAAAAATACCCTTGGGGTGTGGTCCCCCAAACTGCATGTACTAAATGTTCATTAAGTCTAGGGGGTTGCAGAAGAGGCTGTAGTAGGCTGTGGTATGGAGACAGGTAATTAATACAGCCTCTTCTGCAACCCCCTAGACTTAATGAGCATTTAAACCATGCAGTTTGTTGGGGGCCCTGATACAACAAGGGTTTTTGTTGGTGTTCAGAGTTAAATTAAATTGATCAAAACATTATGGTTTCAACAACCAAAAATATTCTCAAAAACACCTAGGCTCAGCCCTTGGTTTCAATAAGACATATGCTACCTCGAGGAAGGCACATTCTGCTTTGATGTTTGTTGGCTAACCCATGGTGCTTCAGGAATCCTGGAGTGCATTCCTTTTTTTTTTTTAAACAAATATATACTGTGTATGTATGTGTGTGTATATATGTGTATGTGTATATATATATATATATATATATATATATATATATGAAAAATGTCATCCTACATCTCAATCAGACAAATGCTGCTTCAAAGCATGCATTACCTGTGGGAGGTATCACAATTTTTTTGTATAAAACAAAGATTGTGTATACGGTAAGCATACAGTATAAACTTAAAAAAAAACTAAATAAAATTGACCCAAACATTTCAGTTTCTTTCTAACAATTTAAAATGACTGTAGATTGCCCTTAAAAACAACATCAACCAAAAAATATCTGATCTTGAATATGCAGTTCAGTTTGGGGCACTGGTTCACAAGAATGATGTGTTAGAACTATAGATAATGTAGAGAAGGACATGAAGAAGAGGCATGGAGGAGCTCAGCCATGAGAAGAGAATAACTGAACTGAATTTGAGCAAAGAGAATGTGTTTAAGGAGGATACTATCACTTTGTTTATATTCTGTACATAAATGGTCCATATAGTAAACTGAAAGATAACAGGTTTAAAGTGATATTAAAGGCATTTTTAAAAATAAAATAACACACAGAGCCGTGGCTCAGCCCCACCCCCACTATCTCCTCACTAGCTCAGCCAATGAGGAGAGAGAGTTCTTGGTGAGCTGATACTCTCATGCACATTGCTGCATCACGATGGGGCTCAAGTAAGTATGGGGGGGAGGGGGCTGGGAGGGCTGCTTCACACAGAAGATTTTTTACTTTCATGCATAGAATGAAGCTAAAAACCTTCAGCCTTTAGAATCACTTTGACCTCCCAATGCAGAAAGGCTTCTTCACACTACGTTCTGGGGAAAGAGCTAGAACTATTAATATTTAGATTGATAATATTGCAGATTGTTGATAAAGGATATATCTAATTGTCTTGGGGAAGTTTTTTCCTGTTTCAGTGTTATTTTTCTTCTTTTGCCTTCCTCTAGATCAACTTTGGGTTTACGGTTCTGTGGATGCAGGATTTCAGTTCATTATTTGGTTGAACTCAATGGACAGGTGCCTTTTCTTTCAGCCTAACTATGTAACTTTATAATTCTCGCAAACTCCAAACACGTAGTGATCACCGATGTTACCGCCTCAATGCGAGATCTGTGCTTCTCCTGAATCAGCTGTTTCCTGGTCCTTTGCTTCTTTCCATAGCTGTTCCTAGTAAATCTCCCTTTTATATTGTGGCCATAAAATCTCTTTTTTGTGCTCAGATTTGATGTGTTTGCTGTCTATTGCCAGTTGCCATGTCTAATAAACTGGATCTGTAAAATATCAAGCCATAAACACAGCAGAGCACACAAAGGTCAGCATTTCAAATGGATTAATTGCTATTGTTAGAAACTTCCTGTTTTTCTACTATGGTTTTTGCTCATTTGTATCTGAGACTACAAAAAGTAAGGTTTGTTTTTGTCTTTGTCCCAATGCACATGACCTCAGAGAATATTTCACTTGTTTTCATTTCTACAGTTCCACACAGAAATACAGCAGTTGAAGGTTCAGTCCACCCAAAACATGAGCTATCTGAGCTTGGTGAGCTGAGTCAACCCCTTGCCCCATGTTTCTTTTTTTTTGGATATTAAAACAACAAGATTACATTGCCATCATTTCTGACTCTGTTCCTGTCTACCTGGGAGTTTCAGATCCTTAGACTTTGCAGCTGATCTAAAGAAAAGCCAAAAACTCTATAAAGAATAGTCCAATTTGCTCTGATGGCAAAAATGTCCTCATATTCCCCTAAGGAGGTCTGCGGGCCAAATGCAGCCCACCAGGCCATTTCATGTGGCTCTCACACCTCTCCTGCAGCTTTGTCATTCCCCTCATCTCTGGCCCTACCTTGTCTCAGCAGTCAGCAGTAGAGAGGAGGAGAGAACTCTTCCACCAGATCCTACAGCTGCAGCACCCCCTCTTCCCCGACTCCCCTGGTCTCAGCATTCAACAGACTCCACAGCTGACTCCAGCCCTTCTCTGGTCCTCTTCCAGACCATGCACTTTCTGTTTGCAAGCTTCTTCCATGCAGCAGCACAAGGTAAGGAGGGTACACTGAGATATAGGGGAGGGTAGGGAACTCTTGGCTTCCAATGATGGGGGGGCTCTGACATATTATGTAAGGGGGGTAGGTTGCTTTGAACATCTGCTTATAATTATTATGAGAATAATACAATTCCATGACAGTTCAAAAAGAGGGTCACAAAGTTTTTTGGAGTCTGCTCATACAGAACATGGTTCTGCTTTGACGCATGGAAAATAACTGTGCACTGTTCCTTTTAAAATTAATAAATCAAATATGCACAGAGATTGCTAATCTCAAACATAACATAACATTAGTGTTCAAATGCTTGCATAGAATTGTGATAATCATACAACATATGAAAAATTAGTCCATTCTACGCAGTATCCTGTGATCTGTGATGCCAAACACTAATTCACTTGCAAATGTCCATACAATGTGATCAGTCCTCCAAACACAACATAAAAATGCTTGTGTAAATGTTCCAAATCCCAGTACTGCAAGTGTCCACCTCTAAGTGCAGTGCCCACTCACCTTAATATTGAAAGAAATAGGTTATACAGTGCTTGGTTGAGTATCCTTCTGTAGATCAGCCTCTGGCTTTTTGCATCCACTTCCACCTGGACTTCCTTTAAAAGACATCGCTTTTCTGGTTCCAATGTGAATCAAGCTTTGCTGAATTGGAATATGTACTCACAGTAGGAGTCCAGCTGTCAGGAATGGACTGGCCAGCAATGGTGGGACTCACCTGCCTTATGGGCTGCAGTACCAGGGCTGGCCAGCGGGTGCTCCCAGCAATCAGAGACTCAGCCTTGCAGCCAGCCAAACACCTGAAACTGCTTATGCTGGTGTATTTAAGGGATGGCCAGACCTGCAGACTCTGCCTTGGTGTGTGTTTTTTCTGGGCCCTCTATCTTGTTCCTGCATTCCTGTTCCTGTTCCTGTTCAATACGTTGCTGACCCTGCCTGATCCGGACCTCTGCTGACTTCTCCTGCTTTATCCCTGGCTTGTGACCCCGACCATTCTCTGCCTGACCCCCCTGTACCTACCTGCCCGATTGTTATTGACCCGGCCTGCCTGACGACGCTTGCATTGTATGTACTGTTATCTGTGGGTGGTTGGTTTGATTCGTTTGCACTGTGTTATGTTTAGTATTGCACTGCGTTTATGTTTGTATTGTTAGTCTTTAATAAATTATATTGTTTATAACTTATCTGAAGCCTGCGTTTCCCTGCGTCAGTCACATACCTCTGGTCATACCCGGGAGCCCTGACATTACACCAAGGCCAATCCTGACCAGAAGTGGCTGCACAGGGAAGCCATCTTGGCTTGTTGCTGGGAAAGATGGATCTTGATGAGGTTGTGTATTTATATCTGCTAGTGTTTGATGACAGAGAGTATGCTTATCAGACTCTGAAGGAGTATCCCCGGGATGAACTGCTAGAATGTATACGGATCGCTCATGTTCTAGTAGATCAGGGCATAGAGTTCTCTGAGGTGCAACCTTTGATTCAGGTTTGTGCGGAGTTGGTTTCATCTGGTACCCCCGAATGCAGGGATGAATTTTTGCCGCCATTTAGTGCCAACCAGGTAGAGTCCCTGGTATGGTTATTAGAGGATGATGTGGATTACTTTCTGGAGCGTTATTCTGCATGTTCACCACAGGTACTAAGAGATTGTATAAACGCAGTGCAGTCTTTGGTCAGACAGGCTTTGTGTAAGCTCAGCTTTGTTCAACCCATACTGCAGACATGGACAGATTTGTTGCACCCAGCCTCAGTCAGCTTACAAAAACCCAGTCCTGCTTCTAATCTATTTCCTCAAAGCTCTATTCCTGCATTCCCAACAGCTCCTCCTGCCCTGCTATCTACCGCATGTCAGTACCCTGTTCCCACTCGCTGCACCTATCCTGCCTTTAACCCTGTAAAAAAGCCCTCTGTAGCAACTGTTCCCTCCCCTGTTCTATCCTCCAGCTCTTCTCTGTCTCCAGCTGCTCCATTCGTTTGCAGACCTGCGTTTACTTGCAGTGCTCCAGTAGTTAAAACCAGAAAAAAGCGAAAATTCTTTCCAACCAATACCATCCTGCCAGTATCCAAACCGGTGAGCCTGCCGTCTGAGAACCTGCCTTCCGTGGTTCAGCCTGGTGCCTCAGCACCCGCACTTCAGCCTGAGGTCTGTACCCAGCCTGATGCCTGTACCCAGCCTGATGCCTGTACTCAGCCTGATGCCTCTACTCAGCCTGATGCCTCCATTCAGCCTGATGCCTCTACCCAGCATGATGTTTCTACCCAGCCTGATGAACTGATCCAGCCTGATGAACTGATCCAGCCTGATGATCTTATTAGGCCAGTTGACTCGATGCCCGCTGTTGATCCAGACGATCCGGTACCTGATGACCCGGTGCCCGCTGTCATACCTGGTGACCCGATGACCGCTGTCGAGCCAGACGATCCAGTGCCCGCTGTCATGCCTGGTGACCCGATGCCCGCTGTCGAGCCAGACGATCCAGTGCCAGATGACCCGGTGCCTGCTGTCGAGCCAGACGATCCGGTACCTGATCCGGTGCCCACT
The DNA here is from genome assembly GCF_062004578.1 of Staurois parvus. Lineage (NCBI taxonomy): Eukaryota > Metazoa > Chordata > Amphibia > Anura > Ranidae > Staurois > Staurois parvus. The sequence continues at coordinate 4,330,441 of NW_028318158.1, forward strand.
GTCGTGCCAATTGACTCAGAGCCCGCTGTCGTGCCTGGTGACTCGGTGCCCACTGCCTTGCCAGATGACGCGGTGCCCGCTGGCAAGCCAAATGACCTGATGCCTGGTGACCCAGTGCCCGCTGTCATACCTGGTGACCCGATGCCCGCTGTCGAGCCAGACAATCCGGTACCTGATGACCCGGTGCCCGCTGTCGTGCCAATGGACTCAGAGCCCACTGTCGTGCCTGGTGACCTGGTGCCCACTGCCTTGCCAGATGACGCGGTGCCCGCTGTCGAGCCAAATGACCTGATGCCTGGTGACCCGATGCCCGCTGTCCAGCCAGACGATCCAATGTCTGACCCAGTGCCCGCGGTCATGCCAGTTGACTCGGAGCCCACTGCCTTGCCAGATGACGCGGTGCCCGCTGTCGAGCCAAATGACCTGATGCCTGGTGACCCGATGCCAGCTGTCCAGCCAGACGATCCAATGTCTGACCCAGTGCCCGCGGTCATGCCAGTTGACTCGGAGCCCACTGCCTTGCCAGATGACGCGGTGCCCGCTGTCGAGCCAAATGACCTGATGCCTGGTGACCCGATGCCCGCTGTCCAGCCAGACGATCCAATGTCTGACCCAGTGCCAGCGGTCATGCCAGTTGACTCGGAGCCCACTGTCGTGCCTGGTGACTCGGTGCCCGCCGCTCCGCCTGGGGGTCCGGCGCCCGCCGCTCTGCCTGGGGGCCCGAGACCTGTCGCTCCGCCTGGGGGTCCAGTGCCCGCCGCTCCGCCTGTGGGCCCGAGACCTGTCGCTCCGCCTGGGGGTCCGGCGCCCGCCGCTCCTCCTGGGGGCCCAAGACCTGTCGCTCCGCCTGGGGGTCCGGCGCCCGCCACTCCGCCTGGGGGCCCGAGACCTGTCGCTCCGCCTGGGGGTCCGGCGCCCGCCGCTCCACCTGGGGGTCCGGCGCCTGCCACTCCACCTGGGGGTCCGGCGCCCGCCGCTCCGCCTGGGGGCCCGAGACCTGTCGCTCCGCCTGGGGGCCCGAGACCTGTCGCTCCGCCTGGGGGTCCGGCACCCGCCGCTCCACCTGGGGGCCCGAGACCTGTCGCTCCTCCTGGGGGTCCGGTGCCCGCCGCTCCGCCTGGGGGCCCGATGCCTGTCGCCCCACCTGGGGGCCCGATGCCTGTCACCCCGCCTGGGGGCCCGATGCCTGTCGCCCCACCTGGGGGCCCGATGCCTGTCAGCCCGCCTGGGGGCCCGATGCCTGTCGCCCCGCCTGGGGGCCCGCTGCCTGCTGCTCCGCCTGGTGGCCCGCTGCCTGCTGCTCCGCCTGGTGGCCCGGTGCCTGCTACTTCGCCTGATGATCCGATGTGCCTCTGCCCGGAGTCCAGCCCGCTGTGCCTCTGCCCGGAGTCCAGCCCGCTGTGCCTCTGCCCGGAGTCCAGCCCGCTGTGCCTCTGCCCGGAGTCCAGCCCGCTGTGCCTCTGCCCGGAGTCCAGCCCGCTGTGCCTCTGCCCGGAGTCCAGCCCGATGTGCCTCTGCCCGGAGTCCTGCCCGATGTGCCTCTGCCCGGAGTCCTGCCCGATGTGCCTCTGCCCGGAGTCCTGCCCGATGTGCCTCTGCCCGGAGTCCTGCCCGATGTGCCTCTGCCCGGAGTCCAGCCCGTTGTGCCTCTGCCCGGAGTCCAGCCCGATGTGCCGCTGCCCGGACACCAGCCTGATGTGCCGCTGCCCGGAGTCCAGCCCGATGTGCCGCTGCCCGGAGTCCAGCCCGGAGTGCCGCTGCCCGATGTGCCTCTGCCTGGTGTGCCGCTGCCCGATGTGCCTCTGCCCGGAGTCCTGCCCGATGTGCCTCTGCCCGGAGTCCTGCCCGATGTGCCTCTGCCTGGAGTCCTGCCCGATGTGCCTCTGCCCGGAGTCCTGCCCGATGTGCCTCTGCCCGGAGTCCAGCCCGTTGTGCCTCTGCCCGGAGTCCAGCCCGATGTGCCGCTGCCCGGAGTCCAGCCCGATGTGCCGCTGCCCGGAGTCCAGCCCGATGTGCCGCTGCCCGGAGTCCAGCCCGGAGTGCCGCTGCCCGATGTGCCTCTGCCTGGTGTGCCGCTGCCCGATGTGCCTCTGCCCGGAGTCCTGCCCGATGTGCCGCTGCCCGGAGTCCTGCCCGGTGTGCCAGTCTTTGATATCCCGCCAGTTACCAGACCCGGGCGGTGGAACATTTTGCCCAGCTAGGACTGTTTGGAGCGTCCTGAGGCCGCTCCTTGAGGGGAGGGTACTGTCAGGAATGGACTGGCCAGCAATGGTGGGACTCACCTGCCTTATGGGCTGCAGTACCAGGGCTGGCCAGCGGGTGCTCCCAGCAATCAGAGACTCAACCTTGCAGCCAGCCAAACACCTGAAACTGCTTATGCTGGTGTATTTAAGGGATGGCCAGACCTGCAGACTCTGCCTTGGTGTGTGTTTTTCCTGGGCCCTCTATCTTGTTCCTGCATTCCTGTTCCTGTTCCTGTTCGATACGTTGCTGACCCTGCCTGATCCAGACCTCTGCTGACTTCTCCTGCTTTATCCCTGGCTTGTGACCCCGACCATTCTCTGCCTGACCCCCCTGTACCTACCTGCCCGATTGTTATTGACCCGGCCTGCCTGACGACGCTTGCATTGTATGTACTGTTATCTGTGGGTGGTTGGTTTGATTCGTTTGCACTGTGTTATGTTTAGTATTGCACTGCGTTTATGTTTGTATTGTTAGTCTTTAATAAATTATATTGTTTATAACTTATCTGAAGCCTGCGTTTCCCTGCGTCAGTCACATACCTCTGGTCATACCCGGGAGCCCTGACACCAGCTGTAAAGCCGCTAGGCTTCACTTCCGCTTTCCCTTACTGAAGATGCCAGCGCCTGCCCCCAAAGCCAATTGAAGAATCGGCTGGGGTGAGGACATCGCTGGACCCCCGGGACCGGCAAGTGCCCTTATATTAAAAGTCAGCAGCTACAGAAATCACAGCATACCCCGTGTAATGAATGAAAAGCTATTTATTTAGCTACATATGTACTCACAATGCTATAATAAAATACAGCACTGAATCCACCTGAATAAAGTTTTCTCAACAAATGTCTGAATTGCACATCAGGAAATGATGTCACCAGCTACGCCCAACTAGCTTCATCCCTAATTACATGACTTCCTCAGGGTATCAAAGAAAATTCCTTTATTCAGGTTGATTCAGTGCTGTATTTTATTATACCTTTGTGACTACATATGTAGCAGAATAAATAGTTTTGGATTCATTACATGGGATGCGCTATGATTGCTATTCCTTTTTTTGAGCTTGATTCACATTGGAACCAGCAAACCAATGATGGGGCATTATTCCTCCCACTGACACCAATGATGGGGCAAGATTCTTCCCACTGACACCAATGATGGGGCACTATTTCTCCCACTGACACTGATGGAGTACTATTCCTCCCACTGACACTAATGATGGGACACTATTCCTCACACACTGACATTAATGATGGGGCACCATCATTGGTGTCAGTGGGAGGAATGGTGTCCCATCATTGGTGTCAGAGCGAGGAATCGTGCCCTATCATTGGTGTCAGTGGGAGAAATAGCACCCCATCATTGGAATACCATACTGAAATACCATACCATATTGAAATCAAATCTGATATTTTTTAATTTTTATTTGGTGTGTGTTGGAAGAAGGGTAGTCTTATACGGTGATTATAGCCCAAACTCTATATTTTAACAGGAAAAGTAGGGGGTCGTCTTATACGACGGAAAATACAGTATTTAAGTTTCTCCAGTTCTTTGCCAATCCGCTTCTGTTGTATGCACATGTGACCAGTGTGAACAGATGGGCGAACTGTTGCTACTGTTTAACTGTCCAATCACCCGTTGTGAATGGAGGGGGGGAAACTTTGCTATATTTTTAACTGCAGTACAGACAAGACAGGTCACCGTAAGGCATGCAAGGCAATGCCAATATACAGTACATATTTCAACTGCATATTTAGCTAATTCCCCGCAGTTCAGTTTAGTTGTACTGATACTGAGCCATAAATAATGTATTCCTATTTTTTCTGGTTGTTCATGCTCCTCTCTTTTGCTCAAGCCATCAATAACACAATGGAATACTGTATTACATAATTTCCACTTTTTTTTCTCTTGTGCAAACTTTATGGAAGAAGAACTTTCAATGTGCTGATGTAGTTAAGGCCAAGTCCCACAAATGGATTTTGAGGCCGGTACAGCATTTATGTCGACTAAGTATGTCTTTATATCTCACTTCATTTGTCTGTAGGTGTAAAAAAGGTTTGAGTAACTCGACAGTTTTGGAAAAATAGCGCATGACCTTTTCCATAAGCTTCCACATGTGTTCATCAAAGTACAAAGGGACAATAATTCATAGCTTAAACAGGTCCTCCAAGAATGCTATTCAAGACAATCACCGCCGTTTCCTCTCGAAGACTGCCAGTGGAGAAAAAAAAAAAAAACAACAAGCTAAATGGAGGCTTCGCATCACCGGAGACCAATTAAAAGACATGTGACTTCCTCACAGGCTGCCATGAAACAAAGTACCTTATAATGGCCTGTGATATTAATATCAGCTTTGGGAAAGTCAAGCATTAGATGGCAGGGGGAAGGAAGTGGCAATGATCAAGCACTATGGAATGTTGAGTATTTGACAAAAGAGAGGTAATATCTCCTTCTGAACCCTCACTAGCACTTTCCTTAGGATCTTTCACACTGAAGCCATTGTAATCAAAGGTTTCAAAAGTCATTTGAACAACTGACGTTATGTTTCAAGGGAGCTATTGTGCACTTTCAATAAGCACATATTCTGGATAACTATTGTAAAGTTGACCCCAAATCAGAAGAGGATGAGGAACTTTTGGCCTAGCAGGCAAATACAACTAACTGGCTCTTTTATGTTAGGGATTGGGGGTTTATAAAGTGTCCCCATGGCATTGCCAGCACATGGCCGCCCCTTGTTTGATATGGTTGTTAAAATTAATTTTAGTTATGGATATTTTATACATAGTTACACTGGTTCAGTTCAGACCAATGTAACTTTGCACATACCATACCAGGCCAATGCCCCTGAAAGCTGGAAATCATTGAAGTAGACACTGCTACTCGAGTGATCTCCATTTGTTTGTAGGTCCCGTGCTGGAAGGCTGGCCTACTATATTGTGAACACAGGAGGTAGGCTGCTTGGCAAAGGCACCATTGGAAGGATGCTTTGCATTTTCTTAATGAATTCAAAGCATTCTCTGGTTGGATGAAGTGGGGAGCATGCTGTCAAGACCCGGTCTCCACTCTTTTCTGGTACCAAAACGTTTTTATTGAACATAGTAAAAAAGGCATACAAAATGAAATAACTATGATACCGAGTATCACAAGCAAGTAGAGGACATGGAAATATCATACATGGATACATAAATACACATATAAGACCCATGCAGAGGACTAAATGATGCACCACAAAGCAGAAGGCTGTGAAGCCTTCAATCATGCTAATGGTAACATGGAAAAACATTCAACAGAAACATCAGAAGCATAGAGAGCCCTGCTGTCCTGAAGAAGTATTCTCCATAAAATCATAGGACTATCGAGTATCTTCAACAAATGATGACCAGTAGGTCTTAACTAAATAAACCATGTAGAAGGAGAGATAAGGAAAAAGTAAGAGGAAGTCCAGAGAACTCAGAGGGGTCAGGAAAAGTAAGCCCCCAACTCTGAAAAAATAAAAGAAGAAAAGTGCAGGAAGAGAGAGCAAGTGGATCAGCAAAAGGAAAGAAGTTAGCCTACGAGGAGAGCAAGAAGAGGTGATGCGGATTGGAGGGGAAAATCCCAACATATTAGAGATTAGTGAGTTTCGTAGTGAAGCATGGGATCGGATGATAGTCCACCCAGGATTGCCAGACTGAAAGAAATCTGTCATGGCTGTCTTCCAGCACCACTGTCAGTTTTTCATTGATAAAAAAGCCTTGGGTCCTCCTCAAATTGCAAAGTAGGGCACTTCTAAGAGCTGGCTATAGTTTGTTTAGTGGCCATAAAAAAAAAACCTACAAGCAAACGAAGTTTACGACGTAGGCTAAAGAGTGGCCTAAAAAGTAATGCTTCAATGGGATCTTTTTTGAGGTTTTTGATAGACGTAACTTAATATATAAGGTTATAAACCCTGGTCCATAAACGGTGACCCACTGCACAAGTCCACCATACGTGGAGCATTGCATCATCTAAAGAACGTCCACAAAAACATTGAGAGTCATAACCCGGTATAAACTTAGCTAATCGAGTTGGGGTGAAATACCATCTCGAAATCACCTTATAGGAGTTCTCCAGTGCTGGTATGTTGCGAGAGCATCGAGAAACCGCTTGCCAAATAGGCACCCAACCCTCATTAGAAATTTCTGCCTTCAGCTCCTCACCCCATTGTACACAATAAGTAGGTAAAGGTTCTGCCATATGATTCCGGATTGATAGATAGACGCGAGAAAGGGCACCTTTAGTGGAAGCCGACGCCTTACAAAGCGATTCTAAATTTGTTTAGGTTCTGGGGGAATCTTGTTTATGAACCAGAGGTTCGACAAAATGACGTCTTTGTAAATATCGAAAAACCTCTGAGGGTGGAATACCATGACTCTCACGAAGTTGAGCAAATGTACGTAGACCTCGAGCTGTGAACAGTGAGTGAATAGTCATAAAACCATGGGTTATCCACCATAGAAAGGCCATCTTATCAGAATCTCCCGGCAGGAAAAGTGGACAGTTGAATAATTGAAGAAGATTTAAGTGAGGGGAAAGTAGGCCCTTAGAATACTTACACAAATCCCACATTTTTAAGGAGTGAGCCAGGACTGGATTCAATGGTTTAGGCCTAGAAGATGGAGGAAGCCATAGAAAAGCAAAAGGCAAGAGAGGGTGCATGTCCAAGTTATCTATCAGAACCCACAGATAAAAGCTGGGTGAGGGGAGGGATTTGGGCTGCAATGTAATAGTGAAGAATGTTTGGGAGACCAAGACCACCCTGAATGCACAGCAGATAAAGCAATTGTCTAGACAACCAGGGATGTCCTGAAGCCCAAACAAACTGCAGAATTTGACATTGTAAAATACATAGTATATGAGGCGGAACACGAATAGGAAGCACTCGGAAAGGGTAAAGCAATTTGGGGAGGTAGGTCATTTTAATCGCATGTGCCCTACCAAACCAAGATAAAGTCATGGATTGCCAAGAATAGATCAACTTAGTTAACTGAGAGAGTAAGGGAAGAATGTTTGCATGGTATAACGAATCATAAGAGGGTGTAAGTCTAATGCCTAGATAAGGAAGAGCGGAAGTCCACTGGAATGAAAACTGAGATTGAAGATGTGCCAAAGTCGATTGAGGAAGTGAAATATTCATAGCCACTGACTTAGTTGGATTTACGCGCAGACCCGAGATATGCGCAAAACGAGTAAGAAGCGTCAGGAGGTTAGGGAGAGAAACATGAGAGGAAGAAAGATATACCAGGATATCGTCAGCAAAAAGCACAATCTTATAGTGCAACCCCGCCAACTCAAGATTAGAAATGTCCGGATGAAGTCGAATACGAACACCTAGGGGTTCTAAGGCCATAATAAAGAAGAGAGGAGACAGGGGACAGCCTTGACGCGTACTGCCTCGTATTTGATATTGAGAGGATTCAATCCCATGGTATCGGACTTTAGCTGACAGAAAACTAGTAAACTTATAAATCCATTGAAGAAAATCCTCTCCAACGCCCCATCGCTGCAAGGCCATCTGTAAATAAGTCCAAGAAAGAGTGTCAAAGGCTTTGGACATATCCAGTGACAAAAACATAAGCTCTTGGGAGAGCGTTTGTGTGAAGTGGCTATTTTAGACAGAGCACGGATGTTGTCAGCCGCTTACACTTTTATTCAAACAGAAGAACACTTTGCATGCCTTCAGAAAATGCCAATCATTCTCTGAATGATTCCAGCACCAAGCAGTGTTCAGTGCAGCAGGGCAGTCACCCAGCATGGAACCCAGACGCAAGTAGAGATCACTTGAGTAGCGGTGTCTGCTTTAGTGATTTCCAGCTTCCAGGGGCATTGGTCAGGAATGGTTAATGCATGATTACATTTGACCAAGGTAGACCAATGTGACTATGTACAAAATTAGCATACCAGGAATTCATCTTTAAATTGTCATTTAAAGTGCATGTAAAGGCACTTTTTTTAAGATGCGGATATATTAGGTAAAGGTTACAAAACCTGGAAAAGAAAATCTCTTTGTAAAACATTGTGCAAGCTGTTGGCACTATATAAAGCCTGTATTATAATAATAATAATAATAATAATATCCCCAAAGCGATGGTAAATTTTATTTTAAAAAATAAATACCTTTTACGGTTTCTTTAAGTGATGTCATATACAGATCCAATTCACACCTTTATTATATCTATTTATAAATTAGTAGTGAATAAAATAGTGAATACAATTAAACTCAATGACATTTGTAGACTATCTGCAAGTGTCACTGGACACAGACGTGGTTTTATTTTGACAGCTGCTTCTGGTGTCATATTGTCATCCTGCAATAGGGAAACGGAGCTGGATGTAAGGGATGCATCCTAAAACTTGGGTGAAGTTCAGAATCCTCATTTGGTTAAATGAGCTTTTTGTTGATTGGAAACAATATCGTTCCTGAAGTAGGTCTATTTGTTTTTCAAGGATACCAGTCGCTTCAATGTATTTGAATGATTACACTTACAGTGAGGAACAGAAGTATTTGAACACCCTGCGATTTTGCAAGTTCTCCCACTTAGAAATCATGAAGGGGTCTGAAATTCACATTGTAGGTGCATTCCCACTCTGAGAGACAGAATTAAAAAAACAATTCAGGAAATCACATTGTATGATTTTTAAAGAATTTATTTGTCTTGCACTGCTGAACATAAGTATTTGAACACCTGAGAAAATCAGTGTTAATATTTGGTACAGAAGCCTTTGTTTGCAATTACAGAGGTCAAACGTTTCCCGTAGTTCTTGGCCAGGTTTGAACACACTGCAACAGGGATTTTGGCCCACTCCTCCACACAGATCTCCTCTAGATCTGTCAGGGTTCGGGGCTGTCGCTGAGCAACACGGAGTTTCAGCTCCCTCCAAAGATGTTCTTTTGGATTTAGGTCTGGAGACTGGCTAGGCCACTCCAGAACCTTGATATGCTTCTTACGGAGCGACTCCTTGGTTATTATGTCCTATGGTTGGGTGTTCTCTGCCTATATATGTATATATTTGCACTGTTAACCATTTGCTATTTCATGTACAATCTATACAGTTGAGTTTACCTTGCTCTAAGACAGTGGGTGATGCCTGTGATGTTTTTTATGTCCATGTGATGTTGCCTACTATAGTCACCCCTTGTTGATTTTAATTATATGCCTTTTTGTGTCTATGTCTCACTAAATTTTTTCCACCGATGGGTGGTTTTTTAACCTAATAAAAGGTGTTCAATTTTATCTACTGTTTTCATGTTTTCACTTATTTGTATTGGTACGGTATGGTACTTTCAAAGCCCCATTAGCTTTTGTGGTTAGTGTTCTCTTTTAATTTTTTTTCAAATATATTAATATTAATTGAAATGAATAATAACATGTTTTATATTTTTGTAACGCATGCAGTTTAAGTACCTGAATCTGACTTGGTAGCAACCTCTTGCAATCCCCAGTACAGCAGAGCTGGGAGAGGAAGAAGCCGCACAAGAAGCCAGTCAGTTAATTGTGTTGCAGTAGTCTGCAATACCATGACAGAGAGACAGTCTTCTGCTTCTCCTTTCGCTGTCCAGTCACAGGCCTAGGGAGGGACAAGACCTGTAAGTGTTTCTTAACTGCCAGACAAGGAGCTGTGGCAGACCTTTTTAACTCTCAGGACTGGATAGATAGAAGTATAAATGCTTTGATTAGTAAAACTCCTCGGTTATATAGATTATATCGGTGTATTTAGCTGCTTGCCTGGAGTTCAACTTTAATCTCCTGTGAGTTATTCTGTGCTCACAATCCTACTCCTGGTATATTGCTGTTTCTTAGTTTATAGCTCTATTCCTCGGGTCACTTGCTCCGATTGCATCTAATATTTCATTGTACACGGTAAAAGGACTGCGAAAACAAATGATGGGCCTGTATGAAATTCAATTCCTTAATCGACGCTCTAGATTCCCCATTCTTAGGAAGAAACACCAGCTTTTCTGTCTAAACCCCGCTCTCCACGGGGATGACTGTAGAGTCACCGAATGTTCCAAACTCCTCGCTAGGCTCCGGGAGCCCCAGGATGAGGATTTCAAATGGATGAAGTGGGGAAATTTACACTTCCTTAGGAAAACATATTGCATTTCCTTCCATGTGTCAAACGCAACAACACAAAATAAAATAAATTAAAGTACAGTGTCATTACATTTCCTATTAGAAGCCTCCGGGGCCCAATTTTCCAGTTAATGAGTACCATGCTGAAACTGCAGGCTGCTCATACTTCACTTTCAACAGCTTTAACAGTCAAGACCGGTAACTCAGACATTCTGTATGTTTTATGCATTTGTTACTGTGAATTTTATACACATTCACAACTTTCACGAGTTGCTAATGTGAATAGACTAAAAGGGAAAGTAAAGTGTGTTTTAGAGCACATTTTGAATAATGATTGCTCTTTTTACCTTAAATTGTGTGTAAATCCCAACAATGAATCTCTTGTATGAGCTCCTTTTTTATATCTGTTCATAAGTTCTGTTGTCAGAAATGCAGTGAGCTGAGAACTTACTGCGGTCTCTACCTCTTGGAGGTGTTTTGTAGTGATAACATGCTTCCCACCCTAGGATGATCTCCAGTGATACAGTACGGTGAATGAGCATTAACACAATGTACAATACATGCTATTCATTTTCAACAACACCCAAGAGAACTAAGACAACACACCCCTATTGCAGTCCATGGTAACATATTATCGTGCATTGTGGTGTGCTGCATTAGAAAATAAGTTACAGGTGCATCTTTTTTTTTTTTAAAGAAACAGTACAGGTGCATTTTTTTGTCTGTGCTGGTGCATTGGAATAGAACCTGCTGTTGAACAGAACCCAAGGATATTTGCCCATCACTTGTTATAATCTGTATTGATACCAGTCTAATTTGTACTAATTATTATGTATATTATGTTTGTTATTAGCCTTGAAGTAGAAGCAGATCCCAGAAATGCGTTGCCACCCTTGGAAGTTTCAGTAAATATTCAGTGCTGAATCGCACATGTGCGATGCAGGTTGAATCTCAGGTTTCACAGCTAACTTATGCAGTTGTTCAGCGGTTCATGTCAGGTTTAGGACAGGATTAGCTCAAGATCTTATCTTGTTCAAACATATGCAGTTTAGAAACGGTTTCCATAGAAGTCAATAGCCTGTAATTTGCACCTGAACTGGATCGCACTGCTCAGAAATCGGACAGGACTCTTTTTCAATCTGCACTGCCAGTGCACTGGGCATTTGTGAACAGGAACCATAGAAATCGATGTTTTTCACATGTCATGTGGATTGGATATGGTTCAAATCGCATCCAATCCGCATATATGTGAACTGGCACTCACTGTCAGAAAGTCCATGTTTACACAAATCTCTTTAACCCTTTGGATATGGGCATTACCCTTCTAGTTTGAATAGGGGGATTTGATTTACTTATCAACATATGAGAGGTCCCTATACTTCTTCTGCAATGGGGGGAGGAGGGGGGATAACTGTTCAAATCTCAACAAAAAAATGTGGTTTTAGATAAAAAATATTTATTATTAAACAGTGATGAATAAGTATTTGTTGTAATAGAAAATTATACGTACAACATAGTACAAGAATATCTTCTAATCTAAAAACCTCATCTTCTCCAAGGTCTCACCAGAAGCCCTCTGCCGCACCCTTGCCAAGGAACCGTTGGCCAAAACCAGGGTGTATTCTCCTAATGTGTAGCTTTTTTGTGTGCAATGCAAAATGTTTACCCTGGGGAGGGCAGGGGTCTAAACAATAAGAATTTTGATGTCAGTTCAGCTTTAATAAAGATCACTGAGCAGGAAGCTACTATTTTCCTTCTGCTTGCAGCAAAACTTTTGTTTGCACTAGTTTGATGCCCTGCTAGCAAAACAGCCATTACAAATACAGGATTTCCATGCTGATATAAAGTCCACAGTATCACATTTATTATTTTCCCTTTTCAATAACATTGTTGTTCCCTATATATTGCTGCTGAATACGTTTGGGGGAAATATACACATCAGATATTAACTGAATCCTGGAGTAATCAATAGGCCCTAATTTCCCTAACAATCACAAATATGGATGAGCTGAGTTATTTCAGCAATATTGTTTTTGCCCTAAAATGACAGCTTTCACCATTGGGGAAATTTCCATGAAGTGAATATCTTGATTAGGTTAGTTGATCCACCTACTCAAAATTTGCTTGAAAAAACATTTTTGAGGGCATTCTTTTTGCCCAAATTATTGTATTTTGTTGAAACTTTTGCTAAAATGTACAGACCTTGTGATCAACTTAAAAATTGTAGGTAAAAGCACAAATATATTAAGTATTTTAAATGCTTGCTTGCGCAGTTTTTTCTTTCCATAAAAGATTATGTAGCTGCCAGTGGAGGAACAAAGAGGAATACTGTAAATCAGGGGTGTCCAGCCTTTTGACTTTCCTGGGCCACATTGGAAGAGGAGATATTGTCTTGGGCCACACATAAAATACACTCACAATATGGATAGCTTATGAGCAGAAAAAAAGTCAGGCAGATCACAAGTTAATGATCACTGATTTAGATAATGTTCCTATCTGAGTAATAAATCATATTTTTATAATAATTTTGTAAAAGAGGGCAACATAAAACTAGCACGACATTTTACACTGTTTTTAGTAAACTAACACATCAATATCTGGTTCAATGGATGTAGTAGCAATTCTCCAAGAATTCTCAAGATGCTCACCAGATATTTTGGTTCTAATTTTGCCCTTTCTGTGCTTCATCCTTGAAAATAGTTGATCACAAATATAGGTGCTGCTTAAAACTGATAACCAGGGGCGGACTGACCATTTGGAAACTTGGGCACTTCCCGAGGGCCCGGGGTCAGTAGGGGGCCCCATGAGATGCCCCTGGTACCTTTTTCATAGGCATGGGCAAGGACACAGGGGCCCCATGATCCCCTATTGCCCGGGGGCCCCATGAGTTGTCAGTCCACCCCTGCTGATAACATGAATAAATTGTAATTGTGAAGAGTGGAATCTTTTTCTAAGGCTACTTTCACACTGAGGAGTTTTTTGGTGCGTTTTTTCTTTAAAAAAAAAGCACATGAAAAGCTCAAGAAAAGCTTCCCTATGTATGTGAATGTATATCTATCTATGTTTTCACACTGAGGCGTTGCGCTTGCGGTATGGTGTAAAAACTCCTGCTTGCAGCATCTTAGGGGCATGTTTGGCGAGTTAAAAAAAATGCCCCCAAAACGCCTCCTCCCATTGAAATCAATGGAAAAACGCCTCAAAAACGCCTGTGAGATGTGTTTTTGGTGCAGTTTTTAAGTCACGTGTCCTTTAAAAATGCTCCGAAAGCACGGCAAAAGCCTGGTAAAAATGCCTATGCGTTTTTTCAGCAGATCAGTGTGAAAGGGATGAAAAAATTGTAAACACATTTCCCCCCCCCCAAAAAAATCAACATTTTTAATTATGTTTACAATATTAATTTGGGTCGCATTCATAGCCGTCTTGAGCCTCATGTGGCCCATGATTTAGACAAGCCTGCTGTAGAGTTTAACTTACCTGACAGCTCTGAGCCTGCTGGGCCTGCTGACATCACATCTAAGATGTTGGTGCCCAACAGCAGCTTCAGGGTTTTTGGATGTCTACAAAAAGGAAGGTTTTGAAAGGTAAAGAACATGCCTAAATTATGATAATTCTATAAATGCACATATTATGGGAGGTTTTTGTTCACATAAAAGTTCTGGAGACAGGGTCTCTTTAAGGGAAGTTAGAATTCATTCCTAATCATAAATATGTCCAATAGATTATATGGCCAAAAGTTATGTATGTTACAGGTGTGATATCATCATTATCCACATATAACATTTTTACAGATGCGACATCATAATGGATTTTCTGGCAACTACTATACAGTCACTCAGAATCGCAGAATTTTCATTCATACATCATAGAAGCATGTGCAAAGTTATTCAACAGTGCACCAAAAAAATTCTTTAGATAATTTTTATTAACATTCTCCTGTCAAAAGTTGTACAAACTTTATTACTGTTTTAAAAGACTTATTGTAAAGAGGCATAAGTAGAAATTGTTCGCACATAAGAAAGGCCCCTCATTGTTCCAGCAGTCATTATAACATAATAGTGACATCTGAAAACTCCTTCATACACAGAACTCCCTGTGGAGGTTGACGTTTCAATCAGAAGCCTTGCTCCCATTATACGAATTGCAAATCTTTGTATAGGAGCGGAGAACAGCAGCGCTCCAGATGCCGAGTCGTCCTTCTCATCCGGGGATAAAAGTGTACATGTGCAAGACCTATTATTTTTAATAGACATGTACATAAAGTGCATGGCTCCTCAAGACCCATGGCAGTCCGGTACATATGGTTTACATATGTCGGCATTATATTATAGAGTGGGAACGCCGGTAGATAAGTAGAGTGCTACGCTGATATTTATGGCATGAAAATTAGTATTAAATCTTTCATTTTCAATTTTACAGCTGAAATATTATATCTCCGTATGTATTCGGACAGGAGGCAAGAGTGCAATGTAAAACACTAAGCTTGTACTGTAGGTGTTGGAGAGAAAATCTATATACACTTGTAACAGACAGATTGGTAATACATGACTTGAAAATATAAATCGCAGTGAATCCGTCAATTTTTTGTCAAGACATATTTCCAAGTTATGATGTCACGCCTCCAAATAATATTACTTACATTTGGAGAGCAGTGATTTAGCTCTTGCAGGATATAATGTGCAGTATATATTACAACATTAACATCAATATTATAAGATAAGACAGGAAGCATAATTAAGATTTTAATTTCACCAAATATTTCTGGATATTTCTGCAAAATGACTACATTTTTTAGAAATTAATTGGAGTCAGTCAGGAAGATGCTATTAAGTTCATATACATAGTTACATAGTAACTCTGGTTGAAAAAAGACAAGTTCATCCAGTCCAACCTGTCTTATCCAGTCCTATTTATACACACAATCCTATACCCACAATTGATCTAGAGAAAAGCAAATAAAAAACCAATTACCCCTAGTTAACACATATGTGGCCGTGTGGGGCACGTTTTGCATGGGCACGAGAGCCCATTCATTTAAATGGACTCCCGTGCCTCGTGACATGCAGGGAAGAAGTCCCTGCACTTCTTCTGAAATCGCAGCCGCACGGTAACCTCGGTTCCCAGTACGGTTGCGTTTTCCAGTGCAGGCGGTGTGCCATTAGAACTAATGGCACCTGCCCACGGATCCACATTCCTCTGTGCGGGTGGTGCGGCTGCATGGATTTTCGTGCGGATCCGCAGCAGCACCACCCGCACAGATGTGAACCTAGCCTTAATGCTCTAGCAGGGGAAAAAAAATCCTTCCTGATCCCCAAGAGGCAATCAGATGTAACCTGGATCAATTTAAACCAAAAATGAAAATGTAAAATATTGCAGCATACATGCCCTTAGATGGTGGTTGCATTAGTTTTTCTTTTTTTTAAGGCTGTTTTTCTTTTTTTCATCCTGCAATCCTGGGAATATCACATTTCCTGTTCCTATGTGGCTATTCTAACTTCTCCATGTATCTGTGTGAAGGAGCCTTGGTCATCACACAGGCTGGACTTCAAACATGACATTCTCAAGAAAAGTTCTGTGGAACCCATGGGTTCCTACAGAGGTTGATTGGGGTTCCTTGAGCTGTGGCTGTATGACCTACCATTTGATGGCGCATGCATAATCCTTGGTAGAATCAGTGGCATGACATGATCTTTTTTAGTTTTCTGTAAGGGTGATATTCTGACCACATTGAAGCGGGGAGGGGGGCACCAATGTAAGGGGCCTTCTTCCCTCTGAGCCCTGATTAACTAAAGTGTTATTAAAGGTCCAGAGATTTCCCCGTACTAGCTGTCAATATTTAGAAACAGCGCAGATGATGGTTTGTAGTTCTCAATGAAGTATCACAGCGCTGTGGATCGCCGTGGTAGTTAATGGATTCTTCCTGTCAGTATATCTGCTTGCTTGTACATCCCGTATGAGCAAGCAGATATAGTGACAGATCTGAAGGAGACCTGCATGGCACCAGTGACCTGCTGTTCGCTGGTGCAATACGTTACAGGCAACCACAACCATAAATAAATGCACATTTTTTTGTCTAAAAAAAAAAATGTGCATTTATTATTATTTTGCAAAAGGTGAACTTACCCTTTAAATAACAAACATGTCATACTTACCCTGATCCTCTTCTTCTCAGGTCCCCCTCTGGCACTCCTGGCTCCTCCCCCTTGACCAGTGCCCCCAACGGCAAGCCACTTGCAATGGGGGCACTGGTGTATGCTCGCTCCCGAGCCCTGCTCTATGCACCCATAAGACACATAGAGCCGTGGCTCAGCCCTGCCCCCTGTTCTCTCCTCATTGGCTCACTTGCTGTGATTGACAGCAGTGGGAGCCAATGCCTGCTGCTACTGTCTCAGCCAATGGGACAGCTGAGTCTCCCATGCACATCGCTGGATCGAAAGGGGGCTCAGGTGAGTATTAGAGGGGGCTGTTTGGGGAGCAGCACACAGAAGGTTTTTCACCTTCCCATAGGATGCATGAAGGCAAAAACATTCAGCCTTTGCAGCCACTTTAATTTTAGACATTAAAATAATTGCAAGGCTTCCTCTGGGGTATACAGGTTGAGAAAGGCAGGTATGAGTGGATAGATAGATAGATAGATAGATAGATAGATAGATAGATAGATAGATAGATAGATAGACAGACAGACAGACAGACAGACAGACAGACAGACAGACAGACAGACAGATAGACAGATAGACAGATAGACAGATAGACAGATAGACAGATAGACAGATAGATAGATAGATAGATAGATAGATAGATAGATAGATAGATAGATAGATAGATAGATAGATAGATAGATATGGTATTAGATAGATAGATATGGTATTAGATAGATAGATAGATAGATAGATAGATAGATAGATAGATAGATAGATAGATAGATAGATAGATAGATATGGTACTAGATAGATAGATATGGTATTAGATAGATAGATATGGTATTAGATAGATAGATAGATAGATAGATAGATAGATAGATAGATAGATAGATAGATAGATAGATAGATAGATAGATATGGTATTAGATAGATAGATATGGTATTAGATAGATAGATAGATAGATAGATAGATAGATAGATAGATAGATAGATAGATAGATAGATAGATAGATAGATAGATAGATAGATAGATAGACAGACAGACATAGACAGATAGATAGATAGATAGATAGATAGATAGATAGATAGATATGGTATTAGATAGATAATAGATAGATAGATAGATAGATAGATAGATAGATAGATAGATAGATAGATAGATAGATAGATTGCTAGATAGATTCCTAAACTACAAGTATACTTTAGAATACGATTATGAACTGAAAAATAAAATATTCAGACACAAAAAGTTATTATCTTTATTTAAAACCCATTATCCGGCCAGAGCAGATGGAAATGTAGTGCACACATCTGAACATCTGAACAACATTAAATTATTCTATTAGAGAGCTGACAAATGAAGGAAAATGTAAACGTTCTCACCACCATGTGGCACAGAAAGTGAGAGAATTCTCAGCTACACAAGAAGGAACGTGGCTCTGTGCAGCTAATTCATCAGAGCTTTGTATAAATATAATTTAAAAACATTTTACAACCCTTGGTGAATTGGTTGTGTAATTTGGGGAAGTTGCAAAACTTTTTACGAGTGTAATAAAATTCTCATTTACATTGCACCTATTACATGGAGGTGGAGCCTTGTGCTCTGACTGCAGCCCACAAGAAACAATGAATGAAGCTTTACTGAATAAATGGCCATAGAACCAATAAGTGAATTTTCTTTTATTACAGCACTGACAATAGCACTGCTAGTAAATGAAAGATTCAGTCAACACTGTTCAGGCTTAAGAGAGAACACAGTAAAGGGACCCTGGCATGAGAGTAATAAATGATATGGCCAAAGGTTTGTGGACAGTTGACCACATCTATTTATATGGCTATAAGTATCTGGACACCCCTCCAAATTATTGAGTTTAGGTGTTTCCAGTGAAGGATATTGTTAATGCTACATCATACACAGACATTTTAGACAATGGTCTGCTTTCAGCTCTGTAGTAACAGTTTGGGGAAGGCCCTTTTCTGTTTCAAAATGACTGTGCCTTGGTGTACTAAGCCATCTCCATAAAGATATGGTTTGATTTGGTTGGAAATAACTCAAGTAGCCTGCACCAAGCCCTGACCTCAACCCTACTGAACACCTTGGGGATGAATTAAAACTCTTGGGATGAATTAAATCTTTGATTGGGACCCAGGTCTTCTCATCCAACATCAGTACCTGACCTCACAAATGGTCACAATATTGCATTGATACACTTCAA
Source organism: Staurois parvus (assembly GCF_062004578.1). Classification (NCBI taxonomy): domain Eukaryota; kingdom Metazoa; phylum Chordata; class Amphibia; order Anura; family Ranidae; genus Staurois; species Staurois parvus. The sequence goes on from NW_028318158.1 coordinate 4,349,122, forward strand.
AATCTTGTGGAAAAACATCTGAAAAGAATGGAAATTTTTATAGCTGCAAAGGTAAATGTGTGAGGTGGGGAGATTGTGGGCAACTGCATATTACTGCCCATGGCTTTGGAATGGAATGTCCAACAAGCTCATATAGATGTGATGGACAGGTGCCAACAAACATTTGGCTATATTTTGTACCCGTACCACCTGTGCTGCCATCATTCTAACAATGTTAGCTGCTTGGTGGTCCTGCAGAACCTAACTGTTGTACTAATCCCCTGCTTCAATACTCTCAGGGTCAGTGACCCTGGAGAAAATATGAAGCTGATGACATCAGAGTAAAGCCATAACTCCTAAACTGCATATTTGTTACAGGCGAGTGAATCAGAAAATATTAAAGGCATAGAATTAGCATGACAGCTGAGGAAGTTCTCACTTAAAGCGTTACTAAACCCACAACAGTAAAATCCGTCTGTATATGCAGCAAAGCATGCTTGTTATACAGACTGGGGAACCTTAATTCTCTTAATTCTTAATTCTCTGAAATGTGTGAATAGGCTGTTTTATCCTGTCTTCTCTGATTCTCCCATTCTTCTGGGGTCCCCAATCCATCTGCTGATAGCACAGAGCTCTTGGAGTGATTCTGCACAAGCTCTGTTTGGTGTGTATTGCTAGAGAGTTTTTTTTTCTTTGAGAGTGCATGTGATCAACACAGGACCAATTAGTGCTATCCAGACAGAGGGTCAAGGGTTATGTAGTCTCATAGGACAGTGAGAGGAGAATGAAAACTCCTCCTACAGGTTTTAACCAGTGCTCAGCTGGATGCTGATAGAAGTCATAAGATTGCTGTAGACTGCTGATAAGAAAAGGTATGTATCTGTTTATATTTATGAAAATATTTACATTTCCATGTTATGTGTACTGTGGGAGACCAGATATAGTGAATGCAGGGTCCTGGGTTTAGTAACACTTTAAAACTTGAACTCTTTGTTAGGTTTTCCTGCTATTTCATGCTCACTTCCTAGTTCAGAGCAAGTTATCAGTAGGACAGAAAGAGAGGAGAAATCTAAAATATGTCAGTTATATAGGAAGTGGAAAGCCCCAAATGGAGACACCTGTTTATGGGACAACTGGCATTTCTGCTCACTTTTTGGCAATTTCTTTCCTCTTCTGGTCATGCCTTTATAATAGAAAGGGAAGGGAGGGGGCGGGGTCACTTCAATGCAGATACAGACTGCTAGTGAAAAAAACTCTTTGGGCTGAGGTTACACTTTAAAATGAGACCCGATCATGGTTAGGACATTTTTAAAGTGTAACCCTGTGCAAACATAATAAACACAAATAATGCAGTTATCTATTCACTACAAACGTAGATTTGCTGTAAACAACCTGAATTTATCTCATATTAGCCTCAGTCTCTAATTGTCTGTACAGCATCACTCTGACTCATAACTATGAGCCAATCAGGCTTTGTCCCAGTGCTTATGTGCTGGTAGTGAACATGCTGACAAGAGTAGAGAGCAAAGTAATGGTCAATCTGCATTCTGGAGGTTTGTCATTGACCTGCTTATGCTGCAAGGTTGGTCAAAGATGTAGCTCTGCTGTTTGGCATGGGTGCATGGATCACAGCCCTGGCTGCACAGAATTGGCAAGCAAATTAATTACTCTGGAAGTTTTTAAAGTTGGATACTTGTCTATCAATCAGCTTTAACAATTGTCTCATGCTGCTGAAAAACAGCACCCATTCCTTACCACAAACTTGACTCATTACAGCTCACCAGCACTAGCTGTATGTTCTGTACCCATCAAAGCTCTCTTAGATTTTGCAAAGGTGCACAGCCCAGACAAATCTAACTCTGCAAGTTGGCAGACTGCTTTTCCATTGGCAACAGGGCTAACCAACATTGAAGAGGGTTATAACTCCTCAGAAATGAGGGTGGGCGACTGCAGGGGGGGCACCTACTGGTGGTCCTGGAGAGGACATCGCAATAACGAGGCCTCCAAAGCAAGCAATTTATTCATTCCTTCTACTTTCAGTTTCAAAGGAAAAGCTTTTCACTACGGTTTTTACCAAACTACGCTGGCAGCGCACGGGAAAATTATGCGCTAAAGCCTTTACTTATTGAAGCGCCTAACCACAAGCTCTTGATCATGTGGAAATTAGGCCAGGGCATTCTGCAGAGCCGGCCAAGGCGGATTCCTGCTAATAGGCAGCTCTGCTGACAGTTGGTGGTCTGAGTGTTTTTAGAAGAACTTGCCACTGTTTCCAATATAATTGGGCACATTGAAAAATATTAATAATGCTAGGCTGCTATACTTGTTATTTTCACTTTCAAACTTCTTGGAAAGTTAAAAAAAGTTATTTGCCACTGGTCTGGCTGGCAGTATTATGAAGGTTTAAAAAATATACATAAACTTTTTTTTTTTCTTTATAGATGGAAGAAAGATTTTTTTAATGTATAGTAAAAGAATGTAAGTTTGCAGTAAGGGTGTTTCCCATTTCATTTGTTTTGATAAAATGAGACACCACAAAGCCTTGTTTGCCTCTGGACTGGCCATATAACACCGTGTACAGCATGTTGATTTTAGGGTGGAGATTGCAGCCAAATCCCTTACCCCAAATGTATCCCTAAGGCTGGCTCCACATCTATGTTACATATTTACAGTTAGGCTGAAAAAAGACATGTCCATCAAGTTCAATCAAAAGGAAAATTAATAAAGAAATTGAAAACCTGAATCCACAGAACCCTAAACCCACAGTCAATCCAGAGAAACTCAAAACCCTTAAGAGATATGCCTTTTGTTTTGCAATTGTAACATGTTGTTTCGTATTGACAGCATAATAGCAAAAGTAGTTTGCTCTATGGGCTACTCAGCACGTCAATACGCTAAGATCCTACGATGCGGGAGGTAGGGCCAAGCCCTACTGTCTGTGTCTATGGCTGCAGGCGGCGGGGCTCAGGAGTGAGCCAGCACAAGTGCCCTATAGCAAGCCACTTCCTATGGGAGCACTCACCAATGAGGAGGAACCAGTAGCACTGGTGGGGGATTCTAGAAGAGGAGGGTTGGCACCAGGGGCGGACTGACCATTTGGAAACTGCCCATGGGCCCAGGGTCAGTAGGGGGCCCCATGAGATGCCCCTGGTACATTTTTCATAGGCTTTTTTGAGTTTGGGCAAGGACACAGGGGCCCCATGATCCCCTATTGCCCGGAGGCCCCATGAGTTGTCAGTCCGCCCTTGGTTGGCACTGCTGTGTTCAAAACCATTGTTTTTTTTATTGTTACCTTTAAAACCACTTTAATTGACCGAATGATCAAATAGTTGGTAACTGTAACTTGCAGTTTACTATATAAGTTAGAAGCAATAATGTAGGATGGCAAAAAGTATGCATACACTGCAGAAGAGTAAACGCTACACAAACATGGACTCTTCACAGCAATGTCTCTCAGTCAGGGTAATGTGGCTGCATAGCATAGCTCCTGTAAGACTCTAACCCAATAGAGAATCAAGCTGAGAATCTCTACTCCAATAAAACAGTACAGAACACAGCTAGTTGTGATTATCCCTATAGACAGCATTTCTCACTTTGAAGTACTGAGTGGCTCTGGTAACACAGGTGAACAGCTGGAGGGATCCAAGGACCAAACATGATGTTCCTCCCCACTGAATGGGGTGCTCCCTATAGTAGCTGGTACTTTTGGAGAAGTTGTGTGCTATTAGGCTCCTGCTAGACTGCATACACGGCGAGTCTGACAGTGGAAGGCCACTCACCTGGCTGCAAATCAATTTCTGAGCTACCTCTTGCCCACCAGGTGTGGCCTCCTTGACTGCAGAAGGAGGGAAGCAGAAAAATGTATCTTCCTTGAGCATGTCCAGGGACCTAGGGAGTTGTCAGAGAAGGAGTTATAGGAGCCTGTGCTTGAATCTGAGGATGTTGAGTAAATGGGCACTCTACTATATCCTAATTGAAAACAATGGCCAACTTGTGTATATGCAGTGATGTGCATTAAATGGATAGGTGTGAATGAAACCTAACATCTCACCTTATGCTGGATTTAGGCATTCTTCTGAACTGTGCATTGTGGTAACCTGCAGTAAAAAAAGTTTGTGTAGTGTGCCATGATTTCATTCCTTTAGAATGTTTAACCATTTCAGGAGCCTTTCACATCATTAGGAATGACACTTCAATGCAATGGTATAGTTGATGGACCTGTGCTGCAGCACTCCACAACATACATGCTATGTATTGTGGTATGATGCTTTAAAAATACTGCAGGTCTGTGTAGTGCTACCCTCGTGAGGGCCACTTGTATTTTTGTATTAATATATAAGTTCGGTATCCACAAATAAATAAAAAATATTAATTATAATACACTTCAAATGTGTAAATCCAACAAAGTCCAAAAAAGTCACACTTTCACCCCTGAAAGTGAATTAAATTAAATAAAAAACCTTTTTTGTGCCAGTCAGTGTTTGTAATTCAAAATAAAGTCCACAAAAAATTACTCATCCGTGTCCAACTTGCACCTCCACATAAATCCAGATAAAGTGTGTAACTCAAACAAATGACAAAACTACATAGTGCATTACCTTCAATAACAGCTGGTATATACTTTACCAAGCAATAAGTATATACTTAACAGAAATATGTGCAAAATTGAAGCAAGATTCAAATCGTTAAATCACTCCATGTACACCATATATAAATAAATAAATGTAAACAATCAGTGTACACTCATAAACAAATGAATAAATAAATAAAATAAACAAACAAATAAAGGAAAATAATAAATAAATGAATAAATAAATAAATAGTGCACTTTCTGTGAACACTTATATAGCTGAAATGCATACAATTACCCTCTCAGAGTAATAACAAGCCTTTGTAAAGTACACCCTGGACTCTCACTCCAGTGTTGTAGTCACTCCCTGGACTCTCACTCCAGTAAATACAGGTGGGGTTACACTTTTCAGGCAAGCATCTTATGTCTCCTCATCCTCATAAATAGAAAAGGAAGCCCATGTAGTGTGGTATCAAAGAGTATAAACATTTATTCAATAAATCTTACATAAGGATCTTACCTGTCAGCTGCATATTCCCATGACATAGCCTGAGAAGCTTCCTGGAACGTTCTAATGCTATTTCCAATAGTAAAGATGGCTGCTCCGCCACTTCCGGTTTGCACCGTCACGACAGACGTCACATCGCAAACCTGAAGTGGCAGAGCCGGCATCTTTACTATAAGTGATAGTCCAAGGAGTGACTACAACACTGGAGTGAGAGTCCAGGGTGTACTCTACAAAGGCTTGTTATTACTCTGAGAGGGTAATTGTATGCATTTCAGCTATAGAAGTGTTCACAGAGAGTGCACTATTTATTTATTTATTTGTTTGTTTATTTAATTTATTTATTTATTTATTCATGTATTTATTATTTTCCTTTACTTGTTTGTTTATTTTATTTGTTTATTCATTTGTTTATGAGTGTACATTGATTGTTCACATTTATGTATTTATTTATAGTGTACACGGAGTGATTTAACAATTCACGTGTTGCTCACAATTTGAATCTTGTTTCAATTTTGCACATATTTGTGTTAAGTATATACTTATTGTTTGGTAAAGTATATACCAGCTGGTATTGAAGGTAATGCACTATGTAGTTTTTTCATTTGTTTGAGGTACACACTTTATCTGGATTTATGTGGAGGTGCAAGTTGGACACGGAAGAGTAATTTTTGTGGACTTTATTTTGAATTACAAACATTGACTGACACAAAAAAAGGTTTTTTATTTAATTTAATTCACTTGTATTTTTGCCCAGGTCTCCCATTGCTTCACCTCGCAGCCAGGCCAAAGGTATTTTTTTTGCACAGTCAGGTGCACACACACTTCTTGAATTACCAATCTAGGGGATGTTTGTTTTTGGAGTTTTATTGTAGAACAGGGGATAGGAATTGGGAATTTAGTAGGATACTCCAAAATTAGAACTTTCCACAACTGAGGACATCTAGCTGATCTCTTAGTTGAGCACTGTTGAAGTCCTGGCTGAAAGCAGATATCAGACTTCTCTTTAGATTGTAGCAACAAGTAGTTTAGGAGTAAGCAAAGTCCCTTTAACAGTAGTAGTAGTAGCAGGGCAAAGCTCTTCAGGTACAAGCTCATTACAACAGACTGCAATGGCTCAAAGGTAACATAACTGAGCAAAGTCCCATGCAGTAGCAACAGTTGAACAAGATCTTCAGAACACTAGCCAATGTTCAATGTTCTCAGACCCACGCTGACTATCGAGTACTAGAGGGGTAGCCAAGCACACAGAGTCCCCAAGATCTCTTAGAGTCTGTACTCACAGGTCCAAGGACAGAATGGCAGCCTCCTTCCAATCTTCCAAGCGACTCTCTCCAGTGATACCAGACAGAGCTTGGCAGACAGCTCCCCTCAGTCAGCGTACTGTAGAACCAGAGTCACTCTTTCTAACTTCAGGTCCTCAGGTCGCCCACCTGATGCCCACATGGCAAGTGCCAGGCGAGGCAATCCCCCTCAATCTCCTCATGTATCACAAAGCTACTAAGTGACATATCAGCATGGATGTCAAATCACTACCTTAAACTCAATCTTTCAAAAACTGAGCTTGTAATATTTCCTCCTCCCCGATCCCCCACTCACGACTTTACCATTAAGATCAACAGCACAACCATTGGTCCTTCCCCTCATGCCAGGGTGCTAGGCGTAATCCTAGACTCTGACCTCTCCTTTGGGCCCCACATCCACTCACTGGCTAAATCCTGCCGCCTCAACCTCCAGAACATTTCCAAAATCTGCCCCTTCCTGACCAATGACACCACAAAACAACTCATCCACTCCTTGGTTATATCCCGCCTTATATTACTGCAACTCCCTCCTCCCTGGTCTACCGTTACACAGGCTATCCCCACTTCAGTCTATTATGAACGATGCTGCTAGACTAATACACCTTACCAACCGATCAGCGACTGCTGCCCCTCTCTGCCAGTCCCTCCACTGACTTCCACTAACCCAACGTATAAAATTCAAAATACTAACCACAGCTTACAAAGCCATCCACAACACTGCCCCTAGCTACATCACCAACCCAAATCGCCCACTCCGCTCCTCCCATGATATCCTCCTCTCTAGCTTCCTCATCACCTCCTCCCACGCTCGCCTCCAGGACTTCTCCAGAGCCTCTCCCATCCTCTGGAACTCCCTACCACAGCATGTCCGGTCAGCCCCCACCCTGTCTGCCTTCAGGCGATATTTGAAAACTCACTTCTTCAGGGAAGCCTACCCCACCTCCACCTAAGAACTGCACTTGAATCACCTCCACTTGATCATCCCCCGCAGCTATTGTCTTTTGTATCACCTCCCCCTTCCTTTAGATTGTAAGCTCCACGAGCAGGGCCCTCCTATTCCTTCTGTGCTGAAATGTATTGTAATTGTACTGTCTCCCTTATATTGTAAAGCGCTGCGCAAACTGTTGGCGCTATATAAATCCTGTATAATAATAATAATCCTTACTCCAGCCTGGCTGGTGCAAGCCTCTCCTGGGAAAGACACTGAACTCATGTGCTCACAGAACATAAATATCACTCCCAGCATGCAATGTGGCCACCCTTCCCTGCAATTGGCTAGCGTCATATCCATATTAATGCTGTTCATTTGCCTAGCCGCTAGCTATGTTCTGGAAGGCTCTCATAGCTTCCTAAAGTTAGGTGGAACTCAGACAAACTCAAACAGCACCACACTGAATTTACCTGACAGCCTCTCTGTTAAGCAGAGAAATACAGCAATACTTATCCTAACAATCCACATCCTAACACCTAACTAGAAGGGTGCTACATCCGGTTGCTCATTTTGAATGGGCTGTCTACGCACCACAATGCAGATAAAAACACACCTGGACCTTTCTTGCCAAAGTACTACAAAGCGTAGTGGTGTGCTATAATGAAAGTATATATGTTCATTGGGTAGGCATTCAATATGTGCAACAAATATATCTCTGTCATTTTTTTTTGCTGTCTGTTTTCCCATTGGAGAGATTATCTCTATACTTTTGTCATGATAACTGTTGCCTAATGGGGAATCTATCATTTCATGATTGTCACTGGATTAGGGGGCAAGGAAAATCTTCCAACGCTGCCATTTTTTGGCGACATATGCAGAACAAAAATAATTTGGATCGATTCGTTAAGTTACTCATTTCATTTAGTTGCATTCGTAACAAAATTAACTTTATTTAGTTTTATTTTGTTTAATCGTTTTTGAGCAGATTAAAAGTTTTCCAGTGGATTTCAAATATTCTAATAAAATATCGAATTGATTCAAATTAATTGTGAAGAATAGCTGGTTCTATTCTATTCGAAATTCGAATTTCGGAAGACGGTTCTATTTTATTCTATTCTGTTATTTTATATTCTATTCTAATCTATTACTTTTTTTATTCTAGTCTAGTCTTTTCTATTTTATTCTATTTTTTCTATTCTATTCCTATATTTTCTATTATTTTCTTTTCTGTTTTATTCTATTCTTTTATATTCTATTCTTTTATATTCTATTCTATATTTTATTTTCTGTTCTATGCTTTTATATTTTATTCTTTTATTTTTTATTCTATTAGGTTTTATTATGTTTATTATTTTAATATGTTTACATTTCAAATTTGTTTTCAAATTAGTTTTAAATTTGATTCAAATCTGGATAATTCATTATTTCAGATGAAATTTTCTTTCATTATTTTGGATTCTTTTTCAATGACATTACTATTGTAATTTGGATACATCTGAATCTCCATATAATGAAAATGTTGTTTGAATTTCGATTTGGAATGAACCGCACATGTCTACAACCAGGGGCGGACTGACCATTTGGAAACTCGGGCACTGCCCGAGGGCCCGGGGTCAGTAGGGGGCCCCATGAGATGCCCCTGGTACCTTTTTCATAGGCTTTTTTGAGTTTGGGCAAGGACACAGGGGCCCCATGATCCCCTATTGCCCGGGGTCCCCATGAGTTGTCAGTCCACCCCTGTCTACAACTGTCTAAGAGGGGATTTCCTGCTGTATCTCCAGCACAGGAAGTGAAGGGAAAGTTCCCCAATGGAACATAGATGTTAAAGGAAAACCCTGATGGGTTCTTACCATTCTCTATCAAAAAATAGAAAAAAAAATGTAGGCTTTAAATATTTTTTTTACAAATGTGTTAGGGCATATTTTGTGTCCTGCAGTTCTCCTAAAACAAAGTTAAAATATTGTCTCTGCTTTCACACCTGTTTTAAGAGTTGTTATAGACAGAAGTAAAAACTAGAGAGATTCATTTTTCTCCCCCTCGTTGGAGCCCAGTGGAGTGTGCAATTAAACTGCGGGGAGGAGAGAAAGCCTTCAGCTCACTTAAACACGCTTATGTCAAATCCATCCTATCTTCCTGCCTTCTCTCCCCCATTTAGCTGCCATTCCCCTCGGGGCCGGCCGCCGTTCTGAACCATTCGCTCTCTATGAATGGGCACAAACAGATTTTTTCACCATTTCAAGATGTCGACATTCACAGGCACATCCTGTAGGCCAACTGCAACAGCCTTATTTTCAATTTACTGTCTCCCCGAGGATCGTGCCATTCTTCTGAATGTGGAAAATTCAGCTCAACTTTAGTTTCCACTTAACATCTCCACTGGAAGTAAAAAAAAAAAGGAGAGTCTTAAAGATTAATGAACTGTAGTTGTGATGCTAAAAACAGGACACGTTAGCCTTATAAAAGAATAAATAGCTTTACCTATCACGTAAGATGTTTCTTTGAGAGCTTTATATCATGCAAAAGCCATTGCTTGTGTGTTAAATAGGAACTCCAGTCCAAAAAAAAAAAAGAAAGCACACAGCTTGTCCATCCTGAAAAATTATTTTGGTTCTTCCCTTGTAACGCACCATTTACATTTGTATTATTGTGACTTGTAAGCTTACTTTTTCCTTGGATGCAAATATTTTATTGTAAAGTACCTGAAACATGTTGGTCTACATTTAGTAGCATGCTTTGTTTGCATTCCCTTTGTTGTACGGCTGCACAACCCTGAAGATAAAGATTCAAATTCCTAGATTTTGTAATTATTAGGCCTCATGCGCACTGGCATTTTTTTTTAACTGCCCTAGAAGCCTCCTCAAGGCAGCAGCGTTTTGGCCAAAAAAAGCCTGAGGCTTGTAAAAGTGTGTACTGTGTTTACCCACATCAAGCATTTGTCCCTTAATTGATTTCATTGGCCAGAATAAACAATGTATTCTGGCCACTGAAATAAATGAATGCTCAAATACTAAACGCACCTAGCGTTAAGGCTCGTTTAAACACGTTTAAGCACATCAGGCGTTTTTTCTATCAATATGCCAGTGCTCCAGGATACAAAGGCCCTTGGTTTTTTCCCCACCTCTAAACGCCCCTGTCATTAAAAGCTTCTAAAAGCCATAGTGTGCATGGACACATAGAATAACATGAAGGGGTATTTGGAAGCAGTAAAAAAATGGTTGACATTCCTAAAAGTGGAAGGAAAAACACCTTGTGTGCATGAGGCCTATAGAATGTACAAATTCCGCCTCCAAAAATGCCTGAACTGTGTCTACATACTGAAGATACCCATCCATCTACTCTTCTACTTCCCTTACAATGAAGCTGTTACAGATAGAGAGAATGTGACTCTTTTTTTCTTCTTATTAGTACTCTTAATAGTACAGGCATTCACACTGTCAGTCTGGGTTGAAACATCAGCTGGTAAACAACTAACAATGTGAATTCAAGATCAACTCCAGAGATAATGGAGTTAACCATTTTAGGTGGACATAGAGAAATATTCTATCTATCTATCTATCTATCTATCTATCTATCTATCTATCTATCTATCTATCTATCTATCTATCTATCTGAGTCCATCCACCTATCTATCTATCCATCCATCTATCTATCTATCTATCTATCTATCTATCTATCTGCTACAACCTCTGCTGCACATTGCAGCTTATGATATGTTCTCTTCTTTCAGCACTGTGGAATCAGACACAATGTTGAAGCAGAAGTAGTTCATAGTATAAGGGGCCTAGTACTTCCCTCAGACCCTGGCATTGTGTGAACATTCGTTTTCTCCTACAGAGTACTGTTACTGATGTAAAAAGTAAATGTATATCCCTGTTCATCCATGTTAAGACTTCTGAGGTCAACCTAGCTGCCCATTCTGTCATTGGCACAAGGGTTTCCTTCTCTTCCCCAACTTTTGTGCTCCAAGGTCACTTTCATAGACACTGGAACCAACTGTCCCAAGTCACCCACAGCCTTTAAGTGAGGCTCTACTTATTAAACAAACATTGGGATAACCCACCTGCTAATCACTTCATCTCAACCCAAACCCATACCTCTTAAGGCATACTAGAACTGCCCAGCTGGACATACAAGATGAGTTTAAGTCATTTCCAGCCTTTCTCTAAAGAGGAAGAGTCACAACTAATTGTAGATGCTCAATAACAGAAACTTTTCTGAGAAACAAGTCTTAACATGAAAAGGGATGTACATCCTTCTTATTCAGTAGCAGTGCAGGAAACAAATACTCACAATCTTTAGTACTATCACTTAGTTGCATATTTTGGAGGAAAAACTCCAAAAGGGAAGCCTAAGTTCAACACATTCACGTTTATTTTCACTTTTCCTCTCTCGAAATAGGGTTCCTCTACATACAGAATATTCCCTACACAACCAACCCAACTCCACTATATGACCAAAAGTTTGTGTATACCTGAACATCATAATTGTCATGAGCTTGTTGGACATCCAGTTCCAATATTATGGATATTAACATGCAATATCTCTTCTATCTCAGGGCTATAACAGTCTTGACTCTTCTAGGAAGGCGTTTGTGAGGTCAGGTACCAAAGATGGATATGGTGAAGCCAGGGCTCTGTGCATGTCACTAGAGTTCTTCCACACCAAATTCATAAAACCATGCCTTTATGGAGCTTGCTTTGTGCACAGGGACACATTCACATTGATACAGAAAAAACCTTCCCCAAACAGTTGCCACAAGCTTAGAAGTACACAATGGTTTAAAATGTCATTGTATGCTGTAGAAATAACAGTACCATTTACTGGAACACCTATCTATCTATCTATCTATCTATCTATCTATCTAGATCTGTTTTTGCGTGTGCTAGAAAAAGTCTATACAATATTTAACTATATTAAAACAAAAAAATAGTAATTTTATAAAATGTCTATGAGTTTATATCCCAAGAGCAGAAAATCGACTATTAAAGCTTCGGCAAGAATTGGAAATCTGTTATTTTATAAAGTTTCATGTATTACAGTGTGCCTTTTAAAATGTGTTTATGCAAGGTTGGGAACTTACTTTTGTGTGTAGTTGCATGCATTAAACCTGGCAAATCCATATATAATGAAATTTACTTGCAGTACTATTCATGAGAAAATGTGCTTGCTGAAAAATGGTAAGTAAACTACAACCTGGATGCCTATAGCCCCATATGGGGGAACATTTGTTGAAAACTTGTCCTCATGAGCCACTGAACCAATGGCTGGATGTGGTCTAAACAGGATTGCCTAAACAACCCCATTTCTGTTTAGGGTCAAAGCTGGCACCATGATCCGTTGACTGATTGTTCTAGCATATCCAACCATTTGCTGAGCTTTGCTAAGTAAATCAGTGTATAAAGTACAAAGTACAGTAGGTGACCACAGACTCTGCCCTGATCCAAAAAATAAAAATCACTCTACTCAGATGTACCCATAGGAGGTTAGAAAGAGCACTTCCAATCTACCAGGGCCTTTCCAGAGCACCAGGATCTTTTCTTGTTAATTGTAGTGTAGCACTACCCTCTTAAAAGTTGCTGAAGTTTTGGGTCCCCCTATAGTCCTGCATTTTCCACTGACTTGCATTTCTGAGACAGTAAAATGTCGTTGAGCCTGGGTTTGGTTTTTTTTTTTTTTTTTATTTAGGGTTAATAAATTTGGATAGGCTATGGGGTGTACAGGATGCCCAAGGAACAGTAAACTGAGGACAACATCCTGGCAACTATATACAAGTCCAAGATAGGGAATTGTCTTCGGGGAGAGCTCTCCAGCCTCCCCTGGTGTTACCACCCCAGACCCAAGGTAAATCCTCTTTTTTACCCAGCTATCTAGAGGAATCCCTGGGCAAGGGGATCCAATGCTTGCCACTGTTAGCTAAACAGTCCTGGGTAAGGTGCTAATCTGGTTTCCCACCAGAATGCTCCTTCACCTTAACTGGCCCAGGGGATGTAGGATTATTCGCTCAGGCCTTGCCTGTGAGCTGGTTCGGTTGGTGGCTGCCTTCAGGCCTTCTGCTGGGCTGGCTCCTTCCCAGGCTGTACAGGTGGTCCTTCCTCCGGGGACCAGTGAGGCTAAGTTATCCTCCTTTCCAAGTCCCAGCCTGTAGGTAGGCCTCTTCCCACTGGGCCCCCTCCCAGGCTCCTGCATCTCAGCCTTCCTCACATCTTGCACCCAAACTCTCTTGCTGCTGTGCAGGCTCAGTCACACTTAAAGGATGCCCTGGCCCCATGCCAAGCCTCCTGCTTGGGGATTGGCCATTGGCCAGAGTCCTTTAAGTATGCAGGCCAGCCCCGCCTCACCTCCACCCACTGCTTCTAGAATCTTCTCCAAGATTCTAGAGCAGGGGGAAATATCAGGGAACTGTCCTGCATAGCCTCTTAGCCCTGACTCAAATATGACCCTGCTGACTATTTCTCCAGGCTACTGCTCAGCCTCTCTAACAAAAACAATGTAACTAGCTCCCCCTGGCTATCTAGAGGGGCACTACAGTAGGTAATAGCTTTCTGATTAATGCTGTGCACCTCCATATTGTTTTGGATGTCAGTGGCACCCAGCAGACAGATGACCCTCATTACTGTAATGCTCATCATGAATCCTGCCCATGTGAGCTACCTGACAGGGTCAGCTTCAACAGAGGTTGTGTTAGTAGCCACTGCAGAGGATGCTTACATGGCAGCAGCAGGAAGCACCCAGAAGACCTGTGCATCTGACACTCCTGGAAGTGTCAGAATCCCTGAAAACTCTGAAATTCCCTTGGGATTGTTCTGGAAAACAAATTGGCATACGTGCATTGTACTGCATTCATGGGTGCTTTTGAAAATTGTATTAAAATCTTTTTCAATATGTTTGTGTCATTTCTCACTGGATGCAGTTTTTTTAAGCAAAACATTTATTTTAATGTATTGCAAATACTTTTGCCTGGAGATTCTACCAGTAACAACATTCTGGTCATAGGCTGACAATATTGCTGCAGCAGTGTCAGCTTGCCATTTGAGTACCTTTAAATGACGGTTTTGGGCTATTTAGTAGACCTGGTAGGTTTGCTATACTAAACAAAAAAAATAAAAGATTTTTGGGTTTACATACAATTTAAATGAATATGTAATTTTGCTGTACAGCACATTGGTTTATTTAAGCTGCCAAAAGTGTCACAAAAATGATTTTGTTCTGTTACACAGGTTTTATAAAAAAAAAAAAAAATGTGCATAAGCCAAGTTTATGGAAATATATTTCCAGATTGGTGGCCCCTTTAAACAACTTTGTGGAATGTGATGACTTTATGACAGTACTTAATAAACAGGCTCCCCCATTAGACCGTGAACTAATGTGTTATTTCATCCAATGATGTATTGACGTTAATTGAGCAATAGGCAGGAAGGCAGGCGCAAAGCGGCAGCCAGTAGGTTGTGTTGTATTCCCGTAGTGGTTATTGAGAAATGCTTTTGTGTTAATATATCTCCTCATTGGCAGGCCATCTGATTCATACAGACATGTTAAAACATTTGATTGCTTAGTGTGTTTTTTTTTTAGTTAAAACTACATTTGCAAATGGAAAAAATACACACTGTATTCTCATTAAAAGTGAACTATTGTCAGGGTGAAAAGCATCAGTAAACGTACATAATATCAAGTTATGTGCTCTGCAACTACGTTATTGGAGATGGTCAGAGACTGCAGGCATGCTACAGGAGATGTTTAGAGCTGGTAAACATGCTACAGGGGATGTCAAGATACTCCAATCATGTTATAAGAGTGAAAGGGCATGCTACAGGAGATGGTCAGAGTCTGTAAACATGCTACTTGAGATGGTTAGAGTTGAAGGGCATGCTGCAGGAGATGGTTAGAACTGAAGGACATGCTGCAGGAGATGGTCAGAGCCTGTGGGCATGCTACAGGTGATGTTAATAGCTGAAGGGAATGCTACAGGAGATGGTCAGAGCCTATAGTCACGCTACAGGAGATGGTCAGAGGTGGTGGACATGCTACAGGAGATGTCAAGAAACTGCAATAATGTTACAAGAGATGGTCAGAGTTAAAGGGCATGCTACAGGAGATGGTTAGAGCTGAAGGACATGCTGCAGGAGATGGTCAGAGCCTTAGGGCATGCTACAGGTGATGTTAATAGCTGAAGGGAATGCTATAGGAGATGGTCAGAGCCTATAGTCACGCTACAGGAGATGGTCAGAGGTGGTGGACATGCTACAGGAGATGTCAAGAAACTGCAATGATGTTACAAGAGATGGTCAGAGTTAAAGGGCATGCTACAGGAGATGGTTAGAGCTGAAGAGCATGCTACAGGATTTGGCCAGTGCTTGTGGGCATGCTACAGGAGGTGGTCATAGCTGATGGACATGTTACAGAGGATTGTCAGGGCCTTTGGGCATGTTACAGGAGATGGTCAGATGCATATGAATCAATAAGAGCCATTATGAAAGATCTGAGAGAAAAAAATACACAAGATAGAAAAGGGAATGTACAGCACAGAGAAGAAACTGTGAACATAAATAAACCCAACCATTTACATGCATGTAAGGCACTATATAAGTACCTGTTAAAAATAAATACAAGATTAACTAGCAGAAGCAAATTAATAAATACTTTATATTATACACCTAGGTAGGAAGAACAATGGCTGCTGGGGCACCTGTTACAATGCGAAAAGTTGGCATGAGGCTCTTCTCGGGCAGTAGATTGGACACAGGGGTGTTAAACTTTGGCCAGAAATTACCTTGCCATGCCCATGGGCATTTACTTCCTCTCTCTCTGATAATATCACCATTAATGGAACATGAAGCATTAACAAGGAAAACCAATATCATTTTATATTGATTGCCCAGTATGAGCTGACAGTAGAGCCCCCTATTTTAGTGAGCTCAAGATTAAAGCTTTTTTCTACCACTTTATCACAGCTACGTCCTCTTGTACTGCTGAGCTTTTAGACAAATGTATCTAGCGTGGTGCTGCTTATTTGTAATGCAATGCTTAACCTTCCTATGTTCGCTTCTTTTTTTCACTATTTACTGACTATCTGCTATAGTACTTCAGTGCTGGCAAATAGCAGGAGGTCCTGGAGTTTTAGTGGTCTGATAACTGCTTCCTAAATAACAGTGCTTTTCAGGCTCTGCGAATGCACATCACTCCACATTCCACAAACCATTGAGGGAATTTGACTGAGAGTTCTGTGGGAGGGTGGAAGTGAGATCAGGCATGGAGGTCTCCTTTTGGCTTTAGAGTCAGGATTGTGGACTGTTTTTGAATCTGCACAGAAAACGACAATAAAAATGTCACAAGGCCCCGTGTCTGAGATCCATTTAAAGTACAAGCTCTGCTTATAAAACAAAAACCCTAGCCAATCTTCCCTCACCTCCTAATCTAACCCAAAATTCACATGCATGCCTGTGCAGTGCATCCGCGTAGACTTGAATGGGGCTGTACTCTTATACACCTTCCAGCTTTGGAACTTAATAAAGAGAGACACCTTTCTTTAATAGTAAACCTGTTAAAAAAAAAATCACCAATCCATCTCCTTCACGCATCTTGTGCTAGGTACCATCTGATGTCCATGCCTGACTGTGGTGTAGCTGGTGGGCAGCTTCTTAGTTGAGCTGCCCACCAGCCACTGTTGACAATACTGTACATAGGATTGTCTACAATTGAGCACTCAATGAGACCATCCTGCCCCCATGTGACAGCGCTCAGTCCTAGTGATAGTCAGCTCCTGCCCAACGTGCTGCATTTGGGATGACAGGTGGCATGTCACTTGCTTCCCTCTTTTCCAAAGCACTAACATTTTTGCAGAGTGGGGATTGTAGCATCACAGCCAGTACGCAGAGAGAAAGGCACAATGCCATCTTCATATTTTTAATAATATTCAGTAATGTATTTTTTTCATATTGAGATAGCTGGCATTCTACTTTCAGCTTGAGCTACTGAGCTCTGTAAGCAACCAGCTTTTTCATCATAAGGTAAGGAGACACTAAGAAACATTTTGTTGCACGTTCAGGAAACACGAAGTCTGAATGGGGCCTTACCCTCTAACTGGCTGAATGAGTAAGGTGTTGTACTTTATGAAAAAAAAAATTCACTGATTCATATCCCTCAGGGCAGTACCCAAGTCCCCATGCTCCTTTTATGGCCAATAAATTGCATATAAGCCTTCAAAATGGGCACTTTTGAATTTACGAGTCCCATAGACTTTCACGCAGTTCAAAGTTCGCGGTTGAACTTTCATTCGAATGTTCGACCGCAAACTGAACAGGGGGTGTTCGGCCCATCACAAGTGTTGCAGCACATCAGACTGTGGTGTGAGTGGGTCCTGATGAACTAAGCACTTAGAAGGATGTGTCAAAGGAAAAGCAGTGCATTTAGTCATTTATGCAGAAGGTCATGGGAAACATAAAGAAGTAGCATTATCTGAAAGCGGAAAATCCCTTCAAGGATTGCTAATGTGGTTTAATCACTGCTATTAAACACATTGGGTATTTATACGAGCTAGACATAACTCCCAAACAGCTAGATCTGATTCTCGGGAAGTGCCCTTGTGACCTTATATGAGAGATACTTTTTATACGGTGTCAGTGTCGGGATAAAGGTCCTGGGTAATTTGGCACCGCTCTAAAACCGAGAAGCAGCCTAATCAAAGAAGAAATAGACAGCCAGTTGGCAAGAAGAAGAGACTCATAATTGGGAAGTTGACAGAAGTGTCTCAATCTGCAGTCTGACTATATTCTTAAAGCATAAGTGTAATTTTGCCCTTCTTCATCTTTGTGTATGTTCATATATGACTACTTACACTATATGATCAAAAGGTTGTGGACACCCCTACTATATGGCCAAAATAACATAGACACATCTCCAAATGATTGAGTTCAGAATTTTCCAATGAAGGACACTGGCTTAGTTTACACTCGCGGTTGGGGGGAGAAATAAACACATGGCTGAGTGATTATAGGACATGTTCTTTCAAAACAATAGATGGCAGAAAGCTGCTAGTATAATAGTGAAAGTAATATCAGTATTATATTAATCATTTTATATTGTACATGATATTTGGCCCCCTCTGAACAAGTAAATGTTTTTAAAGTTCATCCCAACGTATAAACAGACAAGTTTCTGTCTGAACTTGTGTTCAGACTAAACCTTAACCTCCCTAGCGGTCTGATTATGTCCATATTTTTGTGCTCAAAGTGGTACATTTATTTGCATGGAAATATGTATTTTTTTTATTGTAGGCCTGTAATTTTTATGAATAACTCACTGAAATCTGTCCGACAAGAGTCTAGTAAACATCCCGGGTATGTTAAAATTTGAAACACGAAATCATAAATTATAATTTAATAAATAATCATAAAAAATAATATAATAATAAATTTAATTCAATAATATAATCAAACCAAAAACACTGAAATTTGAAATATAGCGCCAAGTGCACATCACTGAGCAAAGTCGCTAAATCGTTTTCAGTGTCTGATGACGAATTTCCCCACAAATCATTATCACTCAATTCTGCAAGTGATTCTAATTTACTATCGCTGTTCTCTAGCCGGTCCAAAACTGCTTTTGACCTAAAGGGACTTTTCTCAGTTTTCAGGCAGAAAGAACAGTAAAAATGTAGGCAGGGCACAGGACAAAGCACTCGTGACAAAATGTATGTGAAATGGTTTGATACAGTAATGTTATACTATGTGATTTTAGTGAATTTAGTGAATGTCACTTTTTGTCATTTTCAAATTTCCCACCGTTCCGTCCCCTGTACGTCCCGACGTCGCACGGAACGGAACCCAGAAGACAGATGCCGTCATCCGCCGGAGGACATTACAGGGGACACTGCAGGAGGGACATCGCGGGAGTGCAGGACAAGGTAAGAGAAGAACAGATCCCGGAGCAACGCTGCATGGTATTCCCGAGTGTAGCTCGGGGTTACCGCTTGTGGTACTTAAACTTTACCCCGAGCTACACTCGGGAATACCGCCAGGGAGGTTAAGCTCATCTCTACTTGTGACAAAAGGATGGGGAAGACTTTTTTATTCCACCATAACTGTGCCCCAGTATACCAAACTAGCCCCATAAAGACATGGCTTGATGAGCCAGCTCCAAGGAGCAGGGCCCTCCTAACCCTCTTGTATTGAACTGTATTGTTGCTGTATTGTCTCCCGTTATATTGTAAAGCGCTGAGCAAACTCTTGGCGCTATATAAATCCTGTATAATAATAATAATGAGCCTACTGACTCCTTTGGGATGAACTGGAATGCTGACTGC
Organism: Staurois parvus; assembly: GCF_062004578.1. Lineage (NCBI taxonomy): Eukaryota > Metazoa > Chordata > Amphibia > Anura > Ranidae > Staurois > Staurois parvus. The sequence goes on from NW_028318158.1 coordinate 4,368,706, forward strand.
AGGCCAGTCTTTTTTATTCAACATCAGTACTAGGCCTTAAATGGACACACACAAAAATTGAGGATGTTATAGCTGCAAAGGGGACAATTGTATATTAACCTCCCTGGCGGTATTCCCGAGTGTAGCTCGGGGTAACATTTCAGTACCAAAAGCGGTAACCCCGAGCTACACTCGGGCTTACCCTGAGGCACTGCTCCGGCAAGTGTTCTTCACTTACCTTACCCTGCGCTCCCATGATGTGTCCCCTGCAGCGTCCCCGGCCATCTCCTCCGGCCGATGCCGGCATCCGGCTTCTGTGTCCTGTCCCTGTGACGTCGGGACGTACGGGCGCCGCAGCCGCCGGCGGCGGGAAATTTAAAAATTTTAAAAAATGTCATTTTTTTTTTTTTACATTTTACCTAGTAAAACATTGCTGTCTCAACCAATTTCACATACATATTGTCCCTAGTGCTTTGTCCTGCGCCCTGCCTGCATTTTGTCTGTTCTTTCTGCCTGGAAACTGAGAAATGTCCATGGCGTCCAAAAAGTGTCCCTTTAGGTCAAAAGCGGTTTAGATCAGCTAGAGAACAGCGATAGTAAATCAGAACCACTTGCAGAATTGAGTGATAATGATTCGTTGGGGAAATTCGTCATCAGACACTGAAAACGATTTTGCGACTGAGCTCAGCAATGTGCGAACTTGGCGCTCTATTTCACATTTCAGTGTTTTTGGTTTGATTATATTATTGAATTAAATTTTTTATTATTTTTATATTATTTTTATGATTATTTATTAAATTATAATTTATGATTTTGTGTTTCAAATTTTATCATACCCGGGATGTTTAATAGACTCTTGTTCGGACAGATTTCAGTGAGTTTTTCCTAAAAATTACAGCCTACAATAAAAAAAATACATATTTCCATGCAAAAAAATGGTACCGCTTTCAGCACCAAAAATCTGAAATAATCATACCACCAGGGAGGTTAATGTCCTTGGTTTCTGGAAGAGGATATCCAACAAGTTCCTAAAATATGAGGGTCAGGTGTCTACAAACTCATGGCCACATAGTGTATCATCCATGGATATGGTTCGACATTCAGTAGCCTCTACCCAGTGAATTGATTAGCCCTATTGTTACCAAGAGATCAGACACCATAGTCATGCAAGACCCTCATTATGTTTCTACGCCAAGAGCCACCAAACTATAAGATTGGTAAATTGAAATACTAGCAGGGTAGGATGAAAAGTTGTCTAGAGCAATCCTTCACTTACAATGCACAGATAGAAATGAGCTCCTTTTGGGCTCCCAGAAGACCTTGGGCCTATGGTTACAATGAGGGGGTATAAACTGATCTCTCTCCCACCCCCTGGTGCCCACATCTGATGGGACAGCAATCACTGGGCATAAGAGCTGTCACCAGGTGACTGATCTTCTTATGTTAGTCTAGTCATGCAGGCCACCTGGTTTGAGCAACAGAGAATGTAAATTACTTCCAAGCCCCAGACACTACATTGAACACCGTACCAGCTGCTTTTAGAATGCCAAGCCTACAGTGAGGTGGTCCTGTGGAGGCAGCCCTTATCCTGTGTATCCATATCAGAGACTCTTCCTGCCATTACCCTGTGGAACAGGTCTGGGAAACCCTACAGCCGCCCACCTGGACTACCAGAATATACCTGTCTTCCTGTGAGAGATCAGTTACCTTAAGGGAAGCACAAGTAGCATGATTGCTTTTCTCTACTGCGTGTCTCATAGACTGTGCTTCCACCTAGTGACCCTTTTTGGTAAATGCTTCTTAGGCAGCCCCATTAGTGCAATTTCTTCATTCTCTATTGTATATTGTATGGCAGTTGTGGGCAACTGTGGCCCTCCAGCTATTGAAGAACTACAGGTCCCATGAGGCATTGCAAAACTGACAGTTACAAGCATGACTCCCAAAGGCACATGCATGATGGGACTTGTAGTTCACCAACAGCTGGAGGGCCACAGTTGCCCACCCCTGTTGTATGGTATTGTATGAAGCACTACCCCCGTAGAAGCCACTTGTATCTTACCCAGGCTTTCCCATAGATCTTCTCCAGCAGCCAAGCACACAGAATTTCCTATAGCCAGGTGCACACAACTTCAGCTTGTTACTCCAATGATCAGTCTAGGGGCTGTAGTTTTTTTTTTGTTTGTTTGTTTGTTTGTTTGTTTTAGAAATGGGATAGGGAAGGGACTTAGTGGGATACTCTGAATTGAACTATGCACACTTGAGACCAGCTTTTTCTAAGTAGATATGTGCAGCAGACTATACAAAGAATGGAGCAAAGTCCCTCTGTAGAAATGCAGAACTTAGTGGATAGTTGCTTTTCTGGACACCATATGGTGTCCGCTCTAGCTTACACCCAGCAACTGACTATATAGGTCCAGTGGGGGTCTGTACTCACAAGGCCCTTGCTGCAAGTCACCTTCCTCTGTGATACCAGACAGGATCTGTAGACACCTCCCTCAATCAGCTCTCAGAAGTACACTGGGGTTCAGCATTCTGGCCCTCAGGTCACCCACCCAAGGCCTCCTGGCAGCCTGAGCCAGGGGAGGCAGAAGCCTCCCTGGCTGGAACTCCCTTCTCGGAGGAAGAGTAAGAAGAACCCAGATCCCACTTGCTTTCTGTTAAGCAGGAGACCACATTATACTGAACTAGACTATGTACATCCTAGCAACCTACCTGGGATGTATATTGTATTGCATCATATCCATATGTCTTTGCTAACATTCTCTTGGTATTGTCAGTTTCTGCTCAGTTTATTTCAAGCTGAAGCCACCCTCTGTCTGCAGGGGCGTATCTACCGCGAGGCAAACAAGGCATTTGCCTAGGGCGGCAATTTTTAGGGGGGCGGCACCACCCCCCGGAAGAAGGGACCTTGAGAGCAGCGGCGGACAGAGCCATGCAGGGCCGCCAGCAGAGGGGTACCTTCGGTACTCTTGCAGTGGCCCGGAGGACAGCTGGAGAATCGATGGGTACGAGGGCAGTTGTAGAGCAATGCTCCTGTACCTCTCCCTCCAGCAGCTGACGAGCCGGGACCAGGGGACAGCCTGGAGCAGGGAGAGGAGAGGATCCAAAGGAGGTGAGCTGTGCTGTGGTCTGTGGGATCTCCCTGTCTCCCTCTCTGAACTGACGGATCGTATGGGACTGCACACACCTTCCCCCTCCCCTCCTTCTTCCTGCTGCATGGAGATCAGCAGCCCTTGGAGGAGGTGTGTGTGTGCAGTACCATACGATGTGAGAAACAGAGAGGGAAGGAGGGGAGAGAGAGAGAATAAAGAGAGAGAGAGATGGGGGGAGAGAGAGAGAGAGGATAGAGAGAGAGATGGAAGAGAGAGAAGGGGAAGAGAGAGAGGGAATGAAGAGAGAGGGGGAGTGAAGAGAGAGAGGGAATGAAGAGACAGAGAAAGAGGGGGGGAGGGAGGAGGGGGAGAGAAGAGAGAGAGAGAAGAGAGGGAAGAGAGAGGGGGGAGAGAGAGAGGGGGGAGAGGGAAGAGACAGAGAGAGAAGGGAGAGAGAGAGGGGGTTTGGAGGGGGAAGAGAGAGGGAAAAGAGAGGGGGGAGAGAGAGAGAGGGAGCGAGAGTAAGGGGAGGGGGGGAGAGAGAGAGGGAAGAGAGGGGAGGGGGGAGAAGGGGGACGAGAGAGGGAAGAGAGGGAGAAAGAGAGGGGGTTTGGAGGGGGAAGAGAGAGGGAAAAGAGAGGGGGGAGAGAGAGAGAGGGAGCGAGAGTAAGGGGAGGGGGGGAGAGAGAGAGGGAAGAGAGGGGAGGGGGGAGAAGGGGGACGAGAGAGGGAAGAGAGGGAGAAAGAGAGGGAAGAATCATATATATATATATATATATATATATATATATATATATACGTACATACATACATACATACACACTTATTGACTCTCTCGCTCTCTAATTGGGGGGGCGCAAAATTTTTGTGTTGCCTAGGGCAGCACAAAGTCTAAATACATCACTGTCTGTCTGGCCATTTGGCCAATCACGAATCCTGTTAGGCTGCAGGTGTATGTGCCCAGTGGTGGGTAAACAGTAATCCCCCAGCATACTGTTCCTCTGGAAATAAAAAGCTGTGCAGGTTCAGCAACAGTGGGAACCAGCAAGCGCATTACATAGCATGCATCCCCTAAACATGGCAAAGTACTGTATATCTGTTGATAGGTCCACTTTAAGAAGACCACTTGAAAAAAAAAAAGAAAAAAAAAGTTTTGACAGAATAAGTTCAAGTTCCAGAGTGCAGAAGTAGACATGAGCAGTGCAATTCCCTGACTGAGTCTGACAAGCAGGTTCCTGTATTTAGCAGGGGCAGGTGACTCGGAAATCTGATCTTAAACAGCTGTAACGAGGGCGTCTAATTTGCAGTGTAAAGCTTGAGGCTTGATGACCTTTTCATAGCTGACATCTTCCTCGGTTCCTTGAACATGATCAACTTATCACCACGTAAGCCCAGACTTTTTTCTTTCCCATAGGCAATATTTTTCCCTAAAAAACAAATAAATCACTTTCTATGACCGTTCCATAAAACGGGAGTTTGAAACATTAAGGGCAAATTAGCTCAATGTCCAAGCACGCAAGGTCCTGCGAGCTGAATCAACGCTGGCGCGGTTTCTTGGTGAAGTTCATAAACCTAATTATTTCTGAGTGTTTAAAGCTTTGTTTAGGTCATCGTTTGTTCAGAATCCCAGCTGGGAAACTTGATCTGAGCAAGCGTGATATTACTGCGTGACCTCTGCCCTCTAGGCGGGGAGAGGTCCTATTGCTATACATTGGCATGAGCGAACTGCAAACTTTCTACTAGTTCCAAATGATTTAACTGTGGCTATTTTTCTGTTAACATGAACATATAATAAAACTCATGTTTACAGCTCCACTCCAGGCAGATACAGTATAAAATTTGTAGCTCTGTAATCATTAATACATCATTAAATGTATTTTTGTTTAATGCAAGCAGAGTTAGTACTTGCATTTGGCTTGGTATTAGACTCTTGCAATCCCATGTACAGCAGAGTTCAGACTGAGAGGGGAAAAAGAAGCGCAAGGAGACAATTAGTTGTGCCTACAAGGAACATGCTGACTGGAGAAGAGGGCAGAGTGAAATTGAGATTTGATGTAATTTAACCTGGAAGACTGAGGGCATCTAGTGATGGAAAGGAGGTATTGCAGGGTTATCTGCTGCTGATTGAAGCTGAGAATTGCGGCAGAAAGAAATGGGCAGCTGTTCATCTTTTCTTTTTCTTTTTTAATAGACAGATACAGTTTTGTCTTGAACTGTTTCTAAAGCCAATTCATTTTTTATATATTTGGATGGAGTGGGAAGGAGTTATTAATGGTGTGAGGTTTTTTACTTTGCTGTCCCCCCTGGGTAGATTCACCCTATTTGTACTGGTGACCATCATCACCAGGATTAAAAGAGAAGAAAAATTCTAAATTTTGATTTCTCACTGGAACAGGAATAGGGGGGGTGGGAGGATCTTCCAGTGGGGACGAGCAATGACATCTGCTGAACAGGGAATTTAAACCAAGAATTATTAGAAAATGGTGCCAGGAATTTATCTAGTGCCAGGTAACAAGGATATGCACAAAAGATCATAAAGTCCATGTAATTCCATAAAGGGTTAATTCTGCTTCATTTAAGCACACTAGCTGCAGCTCTTCAGAGACTGAAGGAATCTCTGTATAAAGACAAGGGGACACCATAGGGCCCCAGACTAAGCCCAACTCCAGGCAAAAAAAAAAAGTTTTCCCTTGCAATACGAGCACAGCCCCACTCATAATTAATAGCTAATTTGTGTCAATGGGATTGGAGAGCAGAGATATATCCTCCCTGCACAAGGCTGGTTCTTGCAGCTCCTGCCCAACCCCCTGCAGTCTGGCGGTCTTTTGAGGTGGACTGTTCCTGGTGTCAGGAAGCTGACAGCCCTGCTCTAGACATGAGGACATCAGGAACAGTTCACCGCTGGATCGTGGGGGAGCACTGTTCACCGGTGGACTGGAGGTTTGGGTGAGTATAGGCTTTCTAGCCTCCTAGAGTTGGACTTTAATGGATAAAAGTCAATTGGCAACTCACATCAATAAAGGGAAAAGTCCTTGTCCTCAGTCATTTCATTCACACAGGGAGTGTAACTTGATCCATGCCAGAAGTCAGGATCATCACCACAGACCAGGTCATAAACAGCAACTAAAAAGCAGGGGACTCCATGAAGAGCAAATTATGTCAGATGCCGAGGGAAGCTCTGCAGGCATGGCTATGCATTTTGGAGCTGCTAGGTTCCTTTCTTATGCCCTCAAATGACTTAAGAAAGGAGCGCAGGGGCTCCAAAACACATAGCCACACTTCAAGAGCATCCTTTGGCATCTACATAGTTTCTGGTAGGCCTTGCACTCCACGGAGCCCTGGAGAGATTGTTCTTTACTTGGCAGGAAGGGTTCTGGACTTTGTAGGTGTTCTTTGAGGTCTTAGCTGTGGCAGAGCTGGGAGCCTGGAATTATCTTCTGAGGAGCTGGCTGTGGGATTTCACCATAAAGGATCTGGTCTGGAGAAGGATTGTCTCCCTCACTGGACCATGTCCAGAGGAAGCTGTGCAGCTGACCTGGGGACTTGTGAGTACTACCCGTTAATTGCGATCTATGGTGACTGTGTGTTGCTTTTGGAATGTAAGTGCCAGAGGTAGCTATGGAATGAGACCGCTCTCATAGGGTCTCATGGTACTGACCATACCCTACGTCCATAGAAGAGCCCATGCATGTGATCCTAGAGTATCCTCTGTGACTGTGCAGTGTTTTGGAATATCCCATGGTCTAACCCCTCTCCTGTTTAAAGTTCTTCAAGCTATACGTTCATTTCAAAAGACATCCCCTAGACTGAGTTATTGGAGCCAGAGTGTATGGACTGGCGGTTGTGGTGGTGTGCAGCCTCTGTACTATTAGGGAAGAACCAACTATTACCAATGGCCCCTATGGGGGTAGTGTTTTGAACAGGGAATTTCCCTTACTTTGGAGAGATTTCTTCTCACTTTCTGATGTGTCTGAATACAGTAGGTAAGGAATGAAAAAACTGACATGGATTTTGACTCTTATGTACTCTATCAAAAGAAAAAAAGTTTAAAAGAAAAGAGCAGAGTGACAAACATTTGAGCTCATCAGCCTGCTGCATCTCCTTTCACTGTCCATTCATAGGTAGGGGGAGGGACCACGCCTGTAAGTGTTACTTAATTGCAGCAGAGAAAAATTGGGTCTCCTGCCCTTACAGACAGAGCTGTAGTATGTGACAGCTGTGTAAATCTCCGGACTGGATGGACAGAAACAGAAATACAGTATATATACAGTACAGTGCAAAAGCTTTAGGCAGGTGTGAAACAATTATGTAAATTAAGAATGCTTTCAGAAGTAGAAGTGTTAATAGTTTACTTATATCAATTAACAAAATAGAAAGTAAATGGACAGAAGAGAAATCCAAATCAAATCAATATTTGGTATGACCACCCTTTTCCTTCAAAACACCAATTCTTCTAGGTACACTTGTACACAGTGTTTGAAGGAACTCGGCAGGTAGGTTATTCCAAACATCTTGGAGAACTAACCACAGATCTTCTGTGGATGTAGGCTGCCTCAAATCTAATCCAATCCAAATCAAATCCAATCACATGCCTCCCTGATGGTATGGCATGATGGATAAGTATCTGTGTGTATCTCTCAGCATTGAGGACACCATTGATCCTGACCAAATCTCCAACTCCATTTTCAGAAAAGCAGCCTCAAACTTGCTAGGAACTTCCAATATGCTTCAATGTTGCCTGCAGATAGTCATTATTGTACTGCTCTCCAGCCCTTCGGAGAACAAACTGCCTCCTGCTGCAGCCAAATATTTCAAATTTTGACTCCTCAGTCCAGAGCACCTTCTGACATTTTTCTGCACCCCAGTTCCTATGTTTTCATGCATAGTTGAGTCATGTAGCCTTGTTTCCATGTCAAAGGTATGGCGTTTTGGTCGCAGTTCTTCCATGAAGACCACCTCTGGCCAGACTTCTCCAGACAGTAGAAGTGTGTAACTGGGTCTAACTGGTTTCCACCAGTTCTGTGCTGATGGCACTTCTGGACATCTTCTGATGAGAAGTAACAGGGTGGGACATGATATGTCTTTCATCTGCTGCATTAAGTTTCCTTGGCTGACCACTGCGTCTACAGTCCTCAACATTTCCTGATCAATTGTGTTTTATGCATGTATACACATATGTACAATTATTTGCCTGTACACACGTATATATGAGGTCTGTAGGGAACATATTTTGGGTTTTTTACTCTGCCAGCAAGATCTTGTGTAAAAACTTCAGTAAATTATTACATCTGTATGCAAGAAGACATATTGTATACTAGCGTGATGCTTTAATGAAACAGAGGAACAATGATACATAATATATAGAGGAATATATTTTCCTGTTGCTCATCAGCACAGCTGAGTGTACATCGCGTCCCACCCTGATTTTCCGGTGGGATTATTACACCCTGCGGTGTAACGCAATAAGCAGAGTTCCTAAGGAAAGCCATATTTCTATATTTCCAGGGAATTCCAGGGGTGAATACACGTGTTAATAATACCGCACTATATTCTTAGATTTCCATTCTATGTTTCTACAGGAAACACTTTTCAAGATGTTTTCAGTGTTACAACAGCTCTAGACATAACAGTGCTAATAATAATAAAAGCATCATCTTCAGACTAAGCTTTGTACAGCGCTGGGTGAGAAGCGGTGGGGAACTGTTGTTTATCACATTAATAATTCTCCTTGTGTACAACTGCTGATGGTGGGTGAGTAATGCACAGATATGGCTGTAAAATGTCTCATTGTGAACAATGAGAAGAATATCATTAGGTTAGACCCGTCACAAGTCGGCAAGCCTAATAAGCCCCTGGATAAGTGCTAACAGGCATTAACTGACACGTTAAAAAAGTTAGAAGCACTTATTGTCGAACACAGAGATTTTTAGGGAGACATCTGCGGCTACAAATCTACACACAATCACTAAAATCTTATAAAAGCATTAATGCAGCGGTCTCCAAACTGTGGCCCGTGGGCCAGATGTGGCCCTTTGCTTGCCTGTATGTGGCCCTTGCAGCACTGTTGTTCCCATTGATATGAGGCAGTATTCCTCCCACTGACACCAACAATAAGTTACCATTCCTCCCACAGACAACTGTAGGATACTATTCCTCCCACTGACACCAATGATGGGGCACTATTCCTCCCACTGACACCAATGATGGGGCACTATTCCTCCTACTAACACCAATGATGGGGCACTATTCCTCCTACTGACACCAATGATGGGGCACTATTCCTCCCACTAGCACAATGATGGGGCACTATTCCTCCCACTGACACCAATGATGGGACACTATTCCTCCCACTGACACGAATGAGGGGGCACTACTCCCCCCCACTGACACAGATGACAGGGCATTGATCCTCCTCCTTTTGACCACAGGCACTATGTAAGTTAATTTGCACTGACCACCGAGCCTGAGACATTGTCTACTCCCACTGACACCGGGGAGTTTTCTACTCCCACTGGCCACGGTCTGGTCCCCTAGGGTCTTAGGGATAGTAAACGGGCCCTTTGTTAAGAACGTTTGGAGACCCCTGCATTCATATTTTAACCCCTTTCCGCCCTTTAACCATTCAGAGCTTCTGGGGGCTTGGAAAGATTTGGTGATCAAGTGGCCACTGTTACATCAGAGGATGGTACCGATCATTAGCCCGGACCAAGAGCTGTCTTTGGCAGCCTGGTCTTTGTGCTGGGAGTGCGCAATGAGCATGCTCTTAGCACATAATCATAGGCCGCCCAGTGTTGCATATGTGCTGCATGTGGGTGTGAAAGCCCTCAGAGGTCTGAAGAGGTTCCAAATCGTCAGTGTGCTATGTTTCACTCTGTATATTTGCACATTTTTCCTGCAATATGGCCTTATTAAAATATTGAGGTTCATTGGCTGAGTACTGGCTTTTTCTTTAAAAGGTACCTGAATCTGTCACCCACACCGATGTTTATCATGTGGAGGAGCGAGGGAAATCTAAAGGGAGTCTATGACATTCTTTATACTGTATATTCCCCAGACTGTGTCTTGCACTTACTGCTCTATTGTTGTGTTCTTGAATTTAGAAGTCATTTAGAGGGTACTGCTCTGTGAGGCACTCAGGACACCCCAGGCAATCAATCACTGCTGAAATATAAATATATACTGTATATATAGGAACTGCCTAACCTGCCTTAACCACTTGCCCTCCAGAGGATTTACCCCCCTTCCTGACCAGGCCATTTTTTGCAATACAGTGCTGCATTCATTTAACTGACAATTGCACGGTCATGCAACGATGTACATAGGTGAAATTTATGTCCTTTTTTCCCTACAGATAAAGCTTTCTTTTGGTGATATTTGATCACCTATGTGGTTTTTATTTTTTGCGTTATAAACAAAAAAGACCGACAATTTTGAAAAAAAAATATATATATATTTTTGACTTTTTGCTATAAAATGTGTCCAGTAAAAAATGTTAAAAATCTAATTTCATGATAAGTTTAGGCCAAAATGTATTCTGCTACATGTCTTTGCTAAAAAAAAATCCCAATACGTGTAAATTAATTGGTTTACGTGAAAGTTATAGCATCTACAAATGGCAGTATAGATACTGGAATTTAATTTTTTTTTATATTAGCAATAGCGGCGATCAGCAACTTATAGCGGGACTGCGGGACTGCGCGACTGCGGCAGGTATTCTGACACTAGGGGGGAACTAACTAACTGCCATTGACATCCCAATGACACTAATACAGTGATCAGTGCTAATAAAAAGCACTGACACTATACTAATGACTCTGGGCATGAAGGGGTTAACACCTGAGGTGATCAAAGGGTTAACTGTGTACTGTGTGCTGTGTTACACCATGTGCTGTGTATTTCTCTGCTGTGCAGTGCCTCCCATGGGGTCTCTCCCTTGTCAGTGTTACTCAGCAATTGCCGGGTGCTGGCGGGGAATCTCCGGGACCCAGTGATTAACATCCATAGTTGTGCATGCCCCCTACCTGGAAATGCAAAATATGTACATATATATGATTTTGCGCAGTTGTACCAGCACATTGCTCAGTAAAATCATCACACAGTACACACACTAAACATTGTTAGGCACACATTTAACCCCTTGATCGCCCTAGATGGTAACCCCTTCCCAGCCAGTGTCATTAGTACAGTGACAGTGTAGAGTATTATCATTGTACTAGTGTCACTTGAAATGTCAGTGGCAGCTAGTCTGTTCCCCCCAGTGTCAGTTAGTGTCAGATTGCTCACCGCACTATTGCAATCCCACTATAAGTCGCTCATAACTGCCATACTAGTATAAAAAAAATTTAAAATGAAAATTCCATTATCTATACCAAAGTTTGTAGATGCTATATTTTTCAGGCAAACCAATCAATATACACTTATTGGGATTTTTTTTACCAAACAAATGTAGTAGAATACATTTTTGATCAAAATTTATGAAGGAATTAAAATTTTTTTTTTTTTTTTGGATATGTTTTATAGCAGAAGTAGAAATTATTGGGGTTTTTTTTTTCAAAATGCTGGGTCTTTTTTAATTTCTATTGCAAAAGATAAAAAACTCAGTGGTGATCAAATACCACCAAAATAAAGCTCTACTAGTGTGAAAAAAAATTATATAAAGTTTTTTTGGGTACCAGTTAAAGTAGCACAGTGCGGTATAGCAAAAAATGGCCTGGTCATGAATAGGGTAAAATCTTCTGGAGCTCAAGTAGTTAAAATGCCACAGCAGTGGACAGGGTTAATTCACTTGTAGCCTCTACAAATATCTATTTATATACTCCATTGTATGGGAACATCCCCACTTAATGTTTATTTAGCTGTGATAGTCCTTTGTCATGAGCTTGTTTATTTACTAGCCAGGCAACATTACACATAGTTTTATATACAGTATTACTGCAAGAATATGTGCAGTGCCTCCCATGGGGACAACATAATCGGTGAATAGAAGTCATCTGTGCCATAACTAATAATACATAATTGGTGTGGTCAGAGGAAGAAGAGATTATGGGGTTTACAAGAATTCCATTCCTGTTTAGAGACTCCCATGGCACACAGCTAAAGTGACATGATGGTGGAACACACGCTCCTAATGCTCCTACATACCTCCTCCAAGTCCCAAATAATTCTGTCCCTCCCCCAAAAATGTTATGTGCAGCACTACAATGGAACACACGTCTCTCGTTCTGTCCATGGTGACCTGCGTACATGTATCTCTTACTAACAAAGCTAGATCATCCATATGTCGCACCCTCCTACAGTAGTGTTGGCTGTTAGGTAATTTAGTTAGCTTCTCTGTAATCAGTGGAGCAGGGGTTAATTGTTTAGGCCTGATCAATGTCTCACATGCTGCTGCTCTGATTACTTGCCTCTGTCATCTAGAGGATTCTAGAACATAGTGGGAGGACAAGAGTGGCAGCTTAAATATTTATGGCACTTCAGCCAATCCCTTGGGAGGTGTGTCCAGTTGGTGGTAAGAGAGCCCATAAATAGTCTGGGGCCTGAGCAGCAGGGTGTAGAGTTCCTGGGTCCAGTCCTTCTGGAGAAGACCCCTGTGCAGGGGGGCTCTGCCCCTGTGGAAGAGTTCTAGAAGAATCTGTTAGAAAGACACTGAGGTCCCAGCTAGGCTTAGCTGAGGGGCCTATTTGCAAGCTAAAGCTCAGGGATCAAGTTGGGAGTTGGGTCTGGAGGAGCTCACTGGAGAGAACCAGAAGGGAGCTTGTGGGAAAGAGTCCGTTAGTCCTATGGTGGTGTGAGCCTACATCTCCCTCACTCAGAAGAGCCTGATGGATATTGACAGGAGGCAAACAATGATCCTGTGGCTATGTGAGTAAGCTGAAGAGTTAGTGACATTGTGTAGCTTTTAGACTCTGGAAGGAGCACTAGTTACTATCATCATACAGATCCTGTGGGACATTTCTTTTTGTACTGTGCAGCCAGAAAGTTGAGGAGTCCGCAAGTTATTCAGTTCTACAGTTCTTGGGGTATCCTGTGCCATTGGTTCCCACTGCTATCTGTCTGCCCAGTGAGGAGGGACAGAACCAAGAGAGCTTCAGCTCTCGTGCATAGCGCTGGATTGCGATGGGGTTCAAGTAAGTATAAGGGGGGTGAGAGGGGGAGTGAGTGACACAGAAGGTTTTTAACCTTAATGTATAAAATGCAGGTAACAAAGGTAAGAAAAACCCTTGATGCTATAGAACCACTTAAAAAGCACGGGAGACAGAAAATTATTGTGACAGCCAGGTAACTAGCATTTGCAGACTGAGAAATCACTGTGGTAGCCTTCATTTTTATCCCTGGAAATGGTTTCCTTATAGCTGAACTAAAAAAACTTTAATTCAAAGTGTTACAGCAGTAAAATCAGTCTGTATATGCAGTAAAGCATGCTTCTTATACTCGCTGTGAAACCTAAGGGGTTAATACTCTGCAGTGTGTAAAAAGACTGTTTGATCCTTTCTTCTCTGATTGTCCCCTCCTTCTACTGTCCCCTATCCATCTGCTGATAGAAGAGAGCCTTGGGGGCAAGCTGCACATTGTTAGTGTGTATTGCTAGAGTTTTTTTTTAAGTTTTTTTCTTTTTTTCTTTGGGACGGTGCATGTTATTAGCACGGGGCCAATCACGCTGTCCAGACAGAGGGTCAGGGGTCCTGCAGCCTCATAGGACAGTGACAGGAGAATGAAAACTCCTTCTACAAGCTTTAACCAGTGCTCTGCTGACCACTGATAGAAGTCACAAGACTGCTGTAACTGTGGATGAGAAAAGGTACTTAGCAGTTTATATTTAATAAAATGCATATCCATGTTCTGTGTACTGTGGGAGACCAGATATAGTGAATGCAGGGTCCTGGGTTTAGTAACACTTTAAATATATTCCTCAAGAGCCACAAAGGATATATAGTATCTCACAGAAGTGAGTACACCCCTCACATTTTTGTAAATATTTTATTCTATCTTTTCATGTGACAATACTGAATAAATGACACTTTACTACAATGTAAAGTAGTGATTGTACAGCGTGAATAACAGTGTAAATTAGCTGTCCCCTCAAAATAACTCAACACACAGCCATTCATTTCTAAACCGCTGGCAACAAAAGTGAGTACACCCCTAAGTGAAAATGTCCAAATTGGGCCCAATGAGCCATTTTCCCTCCCCAGTGTCATGTGACCCGTTAGTGTTACAAGGTCTCAGGTGTGAATGAGGAGCAGGTGTGTTAAATTTGGTGTTATCACTGGGGTGCTACAATTCAATGAGGGAACCATGAATGCCAACATGTACTGTGACATTCTGAAGCAGAGCATGATCCCCTCCCTTTGGAGACTGGGCCACAGGGCAGTATTCCAACATGATAACGACCCCAAACACTCCTCCAAGACAATCACTGCCTTGCTAAAGAAGCTGAGGGTAAAGGTGATGGACTGGCCAAGCATGTCTCCAGACCTAAACCCTATTGAGCATCTGTGGGGCATCCTCAAACAGAAGATGGAGGAGCGCAAGGTCTCTAACATCCACCAGCTCCGTGATGTTGTCATGGAGGAATGGAAGAGGACTCCAATGGCAACCTGTGGAGCTCTGGTGAACTTCATGTCCAAGAGGGTTACGGCAGTGCTGGAAAATAATGGTGGCCACACAAAATATTGACACTTTTGGCCCAATTTGGACATTTTCACTTAGGGGTGTACTCACTTTTGTTGCCAGTGGTTTAGACATTAATGGCTGTGTGTTGAGTTATTTCACATCATTTCTGCTTGCTGATTGGTTGTTAGAGGTTACTGCACATCATTACTGCTCACTGATTAATTGCTAGAGGGTACTGCGCATCCTTACCACTGACCCATTGGTTCTTAGAGGTTACTGCACATCATTACCACTCACTGATTGGTTGCTAGAGGTTACTGCACATCATTACTGCGAACTGATTGGTAGCTAGAAGTTACTGCGTATTATTATTGCTCACTGAGTGCAGGGTTGAGGGGTGCACTGTGTGCGGAGTGCAGGATTGAGGGGTACGCTGTGTATAGAGTGCAGGATTGAAGGGTGCACTGTGTACAGACTGCAGGGTTGAGGGATGCACTTTGTATGGAGTTCAGGATTGCGTTGTGTATGGAGTTCAGGGTTGCACTGTGTATGCAATGTAGGGTTGAGGGGTGTGCTAGGTATGCAGTGCAGGGTTGAGGGTGCGCTACGTATGAAGTGCATGATTGAAGGGTGCGCTTTGTACGGAAAGCAGAGTTGAGAGGTGCACTGTGTACAGATTACAGGATTGAGGGGTGCACTGTGTACAGAGTGCAGGGTTGAGGGGTGCACTACGTACGGAGTGCAGGATTGAGGGGTATGCTGTGTACAAAGTGCAGGATTGAGGGGTGCGCTGTGTACGGAGTGCAGGGTTGAGGGGTGTGCTGTGTGCAGGATTGAGGGGTGCGCTGTGTGCGGAGTGCAGAGTTGAAGGGTGTGCTGTGTGCGGAGTACAGGATTGAGGGGTGCGCTGTGTACGGAGTGCAGGATTGAGGAGTGCGCTGTTTGCGGAGTGCAGGATTGAGGGGTGTGATGTGTACGGAGTACAGGGTTGAAGGGTGCGCTGTGTGTGGAGTGCAGGGTTGAGGGGTGTGCTGTGTGCAGGATTGAGGGGTGCGCTGTGTATGGAGTGCAGGGTTGAGGGGTGTGCTGTGTGCGGAGTACAGGATTGAGGGGTGCGCTGTGTACAGAGTGCAGGATTGAGGGGTGCGCTGTTTGCGGAGTGCAGGATTGAGGGGTGCGCTGTGTACGGAGTACAGGGTTGAAGGGTGCGCTGTGTGTGGAGTGCAGGGTTGAGGGGTGCGCTGTGCACAGAGTGCAGGGTTGAGGGGTGCCCTGTGTACGGAGTGCAGGACTGAGGGGTGTTCTGTGTACGGAGTGCAGGATTGAGATGTGTGCTGTGTACATCCAAGTTCTCCAAGTACATTATGTATGGCTCCAATCGCACCGCATCCGCACCAAAGAGGTGCAGGACCCTTTTATTGGTCCGCACTAGAATCGGATCACGTGGGTATTCACACCTATGTGATCTGATTCTGCACATCACACTGCGTTTTGCGGACCGATTTCGGGAGGTGTTGTTATCTTACACACCCGCAGTGATTCCCATGAATGGGGTGCAATTCTGATGCGGTGTGGAATTCGCATAGAAAATGCTGTAAATTCTGCACCGCATCCGTGTGAACCCAAGCTAAGGGTTTAGTATAGAATTTAGGGGGACCCCGCACCTTTTTTTTTGTTTGGTATTTTTGCATGGGATCCTCCTTGACATCAAGGATTATGGTCTGGTATGTATTTTTGTATGCTGTATTCTTTTTAATCTGCATTTTTTACATTGTAAATATCAATTTTGCTGTAGTAGGTTGTATACAGTGTACAGATGCACCACTTCAAAGGCAGGTTAAGGGCATCTGCCTAGCATGTTATTGAAAGAAATGTTGCACTTTAAACATCATTAGAATCACTACTCCCAGGCAAACATGTATATGTTCCCTGAGGCAATGGACAGCCCCTATGTTAATTGTTTGATAGTCCCTTACCTGTTAGCCCAGGAAATGACTATTATTGTTTTGTAACTCTCTGCTCCCATTGATTTCAAGGGGGTTTGAATTCAGCACTTGAACTTCAGTAATGTTTGTTGAACCCTCCCAGTACCTAACAAGGTATGTCCAACTCATCACTAGTGAGGACAATGGACAGCAGGACCAGTAGAGTCACAGACAGGGAACACAGACAAGAAAAATACTTATATATGTGCGGTGCTCAAAACCCATACAACCCATACAACCCATAAAACAAGTGTCATAGCATAAATACACAATAAAATATTCCGTAAAGTAAGAAATCTCTAGTGGTAACAGTAAAAATACTTGACTGCGAGTTCTAGCCCTTCTATGCTATGTAAATAAGAAAAAAAAAAAGTTTAGGCTTTCCATAGACCGTGAAGAGAGCTTGTCATCAACCCAAAAAATTGCAGGTAAAAGCACAGAGCAATTGAGTATTTTAATTGCTCACTTGTAGTGATTTTTTTTTCCGTTCCATAAACTATTTGTACTCAGTTGCAATGTGCCTCTGAATTTGCTAGAAAATCTATTACTCCAAGTGAGACAATTCCCTAGCACAGCCCCCATTTCTCCATGCCCTCTCCTCTGGGAGTGTCTAATTATTGTCTGTGTTAGCCCAGCTCCTTCACCCCTCCCCTTCCCTTCCTACAAAAACAGCAGCCAGGGGAAGAGCGAATGGGAATGCTATAAAGTGTTACTTAACCACTAGCCTACAGGGCACTTATACCCCCTTCCTGCCCAGGCCAATTTCCAGCTTTCAGCGCTGTTGCACTTTGAATGACAATTGCACCGTCATGCAACACTGTACCCATATGAGATTTGTATCTTTTTTTGTGACAGATAGAGCTTTATTTTGGTGGTATTTAATCACCTCTGGGTTTTTATTTTTTCTTAAACAAACCAAAAACCACTGAAAATTTTGAGAAAAAAAAGTTTTTTCTTAGTTTTTGTTATACAATTTTGTAAATAAGTGATTTTTCTCCTTCACTGATGTGCGTCAATGAGGCTGCAATGATGGGCACTGATAGGCTGCACTGATGGACACTGATAGGTGACACTGATGGGCACTGATGAGGAGGCACTGGTAGGTGGCACTGATGGGCATTGACAGGCATTACTGATGGGCACTGAAAGACAGCACTCAAATATGGCACTGATAGGCGGCACTGACTGGCGGCACTGACTGGCACTGTTAGGTGGCACTGATAGGCAGCACTGCTGGGCACTGATAGGCGGCACTGATGCACACTGATAGGCGACACTGACTGGCACTGATAGGTGGCACTGATTGGCAGCACTGATGGGTGGCACTGACTGGCATTGATAGGTGGCACTGACTGGCACTGATGGGTGACACTGAAAGGCAGCTCAGATGGGCACTGATATGTGGCACTGAAATGTGGCACTGATGTGGCACTGGCAGGTGGCATGGATGAGCACTGAGAGCTGGCACTGATGGACACTGACAGGTGACGGTGCTGGAGCTACACAGATCATCAGGGCACACTAATCATCAGTGCTCTGATGATCTGTGTACATGTCCCCTCTGAGGAATGCCGATTACCGGCTCTCCTCTCCTCACGAGCTGTCAGCATTTCCCTGTTTACATGTGATCAGCTGTGATTGGACATCTTCGGCTCTTTCTGTTGATCGGTGATCCGCTGTGCCTAAGGGACACAGCACACCGCTGATCGCCGTGATGCACGCTCCAGGAGCCGCGCATGCGCGGTTAGAATGGGAGGACGTCATATGACATCCTCCCAGAACGAGAGAACCGCCTTGCGTCCGTCATATTACTATATGGCGGGCGGGAGGCGGTTAAAGCAGAACATCACCTTCTCAGTCAACACTGACTATGTTGAATCCCTTTGCTGCCAGTATTAGTAAACAAATAGGAAAATATATCATACTTGCTTCATTCAAACTTATTTTTTTTTACATTTCTACAGTTACTTCCTGGTTTTTAAGCCTAGGCAAACGATGTTATACATCACAGGAATCCTCAGGGGGAGAGGAGGTGTTTTCTCAACGAAGCACACTCTCCTACCTGCATGTCTGAGCAAAGGACAGATGGATTCCAGGAAGTAAATGCTACAGGAATCTTCTACCCTTACTCAAGATGGCCATGGCCAGAAATGGCCAGGTGTTTTTCAAAGTAATTTCTCAGAAAAATAAAGTGTAGAGACATGGATGGATGGGGGAATATGCTTTGAATATTAAAAATGAATTAAATAGAGGTTTTGATTTGTGGAGCTCAGATACAGTGAAGTTCCCCTTTCAGTGACAGCTGAGTCTGCGTGGGCTGCTGATATCCCATCCAAGAAGGTGATCCCCAGCAGCATTCTGTGTGCTT
This sequence comes from Staurois parvus, assembly GCF_062004578.1. Classification (NCBI taxonomy): domain Eukaryota; kingdom Metazoa; phylum Chordata; class Amphibia; order Anura; family Ranidae; genus Staurois; species Staurois parvus. The sequence continues at coordinate 4,387,743 of NW_028318158.1, forward strand.
TTGAATGAATTGCCATTACAAGTGAGGCTTTTACAGGTGAATAACATGAATAAATACGATAAATGCACATAAAATCTTAGGAGAAGACTTGTTGAAGGTAGACTACTTTTACAGTTCCCTTGCAAAAATGCAGTAAAAACGCACATGTGTTTTTTCTGTATTTTTGCTGAGGTTCCAGTGCATTTTGCACCTGTAAAAAAAAGTGACTCAAAAAACGTGTCAAAATGCAACCGTGGGTGCGTTTTTGATGCGTTTTCCATTCATGTCAATGGAGAAGTGTGTTTTTGGTCCAGTTCCTTTATTGCAGCAAACGCACCAAAATTCCAAGAAGCAGGACTTTGAAAAAATGCAACTGACCAGTGTGAAGAGTTCCATAGGTTTTATTGGTCATGCGGTTTTCTTTATTTTTTTTAATGCATACATGGAACAGATCAGTGTGAAAGCAGCCTAGATGGTCCGGCATTAGGATCTCTGGAAATCGGAGACCCTGAACTTCACTGTCCGGAGACAATGCACAGCTGACCACAACTCATTATCTATGTGTGTTTAAATGACACATTAGCTCCCTCCATCACTCATCACATCTGCAAAGAGATTCTCACTGCGACTTCCCAGCAGACTGCGAGCTGACCGCTGCTTATCAATTAGAAGGTAATACTTGTACAGATCACTCATCATTGGACGTAATGGCAATTCTTGTTTTCATAATGTTCCTTGTTGTCTTCCTGCGTGCATCCTCCATGTATCCTCCGTGTCACAACAGAGCAGGTTGTATATCTGGAAGTTGTCCTGTGATGGGGCCTTAAATATAGACTGGAATGCAATCATTAAAGTACACAGAACTATATTATAATACATCCTGATTATAGTCCTTAACTACTTTGTATCTTGGGCACTTTTTTATTTTTTCACACACTGATTTCACTGATTTTCAGTATTTTCTGCTAGAGTTTTACTTTAGGCCCCCAAACATCAAATGTTACCCCTTTGATAAAGAGCTTGTCTGCTCGAAACATGTTAGGGGATTCACCCAGCTGGCGCCACTAACCACCAGGCAGCCATTAACCCCCAGGGAGCCATTAACCACCAGGGAATTTGCAAACTAAGGTGTCCTTTTATGACACAGAGAATAGCTGTGATTCAGAGGATCGCAGCTATTCTCTGGTCATTCACAGTTTATAACACTCAGGAGAACATGTTCAGCCCTTCTCTGGAGATCTGTGTTCTCCCTCCAGATTCTCCAGCCCAGAGCTGGAGAATCGGAGGGACTGCAAACTAAGCAGCGATAATATACCTCTGCTTAGTAAACTGATCTTTTACTGTAATCTTGCGAGATTATAGTAAAATCAGCCGTTCTCCAGCGTTTGTAGACCGTTCTCCCTTCGTTTGGAGAACTGATCTACATATGCTTCATAAACGGCATTCACAGGAGAACTGTGTTCTCCGAGAATGCCGGAGAACTGAGCAGCGATCTATTACTGCTGGTTCATAAACGGACACCTCACCTGGTTGATGCAGGCTCAAATGTGAGTTTTTTACCTTTCTTTGGAATCATATAATAAAGACGTGCTTCACTATCAATACCATTTTGCCTTTTGGCTCGTTATTTCGCGAGCCATGAAAGGTGGATCATCGTAGGAGAAGTACCACCAGGAGGCTGGACATCGTTGGACCCACCGGTGAGCCAGATGTGACCCCAGAGAGAGTGCTGACATCCCCTGAGTGTCTATATTGGTGACCGAATTCTGCCCGTAGTAGAAACCAGGCCTCTCTATCCGCTGATGATATACCTGATAACATACACACAACGCTCAGTTTGTATGTTCTTGTGGTAAGTGCATAATTATACTAGAATCTTCAGGATTTTTTGCTAAAATGAACATTTGAAGCTCTTATTTTTCTTATCTATACGATCATATATGGTATCATCTATCACATATACAGGGGCCAACTGACAACACATGGGGCCCCCGGGCAATAGGGGATCATGGGGCCCCTGTGTCCTTGCCCAAACTCAAAAAAACCTATGAAAAAGGTACCAGGGGCATCTCATGGGGCCCCCTACTGACCCCGGGCCCTCGGGCAGTCCGCCCCTGCACATATAGAACTGGGACATGCTTTAATTATTGTGATTCAGCAGAGATATTGCGATTATAGGTTCTAATGACATGTATATTACTTATATAGCGCTGCATACCTTGTTTATTTGTCTATCAAATGTTTTCTGCAAGCGGAGGGCCTGTAGAATAAATTGGTGGAAATTGCAATTTTTTTTTTGTTGCACAATATTTACCCAGCCGTTTATCAAACACATATTTTTACAAGATACGCTAAAATGAATTTTAGTGCACACAAATACAATACCCAAGTTTTTGGTAAAAATGGGATTGGGTTGATTGAATAGATACCAAACATGTCAAGACTCAAAATTGACCGCTTCGGTGAAATGGTGAAAAACTATGGTACCTAAAAGTTTTCTTAGGTAACTATTTAACCACTTACCTACCGGGCACTTTTACCCCCTTCTGCCCAGGCCAATTTACAGCTATCAGAGCTGTCACACTTTGAATGACAATGACAACACTATACCCGTATGAACCTTTTTATCATTTTTTTCACAGAAATAGAGATTTATTTGGGTGGTTTTTAATCACCACTATGTTTTTATTTTTTGCGCTATAAATGAAAAAAGATGGAACATTTTGAAAAAAAAAACGTTTTTATTTACCTCTGTTATACAGTTTTGCAAATAAACAATCTTTCTACACAAATTTAGGCAAAAACGTATTCTGCTACATTTCTTTGGTGAACATAACCCAAATCAGTGTTTATTATTTAGTTGGTAGGAAAGTTATAGAGTCCACAAACTATGGTATATTTCTAATAATCAATAAATCCTGTTGTACTGATGGCCCTCAAAGAATTTCTTGAGGCCCAAAACGCCAGGACAGTACAAATAACCCCAAATGACCGATATTTGGAATTAGACAGTCTGAAGTATTTAGTAAGAGGCATGGCAAGTTTTTTGAAATTGTCATTTTTTTGTCATAATTTTGTGGAAAATGGAAAAATGAAAAAAAATCTTCACAATATTTTTTTCTACCTACTGTCACCAATGCAGTACAGCATCACCATATAACTGGTGTGGCAGTGATCAGGGACACTGACTGGCGACAGTATGTAACAAAAAATATATAAGTAATTTTTTTATTCTAGATTTTGTTTTTATGATTTTGTTTTTCTACTCCTGTGACCAGAGCAATACAATGTTACCATAGTAACATTGTACTACTCTGGGCAAGTGATAATGATTTTTTTTATTTTTTTTAACACATCATGATTGCTTATACCAACGAATTTCATTGGTATAAGCATGCATTTTTACTGAATGAAACTGATTCATTCAGTAGTTTTTGTCGTGATCAGCTGTGATTGGCCACAGCTGATCATATGCTACAGATGGACTGTGATTGGCCCAGTCTGTACATGTGACCAATTACAGCTAGCAGCACAGTTGGAAAGAAAGCCAATCATTGTTTACAACTGTCATGTGATCTGCTGTGGGTCACAACGATCACATGACACTGGCAGTGGGCCAGTGTAGTGATCTGTCATCAGCTGTGTCCGGTGGACACAACTGGTGACAGATAGTGCTGTAGAACGGTCCATGGGGCGCGCACGAGGCACACTCCTGGGAGGACATCATGTGACGTCCTCCCAGGATAACAGGGATCCTGCTTGGCTGTCATTGTACAATAGGTCAGGCGGGAAGGAGTTAAAAGCCTTTACAGGTTATCAGTTAAGAGTTAACTATGAATTATGGTCCCAGAATTTATGCTGTCACTTTTTTTGCACGTGCAGGCACTACGTACGCATTTACATTCACAAGTATGTGCGGGGAAGGGCAGGTGTACGTAAAAAGTTCAAATTTATTTTATAAATATTTACATTTTTAATGTTTTTTTCATTCAACTTTATTGCTATCACAAGGGAGCTAAAAAGCCCCCTATTTGATACCATGGGCAGGTGACAGGTCCTCTTTATGGACATATCAGGGGTCAATACAGATGTGGTTTACCCATAGCTCCCAACTGTCTCTGATTTTGAAGGACTGTCTCTCATTTGGAACAAAGTCCCTCTGTCCCTCTTTCGTAATCATTTGTCCCTCATTTTGGTCTGATCTATATAGTTGTATATAAAATGCACTTTTTATGTTTCAGATAGTGTTTTACAGTGCTAAACCTTTCAGCAAATTTATAAATTGCTGCATTTGTATGCAGAGGGTATGTGATCACTTAGGATCACTTAGCAAAAAGGGAAATTAAGTGTTTATAATCTTTTTTTATATACAGTTAGGTCCATAAATATTTTAGATTTTTTCAGATATTTACCAAAACATATTCAAGCTATAGTTATATAATGGATATGGCCTGAAAGTGCACACTCTCAGGTTTCATTTGAGGGTATGTACATCCAAACTGGAGGAAGGGTTTAGGAATTACAGTTCTTAAGAGTAGTCATCCCCCCTTTTTCAAGGGACCAAAAGTAATTGGACAAATGATATAACCATAAATAAAATGTTCATTTGTAATATTTTGTTGAGAATCCTTTACTGGCAATGACTGCCTGAAGTCTGGAACCCAAGGACATTACCAAAGACTGGGTTTCCTCCTTTCTGATGCTTTGCCAGGCTCTATCTGAAGCTGTCTTTAGTTGTTCTTTGTTTGTGGGTCTTTCTGCCTTTAGTTTTGCCTTCAGCAAGTGAAATGTATGCTCAATTGGGTTGAGATCAGGTGATTGACTCGGCCATTGCAGAATATGCCACTTCTTTTCCTTCAAAAGCTCCTGGGTTGCATTTGCAGTGTGTCCATCTGTATTGTGAAGCTCCATCCAATCAACTTTGCTGCATTTGGCTGAATCTTGGCTGACAGTATATCTCTAAACATTGAAGAATTCATCCGGCTGCTTCTGTCTTCTGTCACATCATCAATAAACACCAATGACCCAGTGCCACTGGAAGTCATGAATGCCCATGCCATCACACTGCCTCCACCATGTTTTACAGATGACATTGTGTGCATTGGATCATGAGCTGTTCCAAGCCTTCTCAACACTTTTTTCATTCTGTTACAGATTCATCTTAATTTCATCCATTCAAAGAATGCTTTTCCAGAACTGGTCTGGCTTATTTAGATTTTTTTTGGCAAAGTGTAATCTGGCTTTTCTATTCTTCAGGCTTATGAATGGTTTGCACCTTTTGGTGAACCCTCTGTATTTGCTCCCGTGAAGTCTTCCATTGATTATAGACTCTGACAATGATACTCCCACCTCCTGGAGAGTGTCCTTCACTTGTCTGGATGTTGTGAATGGGTTATTCTTTACCATAGAGAGGATCCTGCGATTATCTACCACTGTTGTCTTCAGTGGACGTCCATGCCTTTTTTATGTTGCTGAGCTCACCAGTGCATTCTTTCATCAGAATGTACGAAACTGTTGATTTGGCCACTCCTAATGTTGCTGTTATCTCTCTGATGGATTTGTTTCATTTTTTAAGTCTTAAAATGGACTGTTTTACTTGCATGGACAGGTCCTTTGAACGCATGATGTAGGTTCACAGCAATAGATTCCAAATGCAAACACCACACTTAGAATCAACTCCAGACCTTTTACCTGCTTGATTGATGAAGAAATAACGAAGAAGAAACCCACACCTGGCCATGAAACAGCTTTTGATTCAATTGTCCAATTACTTTTGGTCCCTTGAAAAAGGGGGGATGGATACTCTTAAGAGTTGCAATTCCTAAACCCTTCCTCCAGTTTGGATGTACATACCTTCAAATTAAACCTGAGAGTGTACACTTTCAGCCCATATCCATTACATAACTATAGCTTGAATATGTTTTGGTAAATACCTGGAAAAACCTAAAATTATGCCGGTTTCCAAATATATATGTACCTAACTATATCTATAAACAAATGTTTTGCCTTTCAGTTCTATTTTAACCGCCTCCCGCCCGCTATATAAGGTAATGATGGGCGCAAGGCGGTTCTCTCGTTCTGGGAGGACGTCATATGACGTCCTCCCACTCTAACCGCGCATGCGCGGCTCCGGTAGCACGCAGCTCGGTGATCTGCAGTGCGCTGTGTCCCTTGGACACAACGGATCAGCGATCAATGGAAAGAGCCGAAGATGTCGGCTCGGTCATGTGATCAGCTGTGTCCAATTACAGCTGATCACATGTAAATAGGGAAATGCCGGTTATCGGCATTTCTCTCCTCACAAGCTGTCACGCTGACAGCTCGAGAGGAGAGCCGGTAATAGGCATTCCTCGTAGGGGACATGTACACTGATCATCAGGGCCTTGATGATCAGTGTAGCTCCAGCAGTGCCACCTGTCAGTGTCCATCAATGCCAGCTGTCAGTGCTCATCAGTGCCACCTGCCAGTGCCCATCAGTGCCACATATCAGTGCCTACCAGTGCACATCAGTGCCCATCTGAGCTGCCTTTCAGTGTCACCTATCAGTGCCAGTCAGTGCCACCTATCAATGCCAGTCAGTGCTGCCTATCAGTGCCAGTCAGTGCCACCTATCAGTTCCAGTCAGTGCTGCCTATCAGTGCCAGTCAGTGCCACCTATCAGTGCCATATGAGTGCTGTCTTGCCATGCCCATCAGTGATGCCTGTCAATGCCCATCAGTGCCACCTACTAGTGCCTCCTCATCAGTGCCCATCAGTGCCACTGATCAGTACCCATCAGTGCAGCCTATCAATGCCCATCACTGCAGCCTCATTAGTGCACATCAGTGAAGGAGAAAAATCACTTATTTACAAAATTTTATAAGAAAAACTAAGAAAAAACAAATATTTTTTTTCAACATTTTCAGTTGTTTTTGGTTTAGCAAAAAATGAAAAACCCAGAGGTGATTAAATACCACCAAAAGTAAGCTCTATCTGTCCACGCAATTGTCATTCAAAGTGCGACAGCACTGAAAGCTGAAAATTGACCTGGGCAGTAAGGGGGTATAAGTGCCCTGAAGGCTAGTGGTTAAACTGAATGTGTTGTTTTACAAGGTGATGGTTTACATATACTTCCATTATTTTTCCAGGGGTATTGTTTTCGCAGGCTTTGCTATATGAGCAATCTAGTCTCTATACTGATCATCCATTTTATAACTATATGCTTTATGGCCAGTTTACACTACATGAGTTTCAGTGTGCATTCTTTCTGCATCCAAAACGCACAGAAAGTAGGTTATATGGTTGTAAATGTCATCGTTCACATCAGTGCTTGTAGTTCCAGTACATTCCAGATGCAGGAAAAAAAGTAGAACAGGCTGCATTTTTCCTGCACAGATCTGTACTGAAATGCGGTAAAAGGCATCAAATACGCACTGGAACGTACATGTCCCTATTTAAATTGAAGAAAAAGAGAAGGGAAAAAATGAACCGGAAAGCATCAAAAACATACCAGAATGTGTCAAAAACTAATAAAAAACGCACCAGAATGTGGCAAAAAAGCGTTAAAAAAACGCATCTGGATCGCATTTCTATAGTGTGAATCGGCCCTTAAAAACAAAGAAGGATGCACACATATTTTTGGTTTTAGATGGAATACCAGATGATGTCTTTTCTTGGTTGTAAGTCTTTGTACTTAGAAATACAATTGTAAAGCGAATAGCTGGTTATATTGTTTTTATTTGTATCTTAGAGTTCTTTGTTTTTTTAACATGGTTGCCCTGTAAAGAGTAATTCTGTAATTGATAGTTAGTTTAGACAAGGGGGCATCTGACAGAGTGAAAATGTGGAGCACACTCACACAAAACAGTGACTGCCTGAACAAGGACCTTCATTGCAGGATCTCAAGATATTATGAAAACTGATGATTTGAAGCAGATGTCCAGACAAATGTGTTAATTAAAATATGCTGTGTTACAAAAAGATAAAGTAGAACTATAGGCAAATAACCTGTCACATTTTTCTTTTTTTTTGCCATCTGTGTCCCATTACAATGATATCCCTTCACTTCCTCTCCCAAAGCCCAACAGGAAGTGAGCAGAAATCCCAGCAAATTATGGAAATTCCTTGGGGACCTCCAGGTCACCAGGACTAGGGTCCCCACTGGAAGATTTCCCCTCTATTACTTTTCTGGGGACAGCCCATTTGGAATTTTCTTTTACTTTTACTTTCAATGATAATGTTACACAGGAGAAATAGACAGGCTAAATCTCCTCAACAGGGAAAAACTGACAAGTGATCTAATTCCTCTGCATTCAAAACTAAAAAAAAAGTGTTTCTTTTAGTTATATTTTAACCACTTGCCCTCCAGAGGATTTACCCCCTCCCTGAGAAGGCCATTTTTTGCAGCGGCGCTGCATTACTTTAACTGCCAATTGCACAAATTTATGTCCTTTTTTTCCCACAAATAGAGCTTTCTTTCGGTGGTATTTGATCATCAGCGGTTTTTATTTTTTGCTTTATAAACAAAAAAGACCAACATTTTTGAAAAAAAACTATATTTTTTACTTTTTGCTATAAAACATATCCAATAAAAAAAATTAAAAAATAAAATTTCTTTATAAATGTAGACCAAAATGTATTCTGCGACATGTCTTTGCTGAAAAAAAAATCCCAATACATGTAAATTAATTGGTTTATGTTAAAGTTGTAGTGTCTACAAATGGCAGTATAGATGCTGGAATTTTAATTTTATTTTTTTTAATACTAGTAATGGCGGTGATCAGCAACTTATAGCGGGACTGTGGCGGCCATTCTGACACTGGGGGGGGGGGGGGGGGACTAACTGCCACTGACATCTCAATGACACCAATACGATGATCAGTGCTACTAAAAAGCACTGACAGTGTACTAATAACCCTGGGGAGGAAGGGGTTAACATCTGGGGCCATCAAATGGTTAACTATGTTCTGTGTACTGTTTTACTAGGGAGACATGCTGTGCAGAGAGATACAAAACAGCATGTTCATGCTGACAGGAGAGAGACGTGTATTGTTTACACACAGGTCTCTCCCCTGTTAGCTTCCCCCGACAATCACCGAGTGCCGACTGAGGCCCGGTGATTGACATCTCTATCTGCCAATAGCAGCACGGGCAGGGTGGCGCGTGCGTGCCCCCTACCTGGATATGCAAATCATGTCTATATACATGATTTTGCACAGCCCTGCAGCAGCACTTCTGCTATAGGGCGGAGGGCAAGTGTGTTACTAAACCCAAGACCCTGCATTCACTATACAGTATCTGGTCCCCCACAGTGCACACAACATGGAAATGCAATTATTTTAGTAAATATAAACTGCTAAATACCTTTTCTCATCAGCAGTTAGTGCAGTCTTGAGAATTATATCAGTGTCCAGCAGAGCACGTGTTAAAGCTTGTAGGAGTAGTTTTCATTCTGCTCTAGGAGGATGGAGGACCCCTGACGCTCTGTCTGGACAGTGCTGATTGTCCCTGCGCTGATCACATGCACTCGCCCAAGAAAAAAACAAACAAACCTCTCTAGCAATACACACAAAACTGAGCATGTGCAGAGTGACTCCACACAATATGTATTATAAGGAGATTAGAGGGTGACACTGGAAGAAGAGAAGGATCCCATATGTCACAAACAATCTGATATTGAATGACAGTAGGTGGCCGTACTTTTGTAAATGCCTATAATTCTTTGCATTGGCATCCAACTGCGCATCCGACACATTTCCCAAACACAAAACTTATGTTTTGCCTTTTCTGGTTCCTCCTTTCACTCCTCATCAACATGCTAATGAAACCTTAGAATAAAACTTTTAATTTTCATTACATACCTTATTTGTGTCCCAATTATGTCATCACTAGGTCCCTGTACTTTTCTATGCAATGGAGGCAGATCATGGCTAGTGGGAGGGGCTGGCAGGGTGCTGTACATAGCTTCTCAAAAACATCACAGCACGCTGCCTCAGTGCTCCTCTCAGCTCTGATGCAAGCAGGTGGCTGGGTTTTGGGAGGAGTTATGTAAATGTAGCATTACTCCCTTAGAAGTTTTGGGCCCCCTACAGTCCTGCACAGCCAGGCAACACACATTTCCAAAATAACTTGCATCCAGGAGACAGTAACCAGTCCTTGAGCTTTGTTTTCAAGTTTTGTTAGGGGATTTGAACTGGGATAGGGTTAGATGTGTACGGGATGCCCAATGGAACTGTGATACCGAGGACAACTTCCTTGAACTATACTCACATTTTTACAGCAAAATCCTCTTCTTGGAGAGCTAACCAGTGTCTCCAGATGTACCACCCCAGAGTCTAGATTCTCCTAATCCAGCCAATCTGGGTGAATCCCTGAGCAAGGGATGCAGTGCCTGTCACTTCAAGGTAAAACAGTCCCAGGTAGTTGCTAATCTGATTTTCCACCAGAGTGCTCCTTCCCCTATCTGGCCCAGGGGGTGCAGGTTTACTCACCTAGTCCTTCTCCTGTGTTGTTGGTGAGTCAGTAGCTGCTACCAGGCCTTCTAGCTGGGCGCTCCTCCCCTGCCACACAGGTTGTCCTCTCTCAGGGGGCCAGTGAAGTCCCAAGCTTCCTGCCTGGAGGTGAGCCCCTCTCCATCTGGGCTCCCTCCCAGATCCCTGCTCTCCCACCTCACTTCCTTTCCATCGTCTACCCGAACTCTCCTCCAACTCTCCTGCTGCTGAGCAGGCTCAGTTACTCTTAAAGGTTGTCCTGGCCCCTTGCTAAGCCTGCTGTTGGGGGTTGGCCAGGATCCTCTAAGAGTACAGACCAGCCACTCCTTACCTCTGCTCACTGCTTCTAGATCTTTCTCCAAAGTACTAGAGCAGGGGGAAATCCCAGAGAGCTGATCTGCAGAGCCTCTCAGCTCTGACCTCAATTTGACCCACCTGGCTATCACACCCAGGCTGCTACTCAGCCTCTAACTAACAATTGAATCTAGAGCTCCCCCTAGCTACCTAGGAGGGTGCTACACAAATATCAAAATGCTTTGATGGATGGATGGATGTCAGTCTAGAGGAATGGACAATCCTAGGAAGGGAGTATTTGCATGCGGACCGCCCTAGGTAATGCTCACATGTGAAGCTGAGCCTCCAACTTTGAAAGATCTGAAATCCAATAAGCGGATGTCCTCTAGCTGGGAAATGAGGCAGGCTATGTCTGATTTGCTGCAGCTTTTAATGCATACTGTGAGAAGCTCACACTGTGCAGTGAAATCAGAGTAATCAATTTCAATAGAGGAGAGGAGCCGGTACAACTGTGAAAGGCTGAAGGGAAGGCCGGAGTTCAGCATTAGCAGGGCCTTCATTGCAGCCTATCTATGGATTATTATTCAGAGCAGAGTCCTTGAACACAACGACGAGACCGCCCCTGCGGATATCTGGAAACATTTGCGCTCTTTCCTATTTATTTATTTATTGACTGATTAAACATTCCTCCCGTATTGCAGTAGAGGAAAGCTCCAACACAGTCTTCCCTTGCAATGAGAGTAAATATTGCTCCTGACCTTTTTTCTCTTGTCTCTAAGTGGTCACAGGGGATCCGGAGAAGTTCTTGCAAACAGCTTAGTCCAAAGTTAAGGAAACAGGAACAAAGGAAGCAGCTGTTACAACTGCAAATAGCCGGCCTGGCGGGATGAGATGGTACCTGCAAGAGTCGTTATAGCTGAACCCGCTGTAATGTCAAATGTTTATGTAGGAACACATGTTCCAAAGCCAGGCATGGCTCCTTTCTGTACAGCTCCGTGTGCTCTCTGCCACCCCCCCCCCCCACACACACCTGAACATCTGTAAGAGCTTGTAAGTATTGTTCAACATGAGCCGCTACTTAAACAGGTTTCATTTATGTTAAACCCCAGTGCAGGTCGAGCCAAAGACATCCAAGTGCACGTTGATTGCATTATGTGAGGCATATGGGCCCTTATCTATGGAGTGACTACAGTGGATACAGGTGCTACTGATGCCTTAACCGCTTTCCTGCCACCCTATAGCAGATATACTGCTACAGGGCGGCAGGGGTGCGCCACGATCACCAGGTGCCGGCGAGTAATCACTGGTGGGGACCCAGTGATTGACAGCTGAGGCTGTGAATAGCGGCGCGGGTAGTGTGCCCCCTATATATACTTGATTTTGCATCTCCGGGTAGGAGGCACACATGAGCCATGCCTGCACACTACCTGTGTCGCTATTCACAACCTCAGCTATCAATCACTGGGTCCCCGCCAGTGATTACTCGCCAGCACCCAGTGATCACGGAGCATTACCGACGGAGGGAGAGAACTGTATATAAACAATACAGTTTTCTCTCCTGTCAGCTCCTGCACACTGCTTTGCATGGCTCTGCATAGCAGAGTCATGCAAGGCAGTGTGCTTACAGTTAAAAGCACTAACACAGACTCATAGTAAAACAGCACACAGTTAATCCTTTGATTGTCCCACATGTTAACGCCTTCCTGCCAAGTGCCATTAGTACAGTGTCAGTGCTTTTTATTAGCACTGATCACTGTACTGGTGTCACTGGGGATGTGACACCAAGTCAGTTCCCCCCCAGTGTCAGAATGCCCGCCGCAGTACCACTGATCACCTTCATTACTAGTAAAAATAACAAATAAATTACAAATGGTGTTATATATACTGGGATTTTGTTAATGCTATAACGTTCACGTAAACAGGGGCGGACTGACAACTCATGGGGCCCCCGGGCAATAGGGGATCATGGGGCCCCTGTGTCCTTGCCCAAACTCAAAAAAGCTTATGAAAAAGGTACCAGGGGCATCTCATGGGGCCCCCTACTGACCCCGGGCCCTCGGGCAGTGCCCGAGTTTCCAAATGGTCAGTCTGCCCCTGCACGTAAACCACTTACATCAGGTGTCCTCATCTCCCATCAGAGTGCCCCCTTACATCAGGTGTCCCCATCTCCCATCAGAGTGCCCCCTTACACCAGGTGTCCCTATCTCCCATCAGAGTGCCCCCTTACATCAGGTGTCCGAATCAGAGTTCCCCCTTACATGGATTGATACCATCAGAGTACCTCCATATATCAACTGTCTGCATCACACTGGATCATGGATTAGTGGAGGCTCTCTTAGAGACTTGGGAAGGGCATAGCTGAAATCGGTGGGGGGCACAGGCCACCCCAGCACCCCCTAGATCCAGCCCTGAGTCTCACCAGTGTGAATAGAGCCTAAAGGATAACAAAAACATGAAAACAAGGAATAACTGCAGCACCATCATCATTGATAAGCTGCAACATATTATATATTTGGTGTCATCATAGTTAAGGTCAGGAATCCTGTAGTGAGAAGTAGGCTGTAGAGGTGCCTAAGTAGACACTAGAAGTCCCCCGAGTGGTGAGTGGGGTGTTCCATAAATAGTGAGGGAATGCCAGCCCTACCCCTGCCAGTGTGGAGCATCTTGGGTAAGAATATATACTGTATAGTCTGGCATAAGCCTGCAAGGGTTGGTTGATCATGGGAAGCAGTGCAAGGGCCAAGGCATGGCAAAATTGTAGATTCTGAGAGCTTCTTCTTTGGAGAGAAGGAAAGAAGGAGACTTGGGACTACTCACATCCCATAGGATGTAGGACTCTGGCAAAACCCCTAAACGTAAGGGCTGTTCTCATCTTTGTCGTTCTCTGTTTGCACCCAATGAATATGCCATCACTATTGGGATGACTGGAAGGATGTATATACTGGATGTAAATCAACTGTGTATCAGTAAAGTGGTAAAAGGCCTTGGTTGCATGGCCTCTTCATTCAAGATGGAAAACAACAGGTGCTGGGTAAGGCTGCTATTGGGGTTCATTGCCATAAAGCCCGAAGAAGGTATGGAAAGGACTACTGAGCGGCACTGGTTAGGCCAGGCCGAGAGCTTCCCAGTGGTGCGTCTGTGCTGTGTTAAAGGGAGGATTCCATTCCCATAGCTCCTCAGTAAGTCTAAGGAGACCAACCTGTTCTGGGCAGCAGTATACATGATCTCCCACCACATAGCTCTACATGTGGAGGACATGAAGCCCAGCACACAGCTAGGCCACTATACAAGTTTAGAAACACTTTAACTTCCTTCTCTCATTTAGAAGAATGCTACTCTTTCTCTGTGGTTCCTGGCCCCTGGAACACTTTCCCTTCACACAGTAAGGGCATATGTAACACCCTGGTAAAGTGGATGCAGGGTGTTAAAACAAACACAAGGTGGCAGTGTCCTGTAGAACAGTGGCATTCATACTCTGTAGAGCAGCCCCATGGAACTTGTATGCTGAAGTGCTGGACTTTGATAAGGAACAGTGTAGTAAAGAATAACATAAATGATTCATCCATCCATACAAATCATCAATTTCTGTCAAACAGGCACAGTCACACATGGATCAAATTTAAATCCATCTATGGCCAGCTTTACTCTGCTACAGTATAAGCTGTGTGTACAGGGCAGCAAATACCACCATGAAACTACATGATCAATACACATCTAATGCATGTGAAGAACACAAGGTGCAGGCAGAAGGGTTCACAATGCCTGTAACTTCTGATGAGACTTGTTCCTTAACTGCTTAGCAACCACCCCATGTACATTTACTGCAGCAGGGCAGCAACTGCACCACATGTCCAGTATGTGATCAGTGCTTCCAGGTGATTTATTATTATTTATTATAGGTACTTATACATCACTGTCAATTTACACAGCATACATATACATATATATATTGTACATTCACATCAGTCCCTAACCCTCAAAGGGCGTACAATCTAAGGTCCCTAACTCACATTCATACATACACATACTAGGGCCAATTTAGACAGGATGCAATTAACCTACCAGCATGTCTTTGGAGTGTAGGAGGAAACCAGAGGAAACCCATGCAGGCAGAGGAAGAACATGCAAACTCTAGGCAGTTGGTACCGTGGTTGGGTTTTGAACCAATGACCTTAGTACTGCCAAGCAGAAGTGCTAACCATGTAGCCACTGTGCTGCTGTTACAGTGCAAGCCACCTCGCAGGTCCCGGTCAATGATTGATCACTGGGACCAGCTGATTGGCGCCATAATTCAGGGAAAAGAGCTCTGTGTTGGTAAAGCAAAGCAGGGAAAAAAACAACAAGATCGCTTATTAAAAGCAGTACATATTACACACATTACACATTGTTAGGCACACAGCTAACCCCTTGAGCACCCCAGATGTAAACTCCCTTCCAGCCAGTGTCATTAGTACAGTGACAGGGTATAGTATAAGTACTGATCATTAGTGTCACTATTGATGTCAGTTAATCCGTTAGTGTACCCCCCACCCAGCCAGCATCAGCTAGTCTCAGATTGCCTTTCACACTATCACAGTCCCAGTATGAGTCGCTGATCGATGCCAATATCAGTATAAATAAATAAAAATTCAAATATAACTTTCATGAAAACCAAATAATATACACTTATTGGAATGTTTTAACCAAAGACATGCAGAAGAATACATTTTGGCCAATACTCATAAAGAAATTTAATTTTTCTTTTAATTTTTATTGGATTTTTGTTTATATAATAAAAAATAAAAAAAAAAACAGTGGTGATGAAATACCAGCAAAAGAAAGCTCTATTTTTGTGTAAAAAATGGTATAAATTTCATTTGCATACAGTGTTGCATGAACACGCAATTGTCAGCTAAAGTAGCGCAGTGTCACATAGCAAAAAATGGGCTGGTCATGAAGGCGGTAAAACCTTCCGGAGGGAAAGTGGACATGTTGATGTAGACGCTCAGATGTCTATACAATACTTTTTTGGCAGTAAATTACATCACAGGGGCTCATGGGAATGAACAGTAATATATAACGATACTCAGTACCATACATTACTAAGTGTGTTTACTACATGGTGAAGGAAGACCTTCTTTCTTTTTTCAATTTTTAATGAAAGTACACAGAATGCTTGCATTCAGGGCCTGGTCACTCTACTGGGCTGCGGTAAAGCTCAACTCATCCTTTAAAACAAAGGCTTGCTACTATTCTTCCATTTCAAAACCAAAACCTAGGCTGAACAATAAAATTAACGGGATAATGTAAAATCATAATTATTTTTTTTCTGCCAAGTGCCATTAACTTGATGGTAGTCAAGAGTGTTTAAAACTGTAGTACACACAAGTGGAAGTGATCGAATATTGCCAATGGAGAAAATGAAAACAGAACTTTACAGGAACAAAAGAGAGCAGGAACCAGATACTTGAGAAGTGATAAAGGATTAGAAAATAATTCTGTTTTATGGTCTGCTCTATGCTCCACAAGGCTCTGTGATACATTTACATACACCTTCAGATCTTCCGTGGTCTAATGCAGGTTAGGCTTATGTTAAATTTCCAGCTGCTAGAAGCCAACAGCTATCCAAGATTTAGGCAGGCGTCGGGGGGATAAAACATGTTAACACACAGGTATATGCATGTTGCCATGTAAGCCCATTCATTTGGAATGGCACCCTAAACTGTATTAGTTAGCTGCAGCAAATTACAAATCATGTCACTTGTTTTTTATTCCTCTCCTTTCTTCTTTTTCTTTCTTCTTTTTTTTTTGTTACTGTATGTGTGTAACAATGCATGCTTGTACTTCTAAACTTACATTTCCATTGGAAAATTAATAAAAAAAGACATTAGATTAAAAAAAATCATGTCACTCACCTGTCTGCAGTACTGTGCAATTCTAAGGGCTAGCTTTAGAAAATTAAAAATCCTTTGACAGGCAATACAGCTCCCGTGTGTATTTCTGCAGTGTATTTAGATGTTTACATGGAGTTCAGCTTTAAAGTAGTGTGTGTTACCATCTCTTTATTGGTATGGTTTTACATAGAAAGTTTGTCCCTTTTGTTTTATCAAGGGGGGAACCATGCATGAGACCAGTGTGTCCTCTGTCATGGAGGTCAGGACTCTTTGCAGGCCAGTCAAGTTCCTCTACCCCAAACACACTCATCCATGTCTTTATGGACCTTGCTTTGCGTACTGGTGCGCAGTCATGTTGGAACAGGAAGGGGCCATCCCCAAACTGTTCCCACAAAGTTGGGAGCGTGAAATTGTCCAAAATGTCTTGGTATGCTCACGCCTTAATAGTTCCCTTCACTGGAACTAAGGGGCCAAGCCCAACCCCTTAAAAGAAACCCCACACCATAATCCCCCCTCCACTAAACTTTACACTTGGTACAATGCAGTCAGGCAAGTACCGTTCTCCTGGAAACTGTCAAATGCAGTCCATCGAATTGCCAGAAAGAGAAGTGTGATTCGTCACTCCAGAGAACACGTCTCCACTACTCTAAAGTCCAGCGTGCTTTACACCACTGCATCTGACACTTTGCATTGCACTTGGTGATGTAAGGCTTGGATGCAGCTGCTCGGCCATGGAAACCCATTTCATGAAGCTCTCTATGCACTGTTGTTGTGCTAATCTGAAGGCCACAGGAAGTTTGGAGATCTCTAGCTATTGACTCTGCAGACAGTTGGTGACTTCTGCACACTGTGCGCTTCAGTATGCACTGACCCCGCTCTGTCATTTTACGTGGCCTACCACTTCGTGGATGAGTTGCTGTTGTTCCCAGTTTATTCCACTTGTTATAATCCCACTAACAGTTGACTGTGGAATATTTAGTAGCAAGGAAATTTTACGGATGGACTTATTGTACAAGTGGCCACCTATCACGGTACCATGCTTGAATTCACTGAGCTCCTGAGAGCGACCCATTCTTTCACAAATTTTTGTAGAAGCAGTCTGCATGCCTAGGTGCTTGACTTTATACATGAAGAGAAAGTTGCCATCATACTATGATATAGTCTAATGACCTTGTGATACTTCTAGAGTGTGGATTTTAAACCCAGGAATGCTTATGAAAACAAAATGGCAGTTGACTAGTGCAAAGTCTGCCGAAGAGTGGTTTATAATCAATCCAATGCAGAGTAATTATCACTATTTGGGTGAATGCAATATTGTGTTTATTTGATCTCATGGATCATGAAAAGGTAGACATAGACATGGTGAACATAGTACAATCATAAAGGTAAAATCAAAAAGTTAAAAATAAAAACAAAAAACTGTTCGGCGTCTTCCATTGAGCTGCATGAATGATATAATTTGTGATAAATTGGAGACAATGTTAATTCTTCTGTATTCATTAAATGAAAATTCCATATAAAGAATCCAGGTCAAATCGTGTATACTTCCTTATCTGTTCCTTATGATGAGCATCGGGATATATGTGGAAAAGTTCCTGGAAGTGAATAGTGGAATACAATGAATTCAAAAGAATCATGAAGCTATGTCATCATTGTTCAACCTTGTTGGATGTAACTAATGACATAATTGTATCTCATTACCTTCTTAGTGGATGTACCACATCTTGTGGATGGTGGATATAATTTCCAGTGTATGACTAAAAGTAGTGGACTAGTATCCAAAAAATTATGTATACAATAGTAAGGTTTCTATAATAAATAAAAAGGATTAGTGAAATAAAAATGTGAATTATAACAGTGATTCAAATAAACTAATGATGTGAAATTACCATATTGGAAACCAGGACAATTTCCACTGATGGGGTGGTAAGCAGATAATGATGATAAAGTCCAAAAATGTAATGTGAGAGTCTCTTATAGTGCATACAAACATTCATGTTTCCTTAAGATATGCCCGAATATGGGTTCCAAAAATTCCTCTAATAATGAGAGCAAGTGCGGTTCCTTTAGGGATGCGTGGGGCATATGTCCCATATATAAAAATTGTATTTCAGATGGTATTCAATATACCTATTAGGTCCAAAAATTTCTCTCAATCAGAGCACTTGTTACCCTATTGCGGCATGAGATATGATAGTCCCGTATCACAAAATTGCGGTATATAGTGACTCAGCTTAATTCAAAGGTACTTACCTCCGGTGGAAGTGAACTGAGTCAGTTAGAATCACCCAAGAACTCCTTAGAGTAATTGCATAGTGGTTTTCCATCTTGCCTCGTGTTTATCCAAGATGGAGACACATAACTTGCTTCTTTCCCCTCGTGGATACCACAGCACGTGAAGACTCCGAGCATGATGATGTCATTACGTTGACGCGTTTCGTCCACCAATCATCGCGGACTTCAATCATTCATGCAGCTCAATGGAAGATGCCGAACTTTTGTTTTTATTTTTAACTTTTTGATTTTACCTTTATGATTGTACTATGTTCACCATATCTATGTCTACCTTTTCATGATCCATGAGATCAAATAAACACAATATTGCATTCACCAAAATAGTGATAATTACTCCGTATAGGATTGATTATAAACCACTCCTCGACAGACTTTGCACTAGTCAACTGCCATTTTGTTTTCATATGCTTGACTTTATACACCTGTGGCTATGGAGATGATTGGAAAACCTGAATCCAATGATTTGGAGGGGTGTCCCAATAATTCTGGCAATAGAGTGTGTGTGTGTGTGTGTGTGTGTATATATATATATATATATAGATATAGATATAGCTATAGATATATACACACACACAGTATAGTCTTTCCATGGAAGATAGGTGCTGGAGTTGTGATACACTTTATCTCCTGCTTTGAAGTCTTTCACTACCAACAGCCACTAAATTGCTTATTACAACCCCAGGCACCCAGCATGCAGGGTTCCTGTGACATGGGCAGTTGAGCTCATGAAAGGAGAGCATGCCATGCATAGGCACAGCCAGCATTGGACTGAATACAGGAGACATGCATGTTGGCAACAACAAAAGCTGGGTAGCATGGATAGCATTGTTGCCCCTAACCCAGAAGAAGGTCAATTGGCAGGATCAACATGTATTTTCCAAGCACTTTAGCTAAATGACTCATTGGTATTTTTTCTTATTTTAGACATTTTAACCACCAAGGAGACTGAAAATAAAGGAAAAAAAGCCTTAAAGAATATTATTGTGGCCCCCACATCCAAGGATTGGTAAACTGCAAGAGATTACATTTTATTTCTTGGGTTTATTTGCTTTAAGGAAGATGAAGTGCAGCTGTGGTCAAGTGTGTCCTTTTTAGGTGAAGATTATCTTTTTCCTATACAAAAGTAGAAATATTGTGAAATAAAGGTAGGAAGCCATTGCTCTGCCAACAGTTAGTGGACATGAATGTTCAGCAGGCCAAAGAGATCAGTCTCACTTGGGATGGATCTGGTGTGACCTCACAATAAGTCCTAACAAGGTAAAAATTCCAAAGTCATTTCCATGCTGGTAATTATCTGAGAAATACCTAGTCCACAGTAAGATAAGATGTAAGCTATAACAGGGAACAACAGCAATGTGAGAGGGGGGTTGGAGCTGTATGTAATAAGTTGATAATTCCTGTTTATATTCAGGCTTGTCCTAATCACAAAAAGCTTTACACAAAAAAGTGCCAGCTGTTCCTGTATGATTGACCAATCAGATTACAGCTGTCATTCAGTCCAAATATTTGTAGTTTAGTCATTTTCCGAATGCCATTAAAGTGTATGTCTAGCCCAACTGTTTTTTTTTTCTTGGATAGAATAGGGTAAGGTTAGAAACCTTGTAAGGTCTTTTTTGCTGCCTTGTTGGAAATATTCTGGGGAGAATTTCCTGTCCTGAGACAGAATGAGGAGGAAACCCCTCTTAGATGAGATTTAGGTTCACCACTACTACTGTGTTTGCAGCAAATCCCTTGGATACCCAAATTTCTAGAACTGCAATTTCCAGGACTTCTGGTTTGCCACCAGAAAAAAGGAACAGCCTTTAATGCAGAACAAAGCCTTTTCCCTGAGTCACATGTGTCAATAATAACCCAGCCCCCAATCTATAAAAGGATGGATTCACAGCAGCCATATTGCCTGCGTGTGTTGGATTTGTTAGCGAGAGCTGGTTGTTCTGTATAGAGAGATACTCTTTTTATTTATGCAATTATACATGTCCCCCATAGTAGTGCCTGACTTCCCATGCCTTCTGTATGACAATAGTTTATTTATTAGCTCTACAGATGGGTAGAATTGAATAGCAAGATTCACCTCCCCTCATCATTAGATCTCACGAGGGTTTACCACAAAGTTTGCAAAGTTTGAGCAAGATTCATTAAACTGTTCATGAGCTGAACCCAGGCAGATTCACTGACCCCTACTCCTAGACAGCTGTCACTAGAACAAGGTTAACCATTGAGAGATTTCTTCTGTGAATCCTGTTCTGCTTGTAGGCAGGTGCCTACAGGGCTGTTTTATGTCCTGCCTAGTTAGCGGGTCTGCTTAGACTGGGGAAGGGGTTAACCTGTGGAACCTCGGTTCCTGGGATTTTTCTAAGGCCTGCCCTCCACCCAGTGATACATATAAAAGGTCAAAGGTGTAATCCAGGGGAGTTTGCTCACTTGCTAGTTTGGAGCCCTGAAGAGAGAGCCAGCATGAGATGCCAGAAAGTCCAGGGGATACTACCAGCCCTGAAGATCATCATTTATGGACTCACACCTGGGCAGCCACCTCTGCTAGTTAGCTTAGGGTATTGGACTATGTTGTTCTTGGTATGCATTATGCCAAGAAGTTCAGTAAAGTTTGTTAAACCATTCCAAAGCCTAGTCTGAAGTTACTTTAAAGGGGTGCATGATAGTTCCTGGTGTATGAAAGAACAGGGCCAGTAAAGCACATGTGGGGTATAAAGCAAGTCCATTACAAAGGGATAACTCAGCAGGAGGAGTGGAAGAGTAGTTTCCACAGGTAACCAAGGACTGGGGTAAAATGCATAGCAGCCTGTCATGAAGCGTGGTACCTGGCGTGGCGACGAGTCCAACAGTAGTCAGGTGGGTCGGTGCACTGCCTTCCTCCCCAGTGGTTGACAAGGGAGAGCAGAAGGAGTTAACTAAGTGCAAGCATGATGTCCATGATAGGTGCTCGACGGGACCCTATTCTGTCACTGGCAGTGAGGTGACAGAGGTATGCTAGACGGGTGGAGAGGACACAGGCTCAGTGGTGTCCATCCTAAATGCAACAACAAGTAACATATAACTGCATGTTTCACAGAGGGATTGTCTCTAATTTGGAGGGCACTATAATGTAATTTGTGGTTCCGGGCATTTTCAAATGTGTACACAGAATAAAGGTACCCCCATGTGCACGGGCAAAGGTAGCCTGTTCACATGATGATTAGCATAAAGTTTTGGATTTTCTTAGTGGCTCGGTGACAGTGGTCAACAGAATTAATACAGAGGGTGATTGTTTTCAGCAGGGACACAGACAGCGTAAAAACCTGACAGTATTCAGTTTCCAATGGGACAAAGTACATATGCTGTTACACAGTTAATATTTATGTTAATGTACATGAGAATTCATATAGTTTATTTTTTGTACCATTTCCTATGGACATTTCTATAGTTAGTAATGCTGCCATCCAGTGACCTTATTTGGTAATGCATTTGTTTTATATTACCTCCCTGGGATCTATGACACAGTTCCTTTGTATATGAAGCTCCTCCGTTCTTCTTGAGTACAGCACTTCCTGTGTCATGGAGGCAGCTAACAGTCCACATGTAACAGGGACACATGTATTCTGCATAGTACGCTACAGAAAGTATCATCTTTTGACCGCATAATACTGGAAACCATTCATTCTGCTGTATCCTGTTGTCACATGTACAGAATAAAGCAACTTCTGGATGAACACAGTATTGGTGAGTTCAAGCTATCTGATAAGGATTGCCCACAGTGATTATATCTGCTTATACAGGCTAGGCATAGAGGTCTCACAAGGGATACATTGCTATCACAACAATCTGAGTCAGAATAGTACATGTAGTACTTTGTCCCATCCTTCTAGGTGCCCTGTAATGCTAGTTGCAATGTCAGACAATGCGCCTCCCCTTGGTGCATGGCTGCCCAACACCGCAGCTAACAAGTTCATGGCTGCTTTGATAGTGAGCGCCTTTCTCTGGTTCCAACCTGCCTCTTCTTGCCGCTCTCCGTCCCAGCTACGTAGTCAGGCAGCTGTGTGCCAAAGAAGGGGAAGGGCATCCTGTCTGACATTGCAGCTAGCGCTACAGGGTACATAGGAAGATGGGACAAAAAACTGCATGTACAATCTAACTCTACAAACCTCATTAACCTCTACCAACAATTTCGTAATGCAAGTGCCTGTTTTATTGTATAAAAACCAATTGCTTAGTTAAGATAGGTCCACATTTTGCATAGTTTTGTTAAATCTACCGGAGATTGTATAAAGTTTGTATAGTCCAATTCTAATGTGTATAGAAAGCATTAAATTATCATTTTTTGGTTGAATCTATTACAACAATAACAGCACTTCCTGTAGCATTCTGACAATGCAAATCCACTGCCTCACAATAAACCGAAGCGTTGTCAGCCTGCATTGTGTCTTTAGATGGTCGTTGGCTTTTGCTATGTGGTCTCTTAGATATAAAAGTGAACAGAAGGGGGCGCAAACATCTAAGTGCAGGCGATTTATTAAAAACAACTGGATAAAAAACTAATTTTCACTCACTGCATGAAAGGAAAAAGTCAGCATATCCTCAATTCCACAGTAGAATCCTCTATGGAGCAGCCGTGGTATGCAGAGATCGTCAGGAAGCAGGCTGGTGGATGCAGAGCTCTACTGGGAAGTTGCCGGTGTAAAGCGGATGGTGCATAGCGAGGTAGGAATGCAAGCACCCTCTGATGCAGCTTGGAGGCTTTGAGGATACACTTTGACTGGCTCTGCTGGGCTTGGCTCTACTTGGCAGTGATCAGTTGTGATGTCATTACGTCAACAGGGCGGGGGGGGCTACGCATTTTGGGACTAGGATCTTGCACAGTGGCTGACAACGGTGTTGCCTATTGCGAGGCAATGGATAAGCATTGTCAGCCTGTTACTGGCAGGATCTCCAGGTAAGAAACTCTGCAATAGCTTCACAAAAAATAGTTGCTTAAGAAAACTGTATACAGTCATAATGCCATAATACCGATAAACAGATTTACGGCTTACATACACTTTAATAACTCAAAGGGGGAACTTACATAAAATACCCTTTATTGTCTCTCTAAACATGACTTATGTTCTCTGGGGTTGTTGGAAATACATTTTGTATAGAATAAGTTGTAATAAGCTCCTGAAATGCTTTTATTGTTATGCACAAATGTTATTAAAACTCTTACACAAACTGTCCAACAATTTATGTATCGTGCTCCTTACATTCATAACTTTCGATGTAATGTACGGTCACCAAAAGAACAAGTTCAATCAATTTTGGAGAACGTATGAGCACCTTCATAAGTTCTCAAAGTTCTCGATATTAAAGCAATAAATACATATGAGTCATGTTGGGAATGGTTCCAGAAGCTTATACCTGCGCTGTGACCCGGTAGTACTTGGATTAACTTGGAATATATACTCCAGCAGAGGAAATACAAGGTCAGTACCACATCATTACACGGCCCAGGATTCCAGACACTTCCCGTATGGACGATTAGTTTATATACAGTTATGGACCTCTTAGTGTTCCTTCTCTCTCCCTGTAACAATGTGAATTAACAGGTCATTAAATCCCGCTTTCCATCTTGCGAGCTAAACAGACAAGTGCAGATGGAATATTTGAGTAGTTAAAGCAAAGTGTCGGGGCCATGAACACAATTATGTTCCTGTAAGCCATCCAAGTATGTCATATGTGATTTTTCTTGGCAAGTCTGCTCTGTTGTTTATTAATAAGAAAAATAAACCAAACATGTTTTTTTTTTCCTTTCAAAACTTCATCTTTGCTTCTGACATCTGCGCAAGAGGCACATATTGGCGTTCCATGTTTCCTCAGAGCAACGAGGGAAGAAAGAAAGCTGAGGAGTCTAAAATAAAATTTATGACAGAGGATGTGCCATCAGTGGGGAAGAGGATATTGAATGGAATAAAGGTTAATAGGAATATGGCAGAAAATAATAGGTCTTCCTCCCGTAGCCTTCATCTGGAAGAGAGATCAGGAAGCAGAATGGCCATGGACAGACAAACAGACAGGTAGAAGACTGGACAGATTTACAGGCTGATACACAGACTGGGAATAGCTAAACAGATAGATTGATTCCTATACAGGGAAGTAGGGATAGATAGAAACGATGAGCTGAACGTATCAGTTCGAGGCAGGTTTGGTGAGCATTACTTAGAGTGGTTGTAAAGGCTGAAATCACAGCAAGTGAGGAGGAAGATGGGATGAGGCCATATGGACACTCAGAGCCAACTTAGGGGCAAGCAAGCATATGTGCACCCAGAGCAAGTGGCTTGCAGGGGGAGGACCAGGATTGGGGCTGCTCTGTGCAAAACCATTGCACAGAGCAGGTATGTATGACATGTTTTTTATATATATATATATATATATATATCTCAAAAAAATAGCAATCAGACATCACTAACCTGATCAATCACTGTTTTTGGTAGAAATTATATTTCTACATGGCAAATAATTTACTAGCAGGTGTAGTAGAGTAATAGAAATCCAACAGACCCAACAGTCATGACATGCATGCTGCTGATTCTGTGTAACTGAATCACTAATTGAAAGGGGCATGTTCAAAATAAGTAAACGTGCAACATCTTGGTTCCAGACCAACAAGATTGATGTTATGGAGTGGCCAGCCCAATCCTTGGATCTTAATCCAATAGAAAACTTGTGGGGTGACATAAAAAATGCAGTTTCTGAGGCAAAACCAAGAAATAGAGAAGAACTGTGGAATGCAGTCCAATCATCCTGGGCTGGAATACCTGTTCACAGGTGCCAGAAGTTGGTTGACTCCATGCAACACAGATGTACAGCAGTTCTCAGAAACAGTGCTTATACAACTAAATATTCATTAAGTGATTCAAAGGAAAGCAAAATCTTCAAACATTTTTCAGTTTATATAGTGAATGTTTGAGTTTGTAAAGAAGAATACAAACACTGCTATTTTGTTGAATAGTCTAATATTCACTTTTCTTCCATTTTTTTTAGAGGAACAAAACAAATTTGATCTATTTTTCTTTATGTTTTGATTTGGAATAGAATGTGTAGTGTTCCCAATGCATTTGTGTGTATGGAAATAAAAGCTATTAGAAGGATTTTGAGCTTTATTCACTTTTTTCAACACACTGCTATTATTTTGAACACAACTGTATATATATATATGTTAACCCCTTCCTGCCCAGTGCCATTAGTACAGTATCAGTGCTTTTTATTAGCACTGGTCACTGTATTGTTATCACTGGGGATGTCAGCGACACCAAGTCAGTTCCCCCCAGTGTCAGAATGCCAACCACAGTCCTTCAATAAGTCGCTGATCATCGCCAGTACTAGTAAAAATAAAAATAAAAATCCCAGTATATATACCGCCATTTGTAAACTTTCACATAAACCAATTTTTTTGCAAAGTCATGTATTGGAATACATTTTGGCCTAAATTTATGACAAAATTGGATTTCTACATTTTTTTACCGGACATGTTAAATAGCAAAAAGTAAAAAATATTGTTTTTTCTCAAAATTGTTGGTCTTTTTTTGTTTATAGCGCAAAAAAAAACGCACAGGCGATCAAATACCACCGAAACAAAGCTCTATTTGTGAGAAAAAAAGGACGTAAATTTAATTTGGGTACAGTGTTGCATGACCGCGCAATTGTCAGTGAAAATAACGCAGCGCCATCACGCAAAAAATGGCCTGGTCAGGAAAGGGGGTAGATCCTCAGGAGAGCAAGCGGGTAAAAACTGCAACCACCTTAACAATCATTGACAGCAGGAAGCCGTCATGTATAACATCAGAAGTAATACTGCTATCACACATGACGTTTAGTTCTTGTCAAGCAGGTAAATGTTCAGACATTCACCTTAATGCCCAAAAAGCCAAGGTTCGGTCCAAACCAGGGGCGGACTGACCATTTGAACACTCGGGCAATGCCCGAGGTCCCAGGTCAGTAGGGGGCCCCATGAGATGCCCCTGGTACCTTTCATTGGCTTTTTTGGGTGTTGGTGAGGACACAGGGGCCCCATGATCCCCTATTGCTCACTTAAGCTCACTCCTAATAGATAAAAAACAATGCATATTTCTTATCACAGACACAAATGCAGTATATCCCTTTCAATAACTCATTAAAAGCCAACCAGCAAAAAATATTCTGCCCATATTTGTTATTTTTTTCTGGAACAACTGCACAAATAATAAGAATGACAGAGCATGGGGACATTTTATGAGATGACAGAAATCTGTGTGTATACCATACAGACATACTTTGCAGAATAGGGACTGGAGGCATGACATGTGTTTTCCGTATGATTTTACACCCTTAACTGATAGCTCATTAACAGGTTCACTTGATTCTCTCCCAGGGATTTTGTAACGTTGGCCATTAGTCTCAGTGAAAATAGTTTGGAAGTGACCTGCCGGATGGAGCACGCTCCCTGCGGGACTCTGAGACACTCTTAATTAGTCTGTGTAGAGAGAAAACTCTTAGTGTTTCAGATGTTGTCAGGAAGTGGGTCACGAAAGACAAAATCATTACAGATATTTATTCTTCCATATGATATCCATTGTGCTCAGTGTATCTCTACAACCTAAAACAATGTACCCACACAATCTGCCTTAATTACTTACCACAAGCAGCAGTCTAACAGCTACATACAACACTCACCACAGTCATTTAAAAAAGTGCAACTCTTTCATATGCTTTTAGCCTACCTTAAAGAAGAACTTCATAAAATCTAATTGTGCATTGGTCAGGAGTATGTCATATATAGCCCAGTGTACTGCAGTGCAGTGGTCAGGAATATAAAATGTACAACAAAGGTTATATAGTGCAGGAATGCATATTTCACAGGGCTCATGAGTTTATATCACACTGAGTGTAGGGCTCAGGAGTGTGTATCAGAACAAATGCAGGGCTCAGGAGTGTGTACTGTACTGAGTGCAGGACTCAGGAATGTGTATCATATCAAGCTCAGGATTGCGTATTGCACAGAGTGCAGGGCTCAGGAGTTTGTATCACACCAAGTGCAGGGCTCAGGAGTTTGTATCACACCAAGTGCAGGGCTCAGGAGTTTGTATAACACCAAGTGCAGGGCTCAGGAGTTTGTATCACACCAAGTGCAGGGCTCAGTAGTGTGTGCGCACAGAGTGCAGGGCTCAGGAGTGTGTATAGAACCTAGTGCAGGCTGAGAAGTGTGTTTGTATCACACCAAGTGCAGGGCTCAGGAGTTTGTATAACACCAAGTGCAGGGCTCAGGAGTTTGTATCACACCAAGTGCAGGGCTCAGTAGTGTGTGCGCGCACAGAGTGCAGGGCTCAGTAGTGTGTGCGCACAGAGTGCAGGGCTCAGGAGTGTGTATAGAACCTAGTGCAGGCTGAGAAGTGTGTATTGTACCAAGTGTAGAGCTCAGGAGTGTGTATTGCACTGATTGCAGGGCTAAGGAGTTTGTATCGCACCACGTGCAGAGCTCAGGACTTTGTATAGTACTAAGGGCAGGCCTCAGGAGTGTGCATCACACAGAGTGTAGAAATCAGGTGTACGTTTCATGCAGAATGCAGGGTTCAGGAGTGCAGTACATTCAGTGGAATTGCACTATTATTATACACTTGCCGACCACCGTATAACAGTTTTACTGCTACATGGTGGCCGCTCTATGCAGGATCATGTATATATATATGTGAGTCTGCATTTCCAGGTAGTGAGCGTGCGCGCCTGCCTACCCGTGCTGTCATTGGTTCCTGTACATGTCCATCACCGAGTCCCCAGCCAGTAATTCATGGCCAGGACCGGCAATCAGCGGAGCAACTAACAGGAGAGAAATCTGTAAACAACACAAATCTCCCACCTGTCAGCAGAGATGTGCTGGCTTTTATCTCCCTGCAAAGCAGGAAGATAAAAATCAGCACATTCCTAATAAAACACCACACAGTAAAAACACAAAAACACTCCCTGGCACTCACAACACTTTGATCACCCCAGATGTTAACCCCTTCCTGCCCAGTGCCAATAGTACAATGACAGTGCTTTTTATTAGCATTGATCACTGTATTATGTCACTGGAGATGTCAGTCAGGGACCACCCACTGTCAGTTAGTGTCAGAATGTCTGCCATACTATCACAGTCCCGCTATGAGTCGCTGATAACTACCATTACTAGTAGAAGAAAAAATTCCAGTATCTATACCAGGGATGATGAATTAAAATTTCAGTCACTTAAATTTTCTTCCAGTTATTACAGCACTGTTCTCTCCCCCCCCCCCCCCCCCCCCTCACATCACTTCTCCCTCTCACATCACAGTTCTATCGAGATCAAGATCACCACTTTACATCACAGTCCCCCCCTTCACAGCAGTGTCTTCAAACCCCCTTTACTTCACCCCCCCCATTCATATCATCTCCCTTTCACATTACTGTCATCAGCTCCCCCTTTATATCACCCCCTTCACATTCCTGTCATCACCTCATCACCTCCCTACCCCTTCACATTCCTGTCCTCACCCCCCCCCCTTTTCACATCCCTGTTGTCACCCCCCCCCCCCTTTGTATGACTCCCCCCTTCAGATTCCTGTCCTCTGCCCCCTTTATATCAGCCTCCTCCTTCTTCACACTCCTGTCCTCACACCCCATTAATATCCCCCCCCCCGCCTCCTTCACATCCTTGTCCTCACCCCCTTTACATTCTTGTTCTCACCCCTTCATATTCCTGTCCTCATCCCCCAATATTTTTTTTAATTGTCTGTCTTTTTTCATTTATGCAAAAAATAAAAAACCCAGTGGTGATCAAATATCACCAAAAGAAAGCTCTATTTGTGTGAAAAAAAATGATATAAATTTAATTTATGTACCATGCTGCATGACAGCACAACTGTCAGTTAAAATAGTACAGCGCTGTATAGCAAAAATGGCCTGGTCATGAAGGGGGGTAAATCCTCCAGAGGACAAGTGGTTATTTGATGTTTAGTGGTGGATAGAACTCTACGTTAGTATAAAGGGGTGTATGAGATCTCTTTACATTGACTTCAGTGGAAGTGCCCCCTTTACTCTGGCATTCAGTAATTGAACAGGGACCTTCTTACATTGGTGTTTGGTAGTGAAAGGGACCAGTTGTACATTGCTATCAGTGTGGATACTCACCACATCAAAGCAGAATATGGCAACTCACAGCAATGCAATGCCATGATGGATGCTAAGAAAAACTGCTTGTAACCACGGGATTCTTTTCTGCAAAACCTTCAGTTTAAAGTGGTATTAAACGCAAAAGCAAACACTGCTTAAAATGTGTTAGCTGGAGTTTGGCTTCAACTTGTTAGTGTAACTAAACCTGCTAGTACATCTAACATTCCCCTCCCCCCAGATTAACAATGCTGCTGTCCAAAGGTTCCCCTATGCTCCTTTACACAGAGTGGTGGCACTGTAATAAAGGAGGTGTGTTACTGGCCAGATCATCAGGTTAAAACAGCGAAAAAAACCAAAAAAAGAGATTTAAAGACTAGTAAGCTGCAATAAATTACATTGTTGGGCTTGTGTTTAACACTGCTTTAAGGAAGTCCAAGACATGCTTCCTGAACATGTGGCTCTTCCTTCTACACAGATCACTGGGATTGCTCCAACTCTTGGACCTCACAGTGTGTTAGTGTTAATCTAGCTGTGACTCCCATGTTACCTGACACAGTTACCCAGAGTCCCATATCACCCAAAGCAGTACCAGTGGGTAAGAAGAACATCATTCACACCATCACCCCATCAAGAACACAATACAGCAGCCAGCTTGGCTGAGCCAGATTAACCAGTGACACTAGAGAGCCTGAAAACTCTTTAATGGTGTCTGTCCACTTTCCTCCATACACATTTTTACATTCCTTAAAGCAAAAAAAAAAAACAAATATGCAGACAGAATTGCCATTCCTTTTTTAGGAAGGTGAATTATTTACATGTCTAATCAAAATGACAAAATCAGTTGATTCTTCACAGTCATACACTTCATATCTTAAAACGTAGCACAACTTTAGATGAAGAGATCCAATATTCACAAACATTCATCACATTCACATGCATCTCATATCGTTCTTTTCCCAAAGAAAGGGCAAATGTTCTCCTTCCTCCCCATCTCCACCAGGGAGAAACCCTAACGGGAGCGCACAGTCTTGCTCTCAAAGCACTCACATGATGGGTTTGTAACTTCCTTCCCTGGCCAACCCTGGATCACACATCAGCCCTAAAATATCCCCAAGTAAAGCAAGAAAAGTTGACAGAAAAACACTACTCAGCATCCATCAGGGTGGGAATCCCAGATAAGGGATCCTACATGCTCCTGCTGGCCTGAACTATAATTGTACAGGTGTGCAAATCAATCTGCAGAAAAGTAGTCAGCCTCTCAAGCCCATACCAGTAAATCTACAGTATGTGGAACCTTTGACAACAGGGAGGGAAGAGGACAGGAACTTTTTTTTTTCCAGGGGGACCCGCCATGGTTCCTCTTCCCTCTGGGCCCAATAGCCACCGATGCCATGGCAGTAGTTATGACAATTAGCACAGGACCAATGCCAATGCATTCACACAAAAATAAACATTAATCAAAACATAATGTTTTCACATCACCGTATCTGTGATCACCTCTTTATTACATACATACTGTACATAAAATACCACGGTATAAACAAACCCCACTAAAATATAACTCGCCATGCCATATATAGTACCCAACTGTAACTCATAATGTCTAAACATATTCTTGAGACACCATCAAGTAGAGGGGGATCCCAAAGTCAGGAGCTCCCACAATAGCAATGTATAGGGGGCCAATAAATAAAGGACCAATCAACCTTTAGAGTGGACAAGACGGACACAAGTTTACATAGTTATTTTACAGTTATTCTGGATGAAAAAAGACCAAAGTCCATCCAGTTCAACCAAAAAAAAAGGAATATTTCCTCTCAAATACTTACTTAATTTTCCTTTCCTGATGGACTCCATGGCAGCACATGTATGGGTTGGTCCCGACCTCTCCTCTCCTGTAGGACTGCACTCCCATAAATCTTTGCTCCTTGACAGAGGCCGTGTTCCATAACTAGCCTACTCATGGCATTGGGAGGGTACTCCTGTTGCCATTGGGTCCATCAGGAAAGAAAAATTATGGTAAGTATTTGATAGGAAATTGTCAGTTTTCCTGACAGACTCCATGGCAGCATATGTATGGGAAATAACTGCCACACGGGTGGGCAGTTACTCAAACAAAGACTTTAATTTGCCCCATCAACTGACAGGACTTTCAAACCAAAATTAACAGAGGATAAGGAGGCAGGATCTACAGAGTAATGAGCCATAAAAGTGTTGATTGAGGACCATGAGGCCACTCTGCAGATCATCTCAGGGGCGACATGCCGGGAAGCCGCCCAGGACGTAGTCACACTTCTGACTGAATGTGCGGTAACCACCACTGGAGGCGCCAGGCCCTTAGCTCTGTAGGCCATTTTGATGGCCTGGACGGTCTAGGCTGCAATTGACCTGGGAGAAACCCAGTCTCCTTTACTCTTCCCATGGAAAAGGATGAATAGACAGTCCGACCTACGGAAGGATGCTGTGACCTGCAAGTATACCCTTAAGGTCTCACCTACGTCCAGGGGGTGAACGTCATTGACTCCCAAGGCTCTAAACGTTGGCAAGACAATCTCCTGGTTCTCATGGAAAACTGAGGTCACTTTAGGATTAGAACCTAGCATAGGGATGAGGACCACCCTATCCAAGAGGAATGTCTAAAACAGTTCTTTGCAGCCAAGGTTCACCATTTCAGAGACTCTTTTTGCCGATGTAACCGCCACCAGAAAGGCCGCCTTGATGGAGAGCTCCCTCACTACGGGTGGACCAGCTGATTCTGGAATACCTCCAGAGAAGAAGTCAAGGAGAAGTGGGAGGTCCCATTTCGGGAACCTCGGTTTCCTCTGGGGCCTCAACCTTACTGCGCCTTTGAAGAATTGCCGGACCAGAGAGTGGTTGGCCCATGATACACCAATGAAGGCCAAGATGGCTGACACTTGAACCCAGAGGGTGCTGAGCAACAGGGGCAGGTCCAGGCTTGACTGTAGGAGTCCCAGGACATCCTGAACCTTTGGATTACTAAAGGATCCACCCACGGTCGAGATATAGTCCACGAACTTCTACCAGACTCTTCCATAGACCCTGTTGGTACTTGGTCTTCTGGCATTCATCAGGGTAGGGATGACTTCAGCAGGATAGCCTAATGCCTCCAACTTCCCCCTCTCAAGAACCAGACCACTAGGTGAATCCAGGCTGGATAAGGGTGAAGAATGGCCCCCTGCAACAGCAGGCCTGGCTTGAGAGAGAGAGGAAATGAATCCCGAAAGCTGAGCTGCACCAGTAAGGGAAACCATGGTCTTCTTGGCCAGTATAGAATTACTCCCACTACCTCCACTGCTTCTGCTCTGAGTCTCCGAAGAAACCTGAAAAAGACAGGGACTGGGGGAAACACATAAGCTGTGCGAAACCTCTACTGATCCATCACAGCATCCACCCTGAAGGCCTAAGGACAGTGATTCCTGGTGTAGTACATCTCCAGTTTGCTGTTGCACGGGGAGGCAAACAGGTCGACTTCCAGACTGATCCCGAGGGTCAGTATCCACTTGAAAACTTCCGTGTTGAGAGACCACTTGTTGTTGTCTAACTGAATTGAAAGGAAGTCTGCTTACGAGTTCTGGACTCCGTGGGTATATACTGCAGATATATTGGACAGGTTTCTCTGAGCCCAAGCAATGGCTCTACCTCTCGCAAGAGGGACAGGCTATGGGTCCCGCCTTGTCTCCCTATGAAGGACACTGCCGTTGTATTGTCAGACCTCAGGAGGGAAAAGTTCCATCTGCCCTAAGTTATCTCTGACTGGCAGAAAGCGCCCCATCCAGAGTTGCTGGCATCCGCAGTGATTGTGACTCAGGAGATGGGGGCAATCAAGTGGCAGCTGAGCAGATTCTTCCACCGTAGCCACCAAGGAAGGCTCTCCTTCATGGATGAAGATATGTAAATGACCTGGCCCATGTTGCCTGGATTCCACTGTTGAAGAAAGTCATTCTGGAAGGGTCACATTCTCCACTGTGCCCACTTCACCATCGGCACTGTGGACACAATGGTGCCAATGATTTTCAGGCATTGGAGGGCCCGAATGGTGCCGGCGAATTCCTCTGGTTCTGATCAGGGCCACGACCACCAACAAGACTTTGTAAACACACGAGGCGATGTCGTAAGCCCAAAGGGAAGACACATGAACTGAAGATGCTGATGGTCCACAGCAAACTGGAGGAATCTCTGAAAATCTGTTGCAGTGGGCACATGCTTGTATGCAAGAACCAGGTAAGACTATGCACTAGGTCCATAGGAGGAGGACAAAAAAGGAACACGGCCTTTGGTGAGGAGCAAATATTTATGGGAGCGGGGTCCTATAGGAGAGGAGAGGACTAACCCATACGTATGCTGCCATGGAGTCTGTCAGGAAAAAAAAAGTTATAATCCTATACCCACAGTTGATCCAGAGGAAGGCAAAAAGAAACCCAGCAAAGCATGATCCAATTTGCTCCTGCAGGGGAAAAAATTCCTTCTTGATCCCCCAAGAGGCAATCGGATATTCCCTGGATCAATTCTACCTATAAATGTTAGTATCGAGTTATTTTCTGTGTGTCTAGGATAGAATCCAGGCCTTTTTTAAAACAATCTACTGAGCTGGCCAGAACCAACTCTTAAGGGAGTCTATTCCACATTTTCACAGCTCTCACTGTGAAGAAACCTTTCCATATTTAGAGATTAATTGTCTTTTCCTCTAGACGTAAAGAGTGCCCCCTTGTCCTCTGTGATGACCTCAGGGTGAATAACTCTACACCGAGTTCACTATATGAACCACTGATGTATTTATATATGTTGATTATATCCCCCCTTTATCTCCTCTGAATAAATTCAGTTCCTCTAATCTTTCTTCATAGCGGAGCTCCTCCATGCCTCTTATCAGTTTGGTTGCCCTTCTCTGCACTCTCTCCAGTTTCCCAATGTTCTTTTTGTGAATTGGTGCCCAAAACTGAATTGCATATTCCAGACGAGGTATTACTAATGATGACTAATGATTTGTACAGGGGTAAAATTATATCTCTCTCTCTGGAGTCTATATCTCTTTTAATACAAGTCTTGTTATCCTGTGGATCACGGTGGAGTGATAGTTGCTCTTTGAAGGTTTTATTTATATTTGACCACTTGAGGACCAGCGACATATCTGTACTGATACTGGCGGTCGGCTCTCTTGTAAAAGCAATCGGAGTGGCTAACTAGTCACTTGATTGCTTTTACAAGCAGCACGAGGGGATGTACCCCCCCCCCCCCCTCCTGCCTTCCGCAGCTCTCTCGGGCTCTCCTGTCCCACCGGGAGACCCATGAGATTAGCCGGCACGTCTGGTTTACTCAGAACTAAACTAATTTTTAAAAAATTTTAAATTTTAAAGCGTGACATGTTTGGCATTTATTTACAAGGCGTAACATCATCTTTAATACTTTTACAAAAAAATTGGACTATGTATTATTTTTTTCTTTGCATTAAGATTAAAAAAATAGTTCCCCAAAAAATTGTGTTTAAAAAACCACTGCATAAATACTGTGTGACATAAAAAAAAATGAAAACCCCACCATTTTATTTTCTAGATCCTCTGTTTAAAAAAAAAATACAATGATTGGGGGTTCTAACTAATTTTCTGGCAAAAAAATTTTGATTTTTACATGTAAACAATAGTGTCAGAGAAAGGCCTGCACGTCAAGTGGTTATTTTATTATGGTAATCCTTTGTAGTGTCCTATTGCTGCTGAACTCCTGCAGACTATTTGCAACCTTTTTCTGTCTGCAAGTACTCCAGGGATGGCTGCATGGCATTGGATGGGTTTCCTGATGGTGACAACAGTGTACCATAGCTAAATAATGTGTGCCACCTGTAGCCTCCATCAGATGTCATTGTGACAGGGTGACAATGCAGAAGCACACTTGAGAGAAAAGACAGAGCATTGTCACCCTTAGAAAGACATGACCTGAGCAAGGATCTTCATCGCAGAGTCGCCAGGTGTTGTTTTAATGGTGAAAATGTAATGCAAAAACTGAGAATTTTTTTTGAGAAGCTGCTGATTTAAAAAAAATTGCTTTTATTGTGTTTTATGAGATTTTAATGACCCAACCTTTTAAAGTAGGTACAGTGCATTCCACACATTTGTAGTGAAGGATAGTGTGATTACGTATGGCCCGCTTGACATTACTAATTGTGTATAATGCCTACAACATGGCTTCTGCCACCATATTGGGGTTACAAAGAAGGAGCCCATGAAAGAGCGTTGTGCTGGGAGTGACTTCTGACGTACGACAGCTTGGCTGCGCTGGATATCTGCCAAGAGAGGGGAATTAAGCCAAGCTTTCAACTAACACGGGTTCAGCGGGGATAATTAGGCAGCATTTTGTTCAAGTTTGTTGACACAAATTTGCCGCAGATTAGCCTTTTTAGACAGAGGGGGAGACTAATGATCCGGATTAACAGGTGGCAGTCTAATGGATGTGCGTGAAATGAATACTTGCTTTCCGGGTGCCCTCCTTTGTTACTTTTCTTCGGAGGATTTCTAAAAAATCTCCTCGCACTTTTCTAACACCTTAGTACTTTATTTGACATTTCACTAAGCCATTGATGCCAGGCTAGGTGGGAACTACAAGTTTCCTACACACAATCCCCATAATGTGAAAAGTAACATTAAATTACATAGAACAGGACACGATGCAAGGGGTGGGGGAGCTGAGGAAGGGGTTGGAAATAACCGCATCCTGCAGGAGCGAGCGGAGGGTCATTAATCAAAAAATATTTTCACCTTACAGTGATCCGGTTGCCCTGTTGATTCCTTAGTGTCCAATTAATAATATAGTGCAATATGAGGCATTACGCAAAGAAAAAAAAATTTTTGCTTAGCTGGAGGTCTGAACAGCTGTGAAGAGAGGGTCAAAAGCATGACCAAAATGCAGCTGTAGTGTTATACTAATAACAATAAGCATCTTTATTTTCACATATGTAAAGGAGGACCCTAGGCTAAGTGAAAAAAACCTATAGATAAATATTTACTAGGATTATCGACTTAAACCCATCTCTGGACTATTTTTTATTATTATGGTCCCCCAGCTGTATTGGAAAAAAAAAAAAAAAAAGAAAGGAGCAGTCCTGGCTGCTTTTTTCACCTCCTTTCTAGAGATGCCCCTGCAGTACCTCTTGCCTTCCACAAGGTGTCCCCAAGATGTACTAGGTCTCAGGTTACAATGCTGAGCCACTGTCATCAATGTAGAACTATAGGCAATTTATATAATTTTGGATAGAGTAAGGGAGGGTTATAACCCATCAGTTTTCTGTGTACCCTTCACTTCTTGTGCCATAGCCAAAACAGGAAGATGGAGGAAATCCCTGTACATTTAGGGAATCCATTGCCCCCCCCCCCTTCCCATTGGAAGATTTCCCCTCTATTACTGTTCTGACCAAAATGTGGGATATTCTTTCATTCTCACTTTTCTTTTCAATAGATTTTTACTAACTTTACTTTCACTTTAGATGATAACAGTAAACAGGACAAGTAGAAAGGTGAATCTACCTAAAGGTAGCAATAAAAACCTGACAGGTATTCTAATCCCTCCCCAATCTGTCCAATACAAAAAATAAAATAAAAAGCTTATGCCTTTAGTTATATTCAAACCCAACATGTCGTATTCCTGATATGTGCCTGCTGTCTATTTGTGTGAAAAAAGTATCCTGTTCTCTGTATTGCTTTCTTTGTGTGAAATCCTTGGTGTTCCTGACAGTTCCTCTGTTTTCCTATTAAAAACTGACCACATTAAGCTTGAAAGCACAGTGTGGTCAGATTTCTATTTTTACATTTTATCTGTTCTGATTCATTCACATGCAGATCAAAGGGTTGACCTGTGAGTTATATATGACATCGGTAAAGCAGCCTTACAAGTAAAAATGTTTTAAATAAAATTTGTTCTGATCCATCAGCTATATAGGGGTGTGAGAGCTGAGCTGGTTGAAGAAAACTTAAAGTGAAAAAACATAGAAACTCTCATTGCTGACCTCCCTCTAAAAATACTAATTGCCTGACAGTCTCTGAATTCAACACTTCTAAATTGCCCACCAGGAAAAATGCAACAAGTTGGGAAAAAAGTCAATATTATTATTTCAAGAGTTGTCCTAGATCATGGAGAAAGTATTAAAGTCAAAGCATTAATGTGACAGTCAGGCAACTAGCATTTTCAGAAGAAAAGGTCAGCAGTGGCACCCTTTGTGTTTCTCTCTCTGGGGGTTTCCTATGAAGTATATAAACCCCATAAGTAAAATCACATATAAGCTTAATCATTTCAAATCTGCTGCTTTCATCAAAATAATACCCGGTGATCCTGCCATGAAGGTCCTTGTTCAAGTACTTCCTGTTATAGGGGGAAAACGCTCTGTCCCTGCTTTCCAGTTGTGCTCCTGTGTTGTCACCCTGTCACATTGATTTTATGAAGATGATGAGGCTAAATGTGTCCATTTCAACACCCATGTCCTGTGCCCATTTTTTTTTTTTAAACAGAGTTTAGTGTCACTTTAAACAAATCCATCAGTTTATAAATGAGCATCACTAATGTCTTCATCAAAACTATGAAAGTCCAGAAAAAGAAATCATTAAGTTTATTAAATGTAACTACTTCCTGACCGTGCTATAGCCAAAAGACAGCTACAGCGCAGTCGGCAAGTTCTGGAAGGGTGTCTATAGATGTCCTCCCATAACCACACACCCCACACGCATGCCCCCTGGGGCGTACAGCCAACGTGCTCTGTGATCTCTATGTCCTTCAGACACAGCTGACCACGAATTATGGTAAAGGGCCAATCACAGCAGCGCTTTAACATTTGATCAGCTGTGTCCAATCACAGCTGATCACATTGTAAACAGACTTGGTGGTTATCGGCAGTCCTTTCCTTACGTGCTGTCACAGCATGAGGAGAGGAGCCGTTAACCGGCAATTATGACAGTTGACATTTACATTGATAATCAGGGCACTAGTCATCAGTTCCTTTATAAGCAGTGCAGTCCATCAGTGCTGAATATCAGTACCCATCAGTGCAGCCGCTCAGTGCCACCTATCAGCGCCCATCAGTGCCACCTATCATTGCTGCCCATCAGTGCCCATCAGTGCAGCATCATCAGCACACATCAGTGAAGCAGAAAAAGTACCTATTTGCAAAATTTTGACAGTTGACATTTTTTACATTTACATTGATAATCAGGGCACTAGTCATCAGTTCCTTGATAAGCAGTGCAGCCCATCAGTGCTGCCTATCAGTACCCATCAGTGCTGCCTATCAGTACCCATCAGTGCAGCCTCTCAGTGCCCATCAGTGCCACCTATCATTGCTGCCCATCAGTGCTACCTATCAGTGCCCATCAGTGCAGCCTTTATCAGCACACATCAGTGAAGCAGAAAAAGTACCTATTTGCAAAATTTTATAACAGAATCTAAGAAAACCTTTATTTTTTTTCAAAATTTTCAGTCTTTTTTTCATTTGTTTAGCAAAAAAATTAAAACCCAGTGGTAATTAAATACCACCGAAAGAAAGCTCAATTTGTCTCAAAAAATGCTAAAACTTTCATTTGGGTACAGTGTGGAAAGATCGCGCGATTGTCATTCAAAGTGTGACCGTGCTGAAAGCTGAAAATTGGCCTGGACAGGAAGGGGGTGAAAGTGCCCCGTATTGAAGTGGTTAATGTTTCTTCAAAATAATCACCATGATAAAGAGAAAACACCAAGACTCTGATGCCCTTGAACTCACACCCCACCCTTAAATAGTAAATCTCTGAACAAGAAACATAAAATGACTCCAACAGAAAAGAAATGGAACCAGCATGTGAAACGTATGTCAGCAGGTTTCAGTATTAGTCATTCTAATAAAAGATTAAATGGATTTCATGTGATTGAGAGAGCACAGCTCTGCTTATGAATCGTCCTCAATGAGCATCGAAGGTTGGGGAATAGGGAACATGCAGAGCTGTGTTCAGCTACATCCTTGCCTCATTTTCCCTCCGCGCTGACTATGCCAAACAATTGTATAAGCGCTGTCAAATGTGCAGGTGCAGGAGGAATCGTATGCACTCCTGATCCAGCTTCTATAAGTCATAAAGGCTTTCTAATTCCCGAATGTATCATATTTATGTTCCCCATTATA
This sequence comes from Staurois parvus, assembly GCF_062004578.1. Classification (NCBI taxonomy): domain Eukaryota; kingdom Metazoa; phylum Chordata; class Amphibia; order Anura; family Ranidae; genus Staurois; species Staurois parvus. Next base: position 4,427,921 of record NW_028318158.1, read on the forward strand.
ACATAATAAGACGTTGAGCATAATTCTTTACACAAATGACTGCATTAAGCAATAATGGTGAATTATGGCTCCATTGCCAATCCCAGGGGAGTGCAAAGACTGACCGTTCTTGAAGAGGAACTCCAAGCAGACAGTAAAGTGCACGATGCTTGCAAACAGGCTAAAGGAAGTTAAACTCCAGCTAAACATTTTTTTCTCATTTTGATTAATGTAGATCATTTTTAGATTAGGGTAGATCCTGTGTCAGGTTTTTACTGCTGTCTGTTTCACCACCTAAGTGATTTCTCCTAATTTCTGGTCTCGGTGACTACATTAGGAAGAGAGATATGTTTCTCATTTGACCCTCCTTTTGTAACAAAAGCTTGGTAGATGTTATAACTTTTCCAGTACTAACAAAAGTTTTTTTGCAATCTGTGTCTCACTTAGAGATACCCAATGGTTAGAGAGAGAGAAATAAAAACCTTACAGATGTTTTAACCCTTCTCCATGCCATGCAAAACTAAAAAAAAAAAAAGGCTTAAAAATATTTGAGCTGCAAGAAAACTCTATGCTGTATAGCTGTCAGTGCTCCTAACTTCTCACATTCAGAGGTGCCACATCCACCAGCCAGTAGATACAGAACAAAAATAACCACTACCCGAAATTCTTGTTTAAATGTCACCCACACAAAAGATCTTGGTCTCATGCCACCCAATGGCCCCCCATCCAGGATTATTCTTTTATTAAGGTGCTTGTAGGTCAGGATCTCAGGGTTAGAGGGAGAAGCATTAAAGTTGACCTTCCATGAAAAAGAGAAGGTCCACTTCCCTACTAGCCCTCTACTACCCAAACAAAACTAGCAGTAACAAAACCTACAAAGTAAAAAAATTTACCAAAAAATCTCAAAAATACTCACTTTGGTCCCGGCTTCCGGGAGGCATGGGTGAAGTCACTGGGCTGCTGCTGCCTGGTACAGCTGGGCACTCAAGACCCCAGTAGAATGTCAGCAATCCCATTGCAGGCATGCATTCTTGTGGTAAGGCAGCAGTGAGGGGTAATGCCTTACTACCAGAACCTGGGAGTAGTTCTTTATCATATTTGTTGTGAAATCTTCAACAATTCACTCTTTTCAACTTCTAATGTATGTTTTAATTTTAACAGAGTTGTAGAAGAACACTCTAAAATGACAATACAGGAACAAATTGGCAGAAAACAATGTAATAAGATCTAGCAATCTTTAAAAAGTCCTTTAAAAAGGGCCTAAGATGAAATTATAACTCTTATACATAGTAAAATAATGAATAACACAGTCACCCTAAGAGAGTAAGGATCATGATGACAAAACACCTGTAACTTCTGAAAGTTCTCATTGTCATACCTAAATCCACACTACACAATATAGCCAAGGATTTGTGGAGCTTGGCCATCACACCTATTTGAGCTTGTGCGTTTTGATGGGCTGAACACCCCCGTTCGGTTTGCGGTCGAAAATTCGAACCTAACAAAAGTTTGACTGCGAACTTCAAACCAGGACAGTTCACTAAACGGTATCTTACCATATCCGATTATGCGGTAAGATACCGCACAGCTACTAAAATGTATTATTAGGTCATGCAGTATTTTAGTAATGAAAACATTCTTTAATATTTCAGCTGTCAGCAGAGTTTCCCGCTGAGAGCAGAATGTAAAAAGAATTGTCGGCAATTAAAACATTTAAAAAAAAACGGTGTGGGGTCCCCCCTCCCATCCATACAAAGCCCTTCAGGTCTGGTATGGATTTTGAGGGGAACCCGCACGCCACAATTTTTTAAAGAATGGCATGGTGGTCACCCCAAAATCCATACCAGACCCTTATCTGAGTTAGCAGCCCGGCAGATAGGAAAAGGGAAGGAGGGGCTCGTCCCCCCCTCCTGAACCATACCAGGCCACATGCCCTCAGCATGGAGGGTGTGCTTTGGGGAAGGGGGGCTTCCTCCTAAAGCAACTTGTCCCCATATTGATGGGGACAAGGGCCTCTTCCCCAGTAGTTGTGGGGTCTGTGGGCAGGGGGCTTATTGGAATCTGAAAGCTCCCTTTGACAAGGGAGCCCCCATATCCCACTCCCCCATGTTTATGAGTATGGGGTACATGGTACCGTTACTCATTCACAAAAAAAGTGTAGTGTAAAAAATGACAGAAGTCAGTCTTTGACAAATCCTTTTTATGAAAAACAAAAATAAAAAAATGTCCCCCGAAGTAGATCTAGCGTCAATCATGATGCCCACCACCACCGCTGACCTGAAAAAAGAAAAAAAAAACACCTAACTCTTGACGCTGGCTCCAGCCATCTGACAGCTGCGCTGGCCTGACAGTTCTTAAATATCCACATGGTGACCCCACCCCCTTGTAACATCATCATGCTCTGTGATTGGCCAAGGCATTGCACCTGACCTGTGGTCAGGTGGATTGCTTTGGCCAATCACAATGCACTGTCAGGGTGCATTGTGAGGCACAGCAGGCGAACAGCCCGCCGAAAGTCCTTACTGTTCATGTGTTTGCCGAACACACGACCAGCCAATGTTCGAGTTGAACTTATATTTGACTTGAACATCAAGCACAACTCTAATGTTGAGCAAGCTTCCCCTTGCAGCTACATCAGCCTTCACTCTTCTGGGAAGGTTTTCAGCAAGATGTTAGAGTGTGTGTAAGAATCTATGCCAAATAGCCAGAAGACTATTTGAGAGGTCAGGTACGACATTGGATGAGAAGACCTGGCTTGCAATCAATGGATCAGGTCTTCCCGAAGGAAGTCACTCAGCTAATCAGAGTTGCAGTCAGGGCTCTGAGCAGGTCACTCTAGTTTCTTCAGGCAAAACTGGTCAAACCAATTCTTTATGGGGAAGGATTTGTGCACAGGGACATGCCTATGCTGGAACACAAAAGGGTTTGAAATCACACTGGAGAAAATGATTTGCCAAGAGGTTGTAGCCTCACCTAGAAGAATCAAGAAAAACTTTGGCTGCTATACACATAATCATTAGACCCTGTTGCAAAAACTAATTCCTGGAATATAGTACTTGCAAAGTTACATAGTTAAGTTGAAAAAAGATACAAATCCGTCTAGATCAATGAATAGAAAAAAACAGAATATATAAATAAAAAAACCTCGATATACAAAATTCTATACTCAGAGTTGATCCAGAGGAAGGCAAAAAAAAACCTATAAAGCATAACCTACAGTACTTTCTGATCCCCTAAAACACAGTTGGATATTTCCTGGATCAACAGTCCCTGGCGTTATTACCTATTAATGTTAATTAATGTTATTAATCCAGTTACAGTCTATTTGGAGCACTTTTTGCAAAAAAGTAGACAGTTACGTCTTCTGCTGCCCATGTCCTTGATCTCTGAAGTTGTAAGAAGAACTTACCCGTAAAGAATTTTCAGAAAATGACACCTCCAGGAGTATTAGGTTCCTGGTCTTCAGCTGCTTATTGTGGTTCAATCTGCTTGGCCCTGTCACCAAAAGAACCACCAAGTACAGAGGTAAACAGGCAATCCAACTCTCATGGAAGTGTCCATTTCTGAAGATTCTTCAACCAATGATTTCTCTTTACTACAAAAAGAATCAGTGGCGCAAGCAGCAGGGCACCTGACTAAATACCTTCTTCTTGGCAGGTCATTCTTTATTCCAAGCATTCACTTTAGTGACGGAGTCACTTTAAAATAAGAACTCTATTGAATAAGGTTGATGGTACATTATAGATGAATTCAGTGTAAGCCAGAAAATCATAGAACTCAATGTTGTGTAAGGTTTAGCGTGCCGTTACCCATTAGAGGAAATGTTTTTTTGTTTTCAAGAAAGGTCTATTATAGTATTATAGCTGTTAATCTATAGCTCCAGAGTCATTTCAGCTGGCCCTTTTATCCAGGCCCTGGCTATTACTGAAGCAAATACGGTTTCACAGTAGGTGACCACATGAATACAGGAGCATGTTCACAACTATAGACTTATTTCCATCTGTATAATGACTATCCTGGCCTCCTGCCTTGAAGTCAGCAATCACTGCTGGGATTTGGGGCTATATGGGAGTAACAGGCACCTCTCCTCCAAATCCCCTCTGTTTTTTGCAAGTCCAATTAATGATGTGCACCTGTGCAGGTTTGAAAAGGATATATACATGTATATGTTCAACTTAACATATGTAACTCTATCAATGTATGTTCCAAACAAATCTTTTTGGTGTTTATTATTTGCAATGATATAAGCAGAAGGAAGTATCAATATGTCATTATAAAAATGGATTGTGCTTAGTGTTTCCAAGGAATCAAGGAATGGGGGGAGGGGGGTATTTTTAAATGAAGGAAAATAGATAGGAACAGCTATTACCAAACAGCCCTCTATGTTATATTATGTGTCCATGCACACATAGATTTTTAGAAGCTTTTTAGTAGCAGTAGAGAAAGGAAAAATAATAAACAGGGCAGTGCATCCAGAAGCAGCAGTATTTTGGCAGAAAGAAACCCTTGACACGTGTAAATGCACCTAAACTCCTGTTAACGCTAGGCGCATTTAGTGCTTGAGCGTTAATTCATTTCAATGGCTAGAATAAATTATTATTCTGGCCAATGAAGTTATATAACGCCCAAGCACTTGACGCTTGTAAACGCACCTGAATGCTTGTAGAAGCGTTAAGATGCTTTGACAAGCATCAGTTGTTTATTCTGCCAAAATTCTGTTGCCGTGAGGAGAAGCATTTTTAAAATGTCCTGTGTGCATGAGGCCTTACACTTATATTCAAACATAAGCTTGCCCTTAACCTCCTCGGCGGTATGATTCTTTCCGATTTTTTGTGCTGAAAGCGGTACCATTTTTTTGCATGGAAATATGTAGTTTTTTATTGTAGGCTGTAATTTTTAGGAATAACTCACTGAAATCTGTACGAACAAGAGTTTAGTAAACATTCCGGATATGATAAAACTTGAAACACGAAATCATAAATTATAATTTAATAAATAATCATAAAAAATAATAATATAATAATAATAAATTGAATTCAATAATATAATCAAACCAAAAACACTGAAATTTGAAATACAGAGGCAAATTCGCACATCGCTGAGCAAAGTCGCAAAATCGTTTTCAGTGTCTGATGACGAATTTCCCCACGAATCATTATCACTCAATTCTGCAAGTGGTTCTGGTTTACTATCGCTGTTCTCTAGCTGGTCTAAAACCGCTTTTGACGTAAAGGGACGCTTTTTGGACGCCATGGACTTTTCTAAGTTTCCATTCAGAAAGAACAGTCTAAATGCAGGCAGGGCACAAGACAAAGCAGTAGGGACAAAATATGTGTGAAATGCATTGAAACAGCAATGACAGCAAAAATTAAATTTTTTAAAAATTTCAAATTTGCCGCCGGTTCCGGCGCCCGTATGTCCCGACGTCACAGGGACCGGAACACGGAAGCCGGATGCCGGCATCGGCCAGAGGAGATGGCCGGGGACGCTGCAGAGGACACATCGCGGGAGCGAAGGACAAGGTAAGTGCTGCAGGGACTCCCTGATTAACGCCGCATGGTAAGCCCGAGTGTAGCTCGGGGTTACCGCTCTTGGTACTCAAATTTTACCCCGAGCTACACTCGGGAAAACCGCTAAGGAGGTTAAAGTGGTTGTAAAAGCACAAGGTTTTTTACCTGCATGCATAGAAAAAACCTTCTCTGTACAGCATTCCCCCCAGCCCCCCTAATACTCACCTAAGCCCCCTCTCGATCCAGAGATGTGCACTGGAGTTTTGGCTATCCCAAATCTCCCTCTCCTCATTGGCTGAGACAGTCAATCACAGCCAGTGGGCCAATGAGAAGAGAGAGGGGGCAGGGCCAAGCCACGGCTCCGTGTGTGAATGGACACACGGAGCAGTGGGTGCCCCCATACCAAGTTGATTGCTGTGGTGGCACCAGAGAGGAGGGAGGGGCCAGGAGAGCCGAGAAGAGGATGTTCTGGGCTGCTCTGTGCAAAACCACTACAGTATGATATGTTTGTTATTTTTAGAAAAACAAAATTAAGCTTTTAGTATCTCATTAACATAATTCCAATGTCAGTTCATCAGGTGGACATGCATCAAGTGCTGTGACAACTGTTTCATATCTTTTTGCTAAACCACTAAGTAACAGTGCTGTGACATGAAAATCTTTTATTTCCTCTCCTATACCTCTCCGGTGTTCAACCATTTCCAGGGTGTTCCTTATGCAATCCTACATATTCTGGTCTTTCACCAGCTTGGCTTGATAGAGCTTTCTAATTAAATACAGTTTGTTACTGAGATTAGCTATTTCGTGCACCTTTTGTAACCCATTCCACATTTCTTTAGCAGTTTCACACTTACATATATGATTTGATCATCTTCTATACTAAGAGAGATTGTGCTCTGAGCTTTATGGTCTTTCTCTATTCTCTCATCTGAAGGGTGTTCTGGCCTGACTTCATTTTTACATTTCCACATACCTTATCCTTTTAGCAGCATTTTCATCCTGGATTTCCAAGACTGGTAGTTCTGGTTTGTCAGATTTGCAAATGAAAGTTTTGTTGCAGCTGTGTTATTGACCATTTTCTTTTATTCCGTTGCAGTCTTCTTTCTGTTGCTGTTCCTTGCACTTCTCTGCTCTCCTATGACTGGGTGTCTGGGCTCATAACTTCTGTATATAGAAAAGATTCTGTATATAGTCCTAAAGAAAAGTGTACCTGTCCATGTGTGTTTATCTGTTGCTTCTCAAAGCAAACAGGAAACAGGAAATTTTATTATAGAGAAAAGACATAGAGCTTAACCATAGATGCAGATACAAACTGCCATCTACTGGTTGAAGAATATATTATAAATTATAGAAAAACATTTTTTTCTTATCTACAACAAGAGTTTTTTCTGATTATAATAGAAAAAAAGTGCAGCGCTTAAATAAATATACAATATATCTAAAGATAATAATAAACAGTGTAGTGACACACTCAATCCCATTAGAAATACTCAAATACAAGGGGATAACACACAAAAAATTGTGCAACACGTGACTTCCCACTAAGGGAATATAACAAGTGCAAGTGATAAATGCTCCAATCGTGATTCACAAAAAATGCCACAGTGACTCTCAATAATTAATATAAACTCAAAATACAGTCCACACACAGTGCATATATATACACTATATACAATCTGATGAAAGTGCTTCCATTCGATGATCATGCAAGTGACTGTGTAAAATTTGTGTTCAATCCTCCAGTGACCTAAGTGGCCCCTCACCTCATAGACTCGACCCTACAGGGTCAGCTCGCTCAAAAGATCACAGCAATCCTGATAAGGGCAGATTCATCACAGGCTCCCCTCAAGGAAAAGAACGCTCCTTATTCCAAGCCTCCATGCAGTATAGTAATATTCTCCCCGGATCATAGATAGACAAAGAAAACTACCATAGTGTAATCCGTTTTATTTAACCATATATAATAACGGTTGCCCACTCACATGTAACTCCTTCTTGTGTACAACTTCATATCACCTCATGTTAGAGGTGTACTCCATGGGTATCCAAAAGGTGTTCCAATATGACGCCGGAAATGACGTCACAGCGCATCCGGAACTACCTCCTCGCGTACCAACGTGTTGCGTCACGTTATCACGTGACTTCCTCAGGGTACCCTTTCATCAGATTGTATATAGTGTATATATATGCACTGTGTGTGGACTGTATTTTGAGTTTATATTAATTTTTGAGAGTCACTGTGGCATTTTTTGTGAATCACGATTGGAGCATTTATCACTTGCACTTGTTATATTCCCTTAGTGGGAAGTCACGTGTTGCACAATTTTTTGTGTGTTATTCCCTTGTATTTGAGTATTTCTAAGGGGATTGAGTGTGTCACTTCACTGTTTTTTAGTATCTTTAGATATATTGTATATTTATTTAAGCGCTGCACTTTTTTGTATTAATTAGTCACTTCACCTAATAGGTAATAAGGTTAGTGTCAGCAGCTTTTTTAGGGTTAGGGCTCTATTTCAAGCGCAGGAGGATTTTTTCTTTATTCAATAGAAAAAAAGTGAATTTTTGATCGCATAGACAAAAAATTAACATATTTTTGTGCTGTAAAACATTACGAAAAGAAAACCATGTTAAAAAAAACTATTATTTTGTTATCTTAAAAAATATTTTTTATCAGAAGCACCATGAGACTGATACACACATGACAAGAGCCAGGTTAAATCATGTATGTAGGACTGTGTGAGTGAAAATGTACAAACTTTCACTTACATGTCGTTTGTACAGTGAGATCCTAGTTTGCTTTGTGCATTGAACGTCCAAATAATGCTGCTTTTATGAACTGCAAAATGAGTATACCAAGCAATTAAACATAACAAAAACAGGGGAACCACCACCAATTTCACAATATTAATGGGGAGAAGCTGCCTTAAGAGTGTAATAATGCTGTAAATATTGATCTAAGAAAAGGCGCTATTCATATCAATTGTTACAATAAATGCTTCTCACATAAATAATTATAGTACACACCAGGGGTGGACTGACAACTCCTGGGGCCCCCGGGCAATAGGGGATCATGGGGCCCGTGTGTCCTTGCCCAAACTCAAAAAAGCCTATGAAAAAGGTACCAGGGGCATCTCATGGGGCCCCCTACTGACCCCGGGCCCTCAGGCAGTGCCCGAGTTTCCAAATGGTCAGTCCGCCCCTGGTACACACTAATCAACATCAAAAAGTGTTAAAATAAATATGAAAGTGTTCATAACGAAGAAAGTCCCTATAGTAGTTCCACAAAGTCACTATCCACATTATGTGCTCAAAAAACGAAGATCGAGTGATCCAGTAATACAAGTGTATTTACATCGTGCAGTGCGAGTAATAACTCAACAGACAAGGCAAACCGTATTCCATTATATCAAAGCGACCAGTATCTTCAGATTCTTCAACATGGCATATTCTTGCAAGCAGGGTAAGGGCTCATGTACACTGCAGCTGCTTAACTGACGTTCAGGAGGTGTTCAGCGTTTTTTTTCAGCAGCCCCTGAACTCTCCCTAATCTTTTCCTATGTGTCCATGTACACATAGTCGTTTACAGTAATTTTTTTGAACGCACCAAACTTGTGTTCAGGAGCATATTTTACCGGCGTTTCAAACGCCAAATGCTTGTAAACACGTGTAAACGCGGCTAACCGTGTTTATAAGCGTTTGCGTTTAGAAGAATTTTTTAACTGTTCCATGTCCAGATGCTGTCCAGAGCCTTTTTTCATCACCAGAAATGCATGCAAAGCATTTTCCATGTATTCAAATGGGCCCGGTACACCAGCGCAGTCAGTTCCAAGTTTCAAGTGAAGGAAAAAATGGTAGAACGTGCCACATTATACTCATGATGGGATCCATAGTGAATACAACCAGAAAAGACAGGTAATTTCAACACATACTGCTATCTCTGCTTCTGCTCTCTCTATTTCTCTCAAAATGTCTGAAATAGTTAATTATTTACTATTTTTCAGTGCATTCTGGGCATTTGGGAAGGTCTCCTGAGGTTATCTTTTAAAAACGCTTCTAAACGCAAACGCACATAAACGCGGTATGCAAACGTGGCTAAACTGACTTTTTTTAACCTACATTTTCCAGCAGTCAGTTTCCATTGTTCAGAAGAGTTTTCCAAACGCCCCGTGTACCTGAACCCTAAAACAGCACAAACACTCAAAGAAAGAGGTTTCTATAGTACTGGGCCCAGCCATTTGTCGCCACTTCCGGTCCCTTCCTTCCGTCACTTCCAGTGGTTGGATCCGGTCTGTGGAACTCATGCCGGCTCAGACATTGCAAGCGGCGGCACATAGTATTTGATTCTTCCTATGCCTATTGAAAGTGCCTTCAGCACTGAAACATGTGAGTGCAATATATTCTTTATACCTTTCTGGAATTTAAATAAACTTGCTGCACTATAGAAACCTCTCTTTCTTTGAGTGTTTGTGCTGTTTTGGACTTTTCATATTTAATTTGACACTTTGTTGATGTTGATTAGTATGTACTATATTTATTTATGTGAGAAGCATTTATTGTAACAATTGATATGAGTAGCACCTTTCCTTAGATCACTATATACAAAACATTTGTTAAAAAGACGCTGAAATTTAACAAAAAGTGTCCAAAGCAATGAAAGGGGAGTTCACAAAAGTTAAAAAAAACTTTAAAAGATACTTAGGTTTATACACTTTGATGTTGTATGAAGAAAGTCATTGTATGTACATTATTGCAATCTATTTACATTGTAATCTACATTTCAAGCACCAAGGTATGGAATCTTATACAGGGAATGGTGCTTGAACTTTGCACATGCGCACAGAGATTTGTGCATTGTCAGTGTTATATCCTCATGAGGATGGTTCACTGAGGCTTTCTGAAAATTAAAGTGTCTTAAGGAAAAAATGCAAAGTAAAAAAAAAAATATATATATATATATACAGTTTACTTTAAAGTTCTGCAATACATGCACATTTCCCCATGTAGCACAGACCTCAGACGGGGCTTGTTTGGTCCCTGGTCCTACTCCCTGTAGGGCACATGTCAACACAGTAGTTCACAGTTAATCAGAAACAACAAGTCTTTTTGCAGTTTATTTGCCAGTTCAACTTGGATAGGGTGAGGGTGAGTCTTGGGATTCTACAAAACTAGCAGAAATAGAATGGAGGACACTAGTGACTGATTTGCTTCTTCAGCATGTAACCACCCTAAGTTGAGGCTCTGTTCATGCTGTGTGTTCTGGTTGCAGGTGATCGCGCTGCTCTTAGAAGACGCATGGGGCTGCATTCATTCTGAATAGCACCCCCGTGCACCTTAGCCTGCAGTGTGATTGCGGTTGCGGGAACCACTCGGAAACCGCATGGTCAAAAATACCATGTAGTTTCTCTGTGGCTCCATTTTCCAAAAAGTGTATACACCTTTTTTTGTGTGCGGAAATGGGGGCACAGCAACTTATTGAATGGGCTACCGTGCCTGAGCAAACGCGGACCGCACGGCGGTCAGCAATAATGTGGACCAAGGCTTAAATTAACTAACAATGTAGGAATCCCTCAACAGGCGTATAACCCTGAGACAAGAAACTGTAGTGAGCTCTCCAAAAGGTGGCAAGGACAGTCTCTAGGATCCTCAAGGCTAGTACTCACTGGTCCCTGAGTACTGTAATGCCTCTGGTAGCACCAGTCAGTCTCTGTACTTGATGCCTCTGGCCTGGATCCTCTGAAATGCTTTCTGAACTGCTTCAGGGTACTCTGGACAGAAGCCCCCAAGCTCTAGCTGGGGCTGGGACCTCAAAAGGATTTCTTCTATTCTGAAGCTGGCAGCCCAGTGGTGCGATGGCTGGGTCTTACTCACCCAGGAACAATAGACTGCTGCTCTAGGCCCCAGCCTATTTATACCTTTATCAGCCCTCTGCTGGCCACCCTCCTGACCAGGGATTGGCTGTGTCTATATAGTGATTCAGGCCAGGGTCTGCCTCTCCCACCCACTGTATCCCAGAAATCAGTGGGAAGCAGGGGAAGGTAGTTGAGCCTGCACAAGCAGAACCCAGAGCAGCCAAAAGCAATTGAACACTGTTCCCCTGCTACAGTGCAGACAAAAACTAAACTTATCTGAACTCTAGCAGCCTAACTAGGAGGGTGCTACACCCATGTGTGGGTACTCCCATGTTGAAAACACACAGCATTTTTCTGAACCAAGTGGTCTCAGCCCTACACAGTTTTCTTTTGCTCAATCACTTGAGCTACAGAAGATTTTACCCACTTCATGACCAGGCCATTTTTTGCTATTCTGCACTGCGTTACTTTAACTGGCAATTGCGCAGTACCCAAACAAAATCTATATCATTTTTTTTTTTCACACAAATAGAGCTTTTTTTTGTGGTATTTGATCACCACTGGGTTTATTATTTTTTGAGCTAAAAATGAAAAAGGAAACACTATATTTGTTTACTTTCTGCTATAAAACATATCCCCAAAAAATAATAATAAAAAATCAAATTACTTCATAAATTTTAAATCTATTCTGCTACGTTTTTGATTTTAAAAGTCCCAATAAGTGTACTTTGATTGGTTTGTGGGAAAGTTATAGTGCCTACAAACTATTTTTTTTTAAATACTATTTTTTTTTAACTACTAATGGCAGCGATCAGTGACTGCAAAACTGCGGCGGGCAATCTGACACTAACTGATGCTGGGGGAACTAACTGACATCACCAGTGACACTAATACAGTGATCAGTTATAACACTACACACTGTCACTGTACTAATGACACTGGCTGGGAATGGGTTAACATCTAGGGCATTCAAGGGGTTAAATATGTGCCTAACAATGTGTAATGTGTGTACAGTGTGCTGCTTTTTCTAGCTGATCCCTTGCTTTGTAGGGGATGAGAAACTGAGATTGCTCCCTTGCTTCAGGGCTCCGTGTAGTTTACCAACATTAGTGCTCTGGGCTGTGATCAGCAGGTCCCAGCCGTGAATCATTCACAGGGGCTTGCTGACAGGTGATCACAGCGGGTGCCGAGCGGGGGGCATGAGCGTGTGCGTACTAAACCCGGTAGTAGGCGGTGACATATCAGTATGTCACTTTGCCTACAACCGCAGCCCGCACTGTACTGCAGGTGAGTGGCGGAGGTAGGCAAAGTGACGTACTGGTATGTCGCTGCCTACTACCAGGTTTATTGCAGACAAGTGGTTAACTACTGAATCCTTCTCACTGTCCTCATTTCCACAACATAGGAAATGCTTGTCCTGTAGTCCAAGATAAGAAGGAGGAAAGCTAAATATTCTTCTTGAGATAACATAGGAAGTGTGCACAGAACACGGGGCAGTTCTGCATTTCTAGCAGGAAAAACGTGTATTTTTTTGTTGAACAGTATAATGAACAATATTGTCCAGAGAGATGAAAACTATTCTATTTAGAAATTATACATCTTAGCTGGTGAATGTTCAGACTCATACAGTTCATAGCAAACCACCCTTATTAGTGTAGTGCTACCCTTGTGAGAGATGTTGTGTTTATAGGTATTTATGTATTTTTATTATTTATTACAGAAACCTATATAGTGCTGTCAACCTACGCAGCGCTTTACATATATATTGTACATTCACATCAGTCCCTAACCCTCAAGGAGCGTACAATCTAAGATCCCTAACTTACATTCATACACACACATACAGGTGAAACTCAAAAAATTAGAATGACGTGCAAAAGTTCATTTATTTCAGTAATGCAATTTAAAAGGTGAAACTAATATATGAGATAGACTCATTACATGCAAAGCAAGATAGTTCAAGCCGTGATTTGTCATAATTGTGATGATTATGGCTTACAGCTCATGAAAACCCCAAATCCACAATCTCAGAAAATGAGAATATTGTGAAAAGGTGCAATATTCTCGGCTCAAAGTGTCCCACTCTAATCAGCTAATTAAGCCATAACACCTGCAAAGGGTTCCTGAGCCTTTAAATGGTCTCTCAGTCTGGTTCAGTAAGAATCACAATCATGGGAAAGACTGCTGACCTGACAGTTGTGCAGAAAACCATCATTGACACCCTCCATAAGGAGGGAAAGCCTCAAAAGGTAATTGCAAAAGAAGTTGGATGTTCACAAAGTGCTGTATCAAAGCACATTAATAGAAAGTTATGTGGAATGGAAAAGTGTAGAAGAAAAAGGTGCATAAGCAGCAGGGATGACCGCAGCCTGGAGAGGATTGTCAGGAAAAGGCCATTCAAAAGTGTTGGGGACTTTCACAAGGAGTGGACTGAGGCTGGAGTCAGTGCATCAAGAGCCACCACACACAGACAGATCCTGGACATGGGCTTCAAATGTCATATTCCACTTGTCAAGCCACTCCTGAACAACAAATAACGTCAGAAGCGTCTTACCTGGGTTAAAGAAAAACAGACCTGGGTCTGTTGCTCAGTGGTCCAAAGTCCTCTTTTCTGATGAGAGCAACGTTTGCATCTCATTTGGAAACCAAGGACCCAGAGTATGGAGGAAGAATGGAGAGGCACACACTGCAAGATGCTTGAAGTCCAGAGTGAAGTTTCCACAGTCTGTGTTGATTTGGGGAGCCATGTCATCTGCTGGTGTTGGTCCACTGTGCTTCATTAAATCCAGGGTCAATGCAGCCGTCTACCAGGAGATTTTGGAGCACTTCATGCTTCCTTCCGCAGACGAGCTTTATGGGGATGCTGACTTCATTTTCCAGCAGGACTTGGCACTTGCCCACACTGTCAAAAGCACCAAAACCTGGTTCAATGACCGTGGGATTACTGTGCTTGATTGGCCAGCAAACTCGCCTGACCTGAACCACATAGAGAATCTATGGGGCATTGCCAAGAGAAAGATGAGAGACATGAGACCAAACAATGCAGAAGAGCTGAAGGCCACTATTGAAGCATCCTGGTCTTCCATAACACCTCAGCAGTGCCACAGGCTGATAGCTTCCATGCCACGCCGCATTGAGGCAGTAATTGCTGCAAAAGGGGCCCAAACCAAGTACTGAGTATATATGCATGATTATACTCTTCAGAGGTCCGATATTGTTCTATGTACAATCCTTGTTTTATTGATTGCATGTAATATTCTGATTTTCTGAGATTGTGGATATGGGGTTTTCATGAGCTGTACGCCATAATCATCACAATTAAGACAAATCACGGCTTGAACTATCTTGCTTTGCATGTAATGAGTCTATCTCATATATTTGTTTCACCTTTTAAGTTGCATTACTGAAATAAATGAACTTTTGCACAATATTCTAATTTTTTGAGTTTCACTTGTACTAGGGCCAATTTGGACAGGATCCAGTTAGCCTACCAGCATGTCTTTGGAGTGTGGGATGAAGCTGGAGTACCTGGAGGAAGCCCATGCAGGCACAGGGAGAACATGCAAACTCCAGGCAGGTTGTGCCATGGTTGGGATTTGAACCAATAACCCTAGTGCTGCCAGGTGGAAGTGCTAACCATTTAGCCACTGTGCTGCCCCAATCCCTAAGCTTTGCACAGCCAGGCAACACCCATTTTCCACACTTGCATCCACATCAAGTCTGTGACCTTAGTTTTTGTTATTTTATTAGGGGAAATAACTTGGATAGGGTAACAGGGAATATAGGATGCCTGACTTAACTGAATCAATGCAAAGGGAAAACTTCCTTCCTATTTACAGAAACAGATCCTGGACTGTTCTTCTCCTTACAAGCGATCAGTCTTTGCGGATAAGTAGCAACAGCCCCTTACGGGCGAGGAACTCACAGCCCCTTGGAAATCAACTTAGCTTCTTGTAAACTGCATGCAAAGATGTCTCCTCCCTGCAGAGCTGCTCTCAGCTCCACATCCTACAGACACTACCAGCTCTCCTGGATGTTCTGAAGGTCTCCTGGGACAAGGATAAAGGATTAAGCACAGCGCTCTCCCTTGAATGCTTGCTACATGTTGCAGCTGTTCCCCTTGCAAATCCCTGGGTGTGCTGATGTACTCACTCTGTCCTCTTTGCTCCCACTGCTCCCAGGCAATGATCCTGTTCATATCATGATGCTGAATGGATCTTCCTGAGCCAGCCCGAACCCAGTCTGGAGGCCATCCCCTAGACCTTGGAGACCCCTCCCAGGCCACCAACCATCTCCTCAGCACTCCATCTTCCACTCCCCAGCCAGCCTGACTGTCCCATATTTATGAGCTGGTCCACCACTCTACCAGCGCCTTCAAACCTGGGATTGGTTAGACTTCCATTAACATGCAGATTAGGTCTCCACCCCTTCTACCCACTGGCTTCTGGAAGGTTCCCATGGTCCAGGTGGAGGCGATAGAGTCCCAACATTTTAAGCCATCCAGCTTGACCTGCAGTAACCCGACCTTAATCACAGACTCACAGTTACCATGAGTTACTAATAGATTTGCCTACAGTATTCTACCCGACCTTAATCACAGACTCACAGTTACCATGAGTTACCAACAATTTTGCCTACAGTATTCTAGCAGTACACTAGAGGGTGCTACTAGGGGTGGACTGACCATTTGGAAACTCGGGCACTGCCCGAGAGCCCGGGGTCAGTAGGGGGCCCCATGAGATGCCCCTGGTACCTTTTTCATAGGCTTTTTTGAGTTTTGGCAAGGATACAGGGGCCCCATGATCCCCTATTGCCCAGGGGCCCCATGAGTTGTCAGTCTGCCCCTGGGTGCTACATTAGTAAACTCAGCGCATATTTGTTACAGCCTGTGAGCAAACATTTGCTCACAACATGGATAGCTAAAAACAATTTGCTTATCCCAGTGGTATAGATCTTATATATGTTAGTAAATTAGGTTCATCGCAACCTATATTGTGAACTCCACATTACCATCAATATGCTTTGTTTTTCTTTATCATACTTTATTTTGAGCAAGATTGCTATAACTGTCAGGATATTCTATCCCAGGTAATGAGATCTTAACATGTCCCCACTCTCTCCTCACTATTTATCATTTCTTCTTTTGCAGGTGGAGGAAAAAGATCTTTATAGGCAATAAAATTCCATATGAAATATGGTTATTGATGCGGTCAGTGATAGGAATCCTCCCAACCCCGGTACAATAAATGTGAGTATTTTACAGGCACGCACACAGGGATAATAACAGTCTTGAGTCATTATGCAAGAAGATACACTATTGCATACACATTTCCATGGATTAGTCATGCACTAAATTTACAGGGTCACCAGCGCTGCAAAATTAGACAAACTGGCCTTGGCAGAATCTGCTGTGAACATCCTGAGCAGTGATATTCCCCCATCAATCTCTGCTGCTTCATGGGGTTGATTTACTAAAACTGGAGAGTGCAAAATCTGCCAAAGCTGTGCATGGTAGCCAATCAGCTTCAAACTTCAGCTTGTGCAATTAAAGCGCAGCTCCACCCAAAAGGGGAAGTTCCACTTTAAGCCTTTGTCCCTCGCTCCCCATTAAGGATTGGCACCTTTGGGGAGCGGGTACCTGAATTTGACAGGTACCCCCACCCACTTCTGCTGCGATCGCCTAGGTGATCGGAAGCGGAAGTTGTCTTCCCCCCCTCCCTCCCCGTAGTCTTTTGGGACACATGACAGGTCCCAGAAGACTACGGGGCCATTCACAAAGCGCAGTGCTTCTCGCGCATGCGCAGTGGGCACTCGACTGTGAAGCCGCAAGCTGTCACTGAAGATGCCGGCGCCAGGGAGAGAAGACGGCCAGCGAAACCAGCCGTGGCGAGGACACCGCGGGACCGAGGGAGAGGTAAGTGGCTGTGTTTTAAAAGTCAGCAGCTACAGTTTTTCTAGGTGCTTTTTTTTTTTTTTTTTTCAGGTGGAACTCTGCTTTAAGCTTTGGTAAAAAAAAACTAGAAGCTGATTGGTTTTTATGTAGAGCTGCACCAGATTTTGCACTCTCCAGTAAATCAAGCCCACTGTCCAAGCTAAAGATATGTCAGCAGCTTTGACTCTGATAGGCTGATAGAGACAAAATAGGGAATGCCAGTCAGGACAAGAGATCATCTGATAATGGAGAAAAATCCATGAACACTAGTAAAGTTTGCTGCACTGCAATGCACTTATTTCCCTCCACCCAAAACTGTTTTGAAGCATCACTGAGCTCTCGGTTTAAGGCCTCATGCACACTGGGCCTTTGCAAACACAAAATCACCAAAAGTAGTGCAGGAACTACTTTCAAAATGGGTGCGACTCCGACGCAATCAAAGTTCCACTGCGAACAATAGATTGCGACTTGTCATGCGATTTGAACTGTCAAATCACATGACAAGTTGCATCAGTGTGAACGGGGGCTTAAAGTTTACCTAAAGGCAAAACTTTTTTTAGTTGTGGATAGAGTGGAGATGAATTAGAACATCTATTAAGTTATTATTGCTGCCTGTGCCCCCCCCCCTCCCATTCAGCCTCTCTATTTACCCTATTTACCATTATTATTGAAAGTGAAAGTAAAAGAAAATCCCTCATTTTGAGTCATCCCCAAAAAAGTAATTTTCCAATGGGGACACTAGTTTTGGTGGTCTTGGGGGTCCCCAATGGATTCCTTTAATTTGCAGAGATTTCCTCTCACATCCTGTTTGACTATGGGACAGGAAGTGTAGGGAAATCTAAGTAATGGGTCACAGATGGTGAAAAAAAATCTGATAGGGGTTATAGCCCTCCTTTTTTCTATCCAAGATGAGAAAAAAGTTTTGCCTATAGTTCTGCTGTGAGACCCTTTTATTGGCTAACTTAACATTTATTATTGGTCAAAATGTAAAGTCATATACAGGCATACCTCGGTCTACGAATTTAATGCGTTCTCCGGAACGTTTCGTATTGCGAAAAAATGTGAAATGCAGTTTCCCATAGGAATGCATTGAAAACCAATTAATCCGTTATGGAGGTCAGAAAAAAGTAAAAAAAATCTGTTTAAAACTCTTTATAAAGTGCACTTTAAAGGCATAAATACTGTACAGGGACGTGATTAAAAATTTCCAGAATGGCTCCAAAACTCGAAGCAAAAACCGCTCCAACACCTCCACACTCGACGCCACGTGCTACCCGCAGACTCCAGCATGCACGGGGCCAGTGCTATAAACCTCCCAGGCGCAATGCATCCTGAGGAAACTTGCTTCGTATTGCAAAAAATTTGTAAACTGCGGCATTATTTTCAATGGATTTTCATTCGCAAACCGAAAATTAAGTTAACCGAGGCGTTTGTAAACCGAGGTACGCCTGTATTCATTCCCACATCATATTTCTATTATTTATAGCATATTCCTGTTAATCTAAATGATTTTGAAGTTTGTAAACTTACTTTGATCCCCACACATTTCCTTCCTGGGATTCTGTGGCACATAGTCACTATGCCTTGTGAGTAAGCACTGCTGTGTCACACATTTCATAGAGCCCGCCTTCTGATCTACAGAGGTGCTGAGAGGAGAAGTTTCAGGAGGCGGAGTCAGTACAGGAATCACTGCTTGCAGGCAGCAAGGTACCATGGGATATGTAGTCCTTAGAAATGGAAAGTAAACAGCAGAGGAGAAGCTGCAGAGTATGTTGGGAACCCAGGAGGGTGTGGAAAGAGATGGCCATCAGACAGGCAGAACTCACAACATGAAAGGAGATTTTTCAGGTAAGATTATATTAGGTTGTCAAATAAATATATTGTTTGTATTGGTATGATGATGTTATAGAATTGAATGTATACTGCGACCATACTTCTCTTTTTAAGTTGTTAAAGCTGCACACTTGTAGAATAACTTACGTACTTTCTTCATGTTTTGAAACATGTAGCGCTAATTCATACCAAAAATATAATGACAAATTAATAAATTCAAGTTCTCAAAAAAGTCCAATAAATGTGACCATGTGTTAAATAAAAACCTGATCTTCAAACAGTGATGTGCCGCCAACAGGAAAAAAGAAAGATGTGAGGTGCCGCCAACAGGAAAAAGGAAAGAAAATTGTATTAAACTTTGGATTATTTTAAAAAATTACACTATGAGGAGCTTTTCTTCTCTTTGTATACATCCCATTATCTTTGAGCACAACGCTGGATCTTTATCATTGAGGCTAGCGGTGAAACTGCCTCCACCATCACCATTCAAAGCCTCTTACCGGAAAATATGACCACAAATCAAGCGGTCAAAAGCAGCAAATATGGAATAACATTGGACATATTGGATCTTTGATCTTCTCCACCAAATAAAGGCAGTTCCACCGCTAGACTCAATGATAAAGATCCAGCGTTGTGCTCAAAGATAATGGAATGTATACAAAGAGAAGAAAAGCTCCTCATAGTGTAATATTTTAAAATAATCCAAAGTTTAATACAATTTTATTTCCTTTTTTCTGTTGGCGGCACATCACATCTTTCTTTTTTCCTGTTGGCGGCACATCACTTTTTGAAGATATGGTTTTTATTTAACACATGGTCACATTTATTGGACTTTTTTTAGGAATTGAATTTATTAATTTGTCATTATATTTTGTGCATTAGTGGCATGACATTTTTGTTTTTCATAATCATTTTATATGTTGCCTGCATTTTGGTGTTAGCAGCTTTTCCACCACACAGTGCATTTAGCATTTAGCGCAGGTACACTTTATTATTCCTTTGAAAAATATAAAGACTGAAGAGGAGATCTAAATTATCCTTACCTTGCATATTTAATAGCTTAAAATGTATTTCCACTTTTGCAGCCAAATTGGGATAACACCTACAGTACTTTACATTTGTTACATGTCCCTATTCACTTAGCGTATCTTTAAAAAAATTAAAAACCACAGATCTTTAAGATGCCCAGTTCAGGATCCTCAACCAAGAAAAAGATTAGCCAGTTCTTTGTTTCTGAGCTGTGTTTGCCATAATTAACCCTGTCTGTACTGTGCTGGCAAATTTTCAATATCAGTTATAAGTAGATTTGAACACTGTCTGTCCTATCTAAGGGTTAATGGTGTAAAGGCTTGCATTGTACTGTATGTGAATGAAGACAGACTTGGGACAGGCTCATCTTAACATTGTTCAAAAATACCTTGCAGTCAGCCATGACACCTTCTGCTGAGAAACATCTAAAAAGGTAAGAAATGTTATTAAAATGTAAGGCATGCTGTGTGAATGGGAACACAAAACAAACACGTAGCATCCTCTAGTGTAGATACTGTAGTTTATTTAGGGTAGCTAGAGGCTGCTAAATGCCTGGGTGTGAGACAGAGGGTTTACTTCAGGGCAAGCTGGAGGGCTGTATAGGTCAGTCCTCTGATACCTCCCCCTGCTCTAGAAGCTTGGAGAAGCTTCTAGAAGTCAGTGAGTGGAGGTGAGGAGGAGGTGATCTGAATATTTATGGGAGTCTGGCCAGTCCCAGGCAGCAGGCCGGGCAGTGTGGCAGACTGGCCCATAAATATGACAGAGCCTGGCAAGCAAGGGAGTTGGGTTGAAGATGGAGAATTGAAGTGCTGCTGTGTAGCCTGTGAGGGGGCCCTAGAGAAGGAGGGTTCTGCCCCCAGGCTGGAGGTTGGATTAAGAAGGAATGGAGAAAGACAGAGCTCCACTGCCCTGCAGTCCACCAAGGGAAGACAGCCTTCAAGGCCTGGAAAAGAACCAGCCCAGCAGAATACCTGAAAGCACTGCTATCCATAGCTTCAGGACAAGGACAGTGTGAGTACCTCTACACCCCCAGGGACTATAAGTGAGAAGTCTGCTGGATGCAAGTTCTGGCAAGTCTTCCTGGGTAGGTTCTGGTATCAGATTCCATATGCAGGTGGGGTGGTATTTTGAACACTTGGGGACATGGAGCACCTACAAGTTGAAACTGAGGACACCAGACTCCTAGGAGGGGATTATATTTCTAAAGATTGTTGATGTTCCGGAGGGAATACATTCAAAATGCTAATTGCTAAAGAAGGAAGTTGTCTTCACTCTTCTTCTCCAAGTCAAGGCATCCCATAACCCCTTTTCCCTTTCCAAGTTGAAATCCCTAATAAATACAAAAAAACAAGCCCATGGACTGTTTCTTTGTACCTGGATACAAGTTGGAAAATGCGTGTTGCCCGGCTGTACAGGAAAAAAAGGGGGGACCAAAACCCTTATTTCCTGTTTTAAACTGATTATGCCAAGGATGGAAGCAGATCAATCCCAGCATGGTCAGTATGCCTCTGTGCCTTCTACTTGTTAGCTGAGTGATGCTGTGCCTACAAACAGTGTGCCTGTACTCCTGTGGTCAGACTTCTGCTGACACGCTGTCTACCCAGCCCTGTACAGATTGAATGACAGCCACTGGCATGTGATGTTGGCAGAAGCCTAACAAGGAGGGGCCAGTGAGAATCTCTCTCTACACTGTGAATACAGTAGGGTGATCAAACTGATGCTGTGCCACCTCCCAATAGCCCTGCCTAGCCATGCCAATTTTGAGTGACAGCAGCTGGAGTATGTGATGTGGGGTATTTGACATCTCCTCCTTCACCCTTCAGAGCCTAAAATGAATAGCAGTCATGTGACCACTTGTTAACAATCAGGGCCTATTCAACATAATTGCTGCCATATTTTCTCCACCCAGGCAGCCCAGGTGCATCGTATTGCCTGTCATTGACATAAATGGCTATGTGCTGCTGTACTCATGTTTACAGCAGTGCTATCAAGGGGTCAAAATCTTTACCAAGTAATTATAGACCTGTAAGCATAACTTCTATAGTTGGGAAGATACTGGAGAGTTTAATAAAAGACATCGATGAGTTCTTGCTGGAAAAAAATATTTTAAGCAACAGACAGCATGGGTTCATGAAAGACAGAAGTTGTCAAACAAATCAGATTTCTTTTTATGAGAAGGTGAGCAAAACCTTGGACAGAGGGGTGGCGGTGGACTTGGTATACTTGGACAGAGGGGTGGCGGTGGACGTGGTATACTTGGATTTTGCAAAAGTGTCTGACACAGTTCCCCACACACGGCTAATTTGTAAGGTAAAGTCTACGGGCTTGGAAAATTCTGTATGTAAATGGTTGGAAAATTGGCTGAAAGATCTTATTCAGAGATTAGTAGTTAATGATTCATACTCTGAATGGTCTAGGGTTGTCAGTGGTGTACCCCAAGGTTCAATGTTGGGACCCTTACTTTTTAATAAATTTATAAACGATATAGGGTCTGAGATTACAAATCCCATTTCAGTCTTTGCAGATGACACCAAGCTGTGCAGTGGAATAACATCCTTACAGGATGTCTCCAATTTACAAACTGACCTCAATGCACTGTTTAATTGGGCAACTATGTGGCAGATGAGGTTTAATGTTGATAAATGTAAGGTTCTGCACTTGGGGGCTAAGAATATGCATGCATCATACATACTGGGGGGGGGGTACAATTGGGGGAATCAATGGTGGAGAAGGATCTGGGAGTTCTGGTAGATCACAAGCTTAATAATGGAATGCAATGCCAAGCTGCGGCTTCTAAAGCGAGCAAAATCCTCTCTTGTATTAAAGAGGTATAGACTCCAGAGAGAGAGATATCATATTACCCCGGTACAAATCATTGGTAAGACCTCATCTGGAATATGTAGTTCAGTTTTGGGCACCAATTCACAAAAAGAACATTGGGGAACTGGAGAAAGTACAGAGAAGGGCAACCAAACTGATAAGAGGCATGGAGGAGCTCAGCTATGAGGAAAGATTAGAGGAACTGAATTTATTCTCTCTTGAGAAGAGGAGAATAAAGGGGGATATGATCAATATGTATAAATACATCAGTGGTTCATATAGTGAACTCAGTGTAGAGTTATTCACCCTGAGGTCATCACAGAGGACAAGGGGGCACTCTTTACATCTGGAGGAAAAGAAATGTAATCTCCAAACACAGAAAGGTTTCTTCACAGTAAGAGCTGTGAAAATGTGGAATAGACTCCCTCAAGAGTTGGTTCTGGCCAGCTCAGTGGATTGCTTTAAAAAAGGTCTGGATTGTTTCCTAGATACACAGAATATAACTGGATACTAACATTTATAGGTAAAGTTGATCCAGGGAATATCCGAATGCCTCTCAGGAGATCAAGAAGGAATTTTTTTTCCTGTAGGAGCAAATTGGATCATGCTTTGCTGGGTTTTTTTTTGTCTTCCTCTGGATCAACTGTGGGTATAAGATTATAACAATGTTTTTTTTTTTTAATGGTTGAACTGGATGAACTTTTGAATTTTTTTAGCCAGACTAACTATGTAACTATATGTAACTATGAGAGCAGATTATGGGCGTATGCAATAGAAAAGAAAATGTTACATTTTTTGCAAATGCATGTTTGCTATATGCTGGCTATACGCTGCACCTGAAGAGCCTCTGACAGCCATTGTGCAAGACCCCTAAAAAATCCACAACCACCATCTATTAAGTGCATAAAAAACACATATGATTCAAAAAGCAATCCAGATAATCTACCCTTCCAGCAAAATCCATCCAAGCCCCACCCCAACATATTTTGTCTTGTGACTTTATCTGGGAGCATACTGTGGGGGTTATTTACTAAAACTGGATTGCACTGAAACGTGCAATATCTCGTGCAACTCTGCATAGAAACCAATCAGCTTCCAGGTTTTATTGCCAAAGCTTAATTGAACAAACTGAAGTTAGAAGCTGATTGGCTACTATGCACAGATGCACCATATTCTGAGTGCTCCAGTTTTAGTAAATCTGCCCAATTACAGTACAATGAGTGAGCATTGTCTCCAGAGGACATGAAGTGTGTTTCTGGCAGGATCACCAGGTGAAAATAAAGGAAACAGAAGCCTGAGAAAGAAAACTAGGTCAGCCAACACATCCGCAGAACGATAAGCTGCACTATATGGCATTTTTATTCTTGGGCATAGATACACTTTAAAGTGTTACTAAACCCAGGACCCTGCATTCAGTATATCTGGTCTCCCACAGTACACAGAACATGGAAATACAATTATTTTAGTAATTATAATTCTAAAATAAAATTATAATTTTAGTAAATATAAACTGCTAAATACCTTTTCTCATCAGCAGTATATAGCAGTCTTGTGACTTCTATTAGTGTCCAGCTGAGCACTGGTTAGAGTTTTAATTCTCCCCTGATTGTCCTATGAGGCTGCATAACCCCTGATCCTCTGTCTGGACAGTGTTGATTGGCCCTGTGCTGATCACATGCACTCACATAAGAAAAAAAAAACTCTCTAGTAATATACACCAAACTGACCTTGTGCAGTTTGCCCTCAAGGCTCTGTTATATCAGTTGATGAATTGGGGACAGTAGAAGAAGGGGAGAGAAGACAGGATCAAACATCCTTTTTACACAATGCACAGGATTAACCCCTTAGGTTCCACAGTGAGTATAACAAGTGTGTTTTACTGCACATACAGACTGATTTTACTGTTGTGGGTTTAGTAACACTTTAAGTATCACTAGGAAGATAAAGAATGCATTGCAATTATGTAATAGAGAATAAACTGTATATAAAAAAAAGAGAACCAAGGCTTTAAGTATTTCAGGTCTACTTTAGTAGTTCATGGAGTGAAAACAGATTTGAAGTGCTCATTATAGAGTCTTTTTTTTTAAAGGGGGGGGCAGTCTGTTTCCCTTTAGCCTCCTGGAAGATTTCATAAGGAGGTTTAACTGTGGCACCTCCACGCCTCATTGAAGCAGTAAAGAAAATACATGCATTTCAACAAGAACTCTTTAAAGGGTACCATTAGCTCTGCTGGCTATAAAATCTTCAATTCGTCTGGCCCTCGACGCAGGTGTCACATGGGAAGCAGCTGCTGACCTGCAATGGTGGATACAGGGGAATGGTAAGAAGATTAAGACCAAAGATCTGCAAATGAGGTTTTACAATGCAATCGATGCATATAAAAAATAGAATGAAAATATTTTCCTGATGTTGCTTGCTCCTGCTTCACGCTGTGGGGTGAAAGGACTGCAAACAAGTCGAAGAGTCTGCTGTTGCTCAATGTTTGTGGAGTTGTACTGGAGCCCCTTGCTTACCTTCGCTACCTTCTGTGCCAAACGGCTCCTACCATGACGTCTAGGGTAAAGCAGCAAAAAGGGTCATTGTCCTAGGCCTGAGAGGACAGGGGGCCACCGACAGACACGGCGGGGCTGAAACTGACCTTAAAGCGTTTGTAGAGCCAAAACTTTTTTTTTAATTTTGGAAAATAGGTACATAATAAAGCAGTCCAATCAAGGATAAGACACCAAAACCAACTTTGCTGGAATATTTATGACCCCATTAACACTTTGGACATCAAAGCAGCATGACAAGTTCTACTTAGGGCCAGACTGACAACTCATGGGGCCCCCGGGCAATAGGGATCATGGGGCCCCTGTGTCCTTGCCCACACTCAAAGCATACCCAAAAAATCCTATTAAAAAGGTAACAGGAGCATTTCATGGGGCCCCCTACTGACCCCGGGCCATCGCTCGAATGGTCAGTCCGCCCCTGGTTCTACCCCATGTTTTCCTATGAAAACCATTTATATATGTGCAACTTAAAGTTGCAGCAACTTCAAGGTAGTTCATGCACTACTTTAGTGTGGCTTTCATGCAACTTGAGGGCCATAGACATCAATGCTAACCCCCAAACATTGCATGAAAGTCATACCTGAATGTTTTATATGCAACAGTGGGGCAAAAGTGAGTCCGACTTTGCAGAGGGACAAGTCGCATCCAAATTACACCCATTCAAAGTTGCATCAAGGTTGCACCCCAAAGTCGTGCAACTTTGGAGTTGTACAAGTGTGAACGGATCCTAGATTTCCCCAACTAGATGTCAGTGTGATGGCTAGCATCGTCCAAGCCACTTTCTCTGAACCCAGGTCATCCTGGACCCAACCAGTGATTAGCTTATCTCGATGACTCTGCTCTCACCTCCTATCAGCATGCCTCTTGTCAGCACATGAACTGATGGGCTCCTTGCATTGCATCCTCCGCTCACACTCAATCCCCACTGTAAATGGTCTGCAAGAGACTAATACAAAAAATAAACACAAATGGGCCTCGTTTACACCTTTGGCCAAGGGCAGTAAATATTGTTGGTTGGGTTTTAGTTTTACCAGCCCCAAACACTCACCTTAAGCTGACATGGTGGCTAAAGGGTATGGTACACATGCAATTCTTTGCTTCCTGGGTGTGGCAAAAATTATTAAACAGGTAGCGTTCAGCAAAGTGCTGCATGTGGCAGGCGCAGCACCCTTTGGTGCCTAGTGCGCTGTGGCATTAGAAAAATTATGCAATTGCTGTTTCTTTGTTTGATTAGACTGACTTTACTCTGTAATTCCTCCAATGCCGCTCTATGGATGCAGTAGGTTTAAAGAGCACACCGAATACTTTAACTTTTTTAATAACTTCAATCTTCTTCATATAACTGCTTACAATGGCTTGTTTCTTTCATATTACAATGGTTTAATTCGTATTACATTGGGTTGATTCGATAGCTTATCTCGATAAATTCGATAGGATTCGTTCGATTATGATTACTCTACAGTGACTTGATTCGTAAGTTCGATATATTCGTTATATTCGTAAGTTCGGTGGAACTACAAGTAAACACATACAACAGTTTTTACATACAGATCTACCTGCATTACTAAAGAACAGAGGA